>NC_138980.1:44986964-45376763 GCF_964341445.2 Mesoplodon mirus
ATGAGAGGCAGGGAGAGCCTGATGGTTAGAAAGCAGAGCAGTCGGGACTGGGAGGGCAGCACCAGGGTTACCGGAGCCCGTGTGCAAAAGCGTGGGAAGTGGAAAATAGAACTGTGCGTGGATCAGGTTAGCTACAGTGTAAGAAGAAGGCGTAGTAGTAACAGTAATAAAACAGGTCGCACTGACTGAACACTTACTCTAGAACAGAGACTGTACCAATCGCACATTTTTACGCAGGGCGGGGTACATCGTCCCGCCCTAGATCAGGGCTCTGAGTCCTCAGCCAACACTGTCATTACCCAGTGCATCAAGGGGGCGGCCAAAATTCAAAAATCGCATGCCTGTGTCCCTCCATTCCTTTCCTGGACCCTCCCCGCAGAGACACGAACATGCCCCTGACCCCCCACCCCACTCCCGCCTTCGACAGGGGGCTCACTGGAGTCCACGGGGTCGCAGACCGGGGAGAATCCCGGCGGGAGGGAGGGGCTCTTGTCCACCAGGACCTGGATATCGACCACCACGTTCTCCTGTGGATTCTGGCGGGGGGGGGGAGGGGATACATCGAGAATCACTCAGCAACCGGGGATCGTGTGCCTAGCATAGTCCCCATGGACAAAGGGGAGTGGGAGGACCCCGGGGACTCCGAAGGTGAGGGCCCCTTACCTCTAGGCTGCCCAAAGGATGAGGCACAGAAGTAGCCGGATTTCTGCCCGAAGTCTTGCCGAAGCTGGCGGGCGCCCCCTCCACAGTGCAAGAGATCTACAGCGCGGATGCGGGTCAGCGCCAGGCTCTTACCCGGCCGCAGCCGACTCTGCCCCCATTCAACCCCCGCCCCTGGTGTCGCCGCCTCTCTCCCTATTCGTCCTGCCCCCTGACATTGCTCACCGCACTGAACCCCCGCGGCGGGGGCGCCGAGGCCGACGACCAGGCCAAACCAGCCAACGGGGCCGCGTCGGCCCCGGACCCCGGATCCATCCTCCAAGCCAAGCACCGAAGGGCGTGGACGGCCTCTGACCTCCTAGCCGCAGCTGGGCTACGGAGTTCGGGCAAGAGTCTGAACTACAACTCCCAGACGGCCTTGCAAGAGCGGGGGGCCCGGAAGCGCCGTATGAGCGTGCCGGGGAAGCTGCCGGCCAATCGCGTAGTGACAAGCAGCCACACCCTTCATGCCCACCCTCCCCCACCCCACTCCCCCAACCCCACGGTGGGCCTTTGAGCGACGTTTGCGGAAACTGCCTCGCTTTCTTCTCACGCCCAGCAACTTCTGCCGGAAATGTCTCGCTAGCTGCAAACCAAAACTACATTCCCCAGAATTCCTTGCGGTATCAGCCTCTACTCCAGAGATATGGTCGGTGTTTCACGGAAATTTGGGGGAGAAATATGAAAAACTCGCAATTCTAGCTCCAGGAGGTCATCCGAAAGGACACTTTCATGTGTTATGCTGCAATTAATTTAACGAAAAATACGGACCAACTTGAGCCATGAAATCTTGGTGTAACTTGAGGAATTATTCACAGATACAATTAGTTTTTTTTATTCACAGATACAATTAGTTTTAGCATGGCTACATGCTTTTACACGCCTCAGGGGGAAATATGGAAAACTAGGGAACAGAATATTATCTACTCCTGTATATTTTCCAATTTTTTACAATATCCTGGGTTAGCCCACTGCCTGTTTTTTGTACCACCTGTGAGAAAAAAGAATGGTTTTTATATTTGTGATGAAATAAAATTGTTCTTAAGGCAAGACAAAAAACCTTTTAACGTTAAATTCTCTCTGCCGTTTGGGCCACTACCTGCTCCCCTTTAGCGTGCATTGCGCATCTGCATTATACGTTAACTAGATATCCTTAACACAGGAATGCCTGCTTGAAAGAAAAGAGCGATTTTCTTCTGGCGCCAGGAAGGTAGCTCCTTAGGAAATAACATTTCTTTCTCAATCCTGTAAAGGGTCATGATAACCCACTACTCACCTTGTATGTGCAGATCTGGACTACGTAAACTGTCAAAACCTTGACTCAAAAACTATACAACTATGCTTTGACCTCTAACCGGTGGAACAGTCCTCAGAACTTTCTGAAAGACTTTCTTTCACGTTACAATCTCAAGACTATGGGGTCCTCTTGAAGTACCCCATTATTCCCACTGCTTAGGAGAATGTTGGTTCCCAACCCCAGGAGTTCCCCAGGTGAAATTTGAAACTGACCCCCATACACAGAAGGCAAGGAGAAACCAAAGAAAGAGGCAGACTACTCCGGATTGGTAGGTGGCAGATTTAACAAATGAGGGAACTTATATACGAGGCTTGTCTCAGGCAGCCACAAGATGAGTAGATCTCCACACTAAGATAGGAAAGGGGCAGGGCACAACCTTTAAAAGAATGACATAGCCGTTGAGGACAGGACATAAACTGATTATGATCTCGGAGAGACAGCAGTGAGCGGTCCTGAAGAGAGATCTCAGTTCCCTGCCCAGGAATTGAACCTGGGTAGCCTGGATGAAAACCAGGAATCCTAGCCACTATACCACCAGGGGCTAGAGGCTAGAAGCAAAGGGGCCCTGGCTGTTTCCCCCGTTTGAAAGCAAGAATGTTTCAAGGAGGCAAAAATTGTAAAAACAGGTACAAAGTTTATTATTAGAGACACAGCACCGTGGTGTATGGGAGAGCACACAGAGAAGTTTATTTATTTAAGTCAGGCAGAAATACACAGAAATACAGAATACACAGAAAGCTAGGCAGAAATACACACCTAGAGAGAAAGGGTATGGGCAGCCTCTCTAATGAGGAAGAGCGCAGTAAAGAACTGATACAAATCCCTTATAGAACAATCCTTCTGGGTCTTTGTTTATCTTTGACCAATTATCTCATTTCTTTTCCCACATCTGACCTGTTCTAGGTCACTCCCCAACATGCGTGCACAACTTTTTGCTAAGATGGATCCCACTGCAAAGGCCTGTGGGTGCATGTCCACACTTATGGGGTGGTGCTCCCTCCCTTTTTGACCCCCAAGGAGCCTTCCTGAGCATGTGCAGACAGGGAAGTTTTCCTTAACCTCAGGAGTTGTCATCATATCTCATCTCTTTACTTCAGCAGAGCTCAGCTTCTGCCACCAGCTTTGTCCTTGGAGTGTCTGGGTGAGAACAAAGCTTCAATTTTACTCCACTTGACAAACACCAGCTGCCAGCCCAGGGGCCCATCTATCTCCTACCTCAGAACCAACTAGGTCCAAGATGGCGGAGGAGTCAACTTCCACTAGACCTTGAGCCTCAGTATACACTAATTGTAATACATCAGTAAGCTAAGTGTCACACCCACAGGCGCCCTGACAGTTCTGAGGCCGACCATAAAAGGCCAAAAAGTTGACGGTGGCCCAATTCCTGGAAATCCCCTCCCCTTCCCCAAAATAGTTGGAATAATCTTCGCACTCATTAGCCTATGAAATTACCCACCCCTATAAAAACTGACAACTCCATATCCTGGGGCCTCTTGCCTTCTGAGATGGCCCACACTCTGTCTATGGCATGTGTATCTCCCTGAATAAACCTTCTTTCACTTTACTATGGCTCGCTCTTGAATTCTTTCCTGGGCAAAGCCAAGAACCCACACTTGGTGGCCGTCCCAGGGACTCACCTAAGACCTGGGATGTGACCTTCCTCTCACACCCCACTTTCTCTCCTGCAGCAACACTGCTTACCAGAATCTTAAAAGTTTATATAAAGGTCTCAACAGGATTCAGTCGCATATACCGTTCAGATTGTCTCAACAACACTTTACTCTCTCAAGGCTGCATCCTTGAAAATGGCTCCCTTTGTGAGAACAGTGGGTGGAACATACATTCCAAGGGTGGAGAGGGGGTGAGGGGCCTCTGGTTCCCTAGGTCCACCTCGAGGGTCAACTAGTAGCCATGTCCTCTCAATGACCTCCTCCTGAAACGGAGCAGGACCCTGTAGTCAGTCCTTCCCCATGTCCTCAGCCTGCCTTTTGTGGAAAAACTTTAGTCGAAGAATAAATTTAATCAGAGAAATGAGAAAATGTAGAAACAAAGGAAAACAGTCTAGCAAGACTAACTAATAATAGTTTAGTCATTAAGCATAGTCAAGGACTTTTAGTTCCTTCTTAAGGGCTATAGAAAATATTCCTGTGAGCTGTCTTGTAGATACCGAACCCCCCCACCAGGTGGAAGAAGTTAACTACATGATGACCAGACTGCAGCCAGGACCTAAGCTGCTCCAATTTACACAATTCCAAGAACTGGCCTCAAAGAAATGGGAACAAACCCTGGAACTGAAGATTAACTGTACTTAAAACAATCAAGATGATGCTGGTCAGACCACCGATGACCAATTTCAAGATGACTGTCAGAGCTGACTGTGCAGTTTCTGCATGTAGCCCCTACATGCAGGGACCTGAAAGGGAGTTGGCCTTTGGACAGGAGTCCATCCTCCCCGCCCCCCGGTTGCTGGCATCCAAAATAAAGCAAACTTTCCTTTCCACCAACCTTGTCTCTTTATTGGCTTTTGAGCAGTGAGCAGCCAGACCCCACTCTTGGTTACACTCCAACACTCCACCCCTCATGACCAGCTCTTACAATTTCACATGGCCCCCTCTTCCACAATGTGCACTGAGTAGTCAGCCAGGGATTTCATTAGCACTGGAGGTGGCTCGTTAGGTGGCTATGTGGCTGCTCTGGAGGCAGATAGCACAGCCAAAACATAGGTATGTGCGAGAGGAAACACAGATTAAGATAAGGATGCCCAGAGCTTCCCTGGTGGCGCAGTGGTTGAGAGTCCACCTGCCGATGCAGGGGACACGGGTTGGTGCCCCGGTCCGGGAAGATCCCACATGCCGCGGAGCGGCTGGGCCCGTGAGCCATGGCCGCTGGGCCTGCGTGTCCGGAGCCTGTGCTCTGCAACGGGAGAGGCCACAACAGTGAGAGGCCCGCGTACCACAAAAAAAAAAAAAAAAAAAAAAAAAAAAAAAAAAAGATAAGGATGCCCAAAATAAGTAACAATTTTTCCCACCAAGAGCCTCACTGAGGCAGGAGATAGATGGGCTCCAGGCTGGACATTTACAACTAGCCTTCTGTTTACATTTCCTGAGGCAAGAGGCAGGTGGGCTCCAGGGCAGATATTTACAACTGGCCTACCGTTTGCACTTTGAGATGGAAATAACAACAGAAACAGGGTAAATAGCTGGATTTTGTCTCCTGTGGACACTTTAAGATAACAGTTATGACAGGGATAGAGAGAGGCTATACCCTGTTTAAATAAAAGATCAAGAGGTTGGCCACTGGGTGGCCCGGCTTGCGCGGAGGCCCTGGGACTCCCGCCGGTTCCCTGGGGAAGCGGCGCAAATTGACAGATGTGCATGAGGAGGTGCCTGG
This sequence comes from Mesoplodon mirus, assembly GCF_964341445.2. NCBI lineage: Eukaryota > Metazoa > Chordata > Mammalia > Artiodactyla > Ziphiidae > Mesoplodon > Mesoplodon mirus. The sequence goes on from NC_138980.1 coordinate 44,992,351, forward strand.
TCGGCCTCACGTTTTGTACCTGCTACCTGGCTTCTTACCTCATGAACAAGTATGTCCTGTCTGTCTTGAAATTTACCTACCCTACATTATTTCAAGGGTGGCAGGCATTAATTGGTGGACTTTTGCTTCATGTGTCATGGAAACTGGGCTGGGCAGAGATCAACAGCAGTTCAAGATCTGATGTTTTGACATGGCTTCCTGCTTCAGTGCTGTTTGTGGGTATCATCTATGTTGGTTCCAGAGCACTGTCCAGACTGGCCATTCCTATGTTTCTCATCTTGCATAGTGTAGCCGAAGTTATCATCTGTGGGCACCAGAAGTGTTTTCAGAAAGAGAAAACATCTCCTGCAAAGATCTGTGGTGCCCTTGTCCTCCTGGCTGCCGCAGGGTGCCTGCTCTTCAGCGACTCCCAGTTTGATCCAGATGGTTATTTCTGGGCTGTAATTCACTTATTCTGCACAGGGGCTTATAAGATACTACAGAAATCCCAGAAACCCAACACGTTAAGTGACATTGACCAGCAGTACTTAAACTATCTATTCAGTGTGGTGCTCCTGGCATTTGCATCTCACCCCACAGGTGATCTCCTCAGCATCCTGGACTTTCTGTTCCTGTATTTCTATAGATTCCATGGCAGCTGCTGTGCCAGTGGATTTTTAGGATTCTTTCTCATGTTCAGCACAGTGAAGCTAAAAAGCCTTAGGACCCCAGGGCAGTGTGCAGCCTGGATTTTCTTTGCTAAGGGGCTTCCCTGGTGGCACAGTGGTTAAGAATCCGCCTACCAATGCAGGGGACTCAGGTTCGAGCCCTGGTCTGGGAAAATCCCATATCCTGTGAAGCAACTAGGCCCGTGTGCCACAGCTACCGAGCCTGCACTCTAGAGCTCGTGAGCCACAACTACTGAGCCCGCGTGCCGCAACTACTGAAGCCCACGCACCTAGAGCCTGTGCTCTGCAACAAGCCACCACAATGAGAAGCCTGCGCACCACAACAAACAGTAGCCCCCGCTCGCTGCAACTAGACAAAAGCCTGTGCGCAGCAACGAAGACCCAACGCAGCCCCCCAAAATACAAATAAATAAATAAATAAATAAATCCTGCATGCTGCAACTAAGACCCAACGCAGCCAGAAATAAATTTAAAAATAATAAATCTTAAAGAAAAGTAGATGAAGAGGTCACATATTTCCCATCCTTGGGGCAAGAAAGACACTGCACAAGCGTTAAAAGTCTCCTTGGGACATCAAAAGGCAGGGGACAGGGACCTCCCTGGTGGTCCAGTGGGTAAAATTCCACACTCCCAATGCAGGGGGCTGGGGTTCAATCCCTGGTCAGGGAACTAGATCCCGCATGCATGCTACAACTAAGAGTTCGCATGCCACAACTAAGAGTTCACATGCCGCAACTAAGAAGCCCACATTCTGCAACGAAGTCCGCATGCCGCAACTAAAGATCCCGTGTGCCTAAACAAATATCCCCCCTGCCGCATCTAAGACCCAGTGTGGCCAAAATAAATAAATAATAAAGAAACTAAATTTTTTTAAAGAGGGACGGCCAGGGGACACCAGACCGTAATAAGTCAGGTCAATTCCCCGCCCCCCTCAGAGGCCCTTGTGTTAGAATCCATCTTGTCTGAGGGCTGTGCGCACCTACGGAGGGTCCTGAGGCAAATCAGCCATGGGCCCAAAGCAAGATGATTGGCCAGAGGGGAAGCAAAGACCCAGAAGACTGCCCCCTTATAAAGGATTGAAACTTCCCAAAGGCACGACTCTCTTTTTTTTTTTTTTTTTTTTTGCGGTACGCGGGCCTCTCACTGCTGTGGCCTCTCCCGTTGCGGAGCACAGGCTCCGCGGCCACGGCTCACGGGCCCAGCCGCTCCGCGGCACGCGGGATCCTCCCAGACCGAGGCACGAACCCGCGTCCCCTGCATCGGCAGGCGGACTCCCAACCACTGCGCCACTAGGGAAGCCCAGGCACGACTCTCTTGCTGAGTTCACCCGTCCGTCTGTACTCTGCTTTTCTAATAGATGCTTTACTTTCCTTTCTACCTTCCGTCTCCTTGTCAGAATGTTCTCTTTTAAAGTCAGACAAAGACTGGGGCCCAGACTCTAGCCACAGTCCTTCGTGGTCTAGTGGTTAGGACTTGGCACTCTCACCACCACGACCAGGGGTCAATCCTTGGTCAGGGAACTAAGATCTCACTTCAAGCTGTTACTCACTGCCAGCTACCACTCACTGTTGTGTGTGTTCGAAATCACCATGATCTGAACCACTGATTTATTGAGTCCCTGAGGCTGGGGATCACTCAGGGCATTCACTGTGTCCTCATGTGCTTTAATAAAGGTGCTACATTAGCAGACTCATTGGGTATGAACACACAACATTCTGCTTGGATAATGGCCCAGGTGCCTCCTTGCAAGGCAGTCGTGATGTCCAAGGCCATCTTATTTTGGAGGACAGCTCTTCTCATTTAAGGCTTGCTGGGTGTATTGACTAAGGGCTTCTATGTATGCTATAACGTTCTCCAGGCCAATAGAGGGAATAAAGACTGTGGCCAAATGATCGTACCAGTGGAAAACAGAACTTGCCCACCTGGGACATAGGAGATGAGGGGAGGGAAGTTGGCAACTTTTGTTACTGTAGGGTGGATTCTCCCCATACCCAGGGTGTAGCAGCCCAACCATCCAGATGGAAGCCACGGCCAAAGAGTTTTCCCACACATCACTGGGTCCTGTTTAGGATTACCCAATAAATATGTGGGTGACATGACCAGTCAGTGCCAGACCAGTTGCTGGTCTTTAATATGACAGAATACCTGCACAGTTCCAATGGTATCCTCCCCATATTCCTGGTACAACTGGGTTGGTTCTGTTGAAAGTGTTTTTTCTGTTCCCAATAGAGGGGTGCCTAGGTGCTCAAATATCCCTAACCTGGGGTAAGCCACATGAATCCATTCCAAATCTGAGCGTAGCCACCCATGCTTCTGATGGTGGTGCTCTTAGGACCTTTCCGGTCAGCAGTTGGCTGGGCTGCCTGTGTTGATCGATTGACAGAAAAAGAATACCCATGTCCAGTGTTACTGATGGTTTGTGCCCCAGGCAATATTGGTAATATCAGATGAATTAAGAGCATTCATCCTAATTTGTTTTTTTCTGTAATGTCACATACTACTTCAGTGCCTTCTTATTTCGTTACCGGAGTGTTGGTACCCAACATGATGATCCCAATGAACTAGAGAGGAACAGCTGCCCACATACTCAACAGCTGGATTGATAGCTGGGCATATTTGTGGGCCCACTGTAGGAAGGTATTTCCATTATGTCCCCATCCTGTGATCGAACACCATAGGAACAGCAGAAGTCTAAGGTCAAAAAGACAGATTAGGGGCTTCCCTGGTGGCGCAGTGGTTGAGAGTCCGCCTGCCGGTGCAGGGGACACGAGTTCGTGCCCCGGTCCGGGAGGATCCCACATGCCGCAGAGCGGCTGGGCGTGTGAGCCATGGCCGCTGAGCCTGCGTGTCCGGAGCCTGTGCTCCACAATGGGAGAGGCCACAGCAGTGAGAGGCCTGCGTACCGGAAAAAAAAAAAAAAAAAACAGATTATTTAGTAGGAACTGGTACTGGGAGGTCTTCCCTTCTAGAAGAATTACACTTGTGGCCTGATCCTTAGATGTTAACGTGGCTGCAGCTTTAGGAACTTGACCTGGTTGTACATAGCATATATGTTGGCCAGCAGAGGCAGTGCTGTCAGGTGTGAGGTGGACTGGGGGTGGGATATGTCAGACCAGGACCACCACCTTTTCTTCCCTCTCAGTGGTACGTGTTCCATTCCAGGGACAGTGCATTTCCATGGGTGCAGCTTGTAGCAGGACAATGGGATTCCTCCTCACCTGGGGATGTGAACTAACTCACCCATCCCTATGGGAAGCCCCACTGCAAAGTCCGGTAGATAACGCCTGTCTCAGGTGTGATGGGGCTTGGTGATCTCAGCCGCACAACACGGTGATTCATCATGATGAGAGTCGGGCCACTGGCTGTCTCCCGTCACTTCCGTAACTTTACAGTGTTGGGTGTCTTGGCAGGGCTCCCCAGTCTGGCATACGAGGCAACAGGCCCTATTGGTCAATCATTTAAATGTCTTAAAGCCTGGGATAGTACTTGAGTCGAATCGGCCAAGGCGGTTTTACCTGTTAGTCATTTAATCTCTGCTGCTTTAAAATTCCATCCTTCTTTCCTACCAACCCTGCTGCCTGTGGCTTTTAGGGGAAATGGAACTTCCGTTCCACATCATGTGCTTTTGCCTAATATTGCACAACATGACCCTTAAAATGTAACCCCCGGTCACTGTCTATTCGAAGAGGGTATCTGTACTCTGTTTCTCTAATCCCCTAATGGTGGCAACCTGGTTTGGGCAGCCACAGGAGAAAGCTTGGGTTAGGTTAGATGCCATGTCCACATAAACCAAGACATTTAGAACACTCACTTGGAGGGAGGGGGCCAATATAATCAATTTGCCAATCCCTCACTGGTTGGGAACTCCAGTGGATGGCGCCAGAGTCCTTTGGCAGTTGCCTGGGGTGTTGTTTAGAACACACATGCGGTTATGGCATTAACCAAGTCACTTTATTTCAAGGGCAATCCAGCATCCTTGGCAATATGCCATCCCAGTCAGGGACTGCAGTGGCTGCAGTTCCTATGCGCCCAATCTGCTGTATCTATTGAGGGGTCCACTAGGCCTCATACTGGGCTAGGGCATCAGCTCCCCATTTGCCAGGGGGCGTCAGCACCTTAAGAACCAGGGACATGGAAAACAGTGAGGGCTGCCTCAGGCTGTTGGAAGCGAACCCAAATGTGTCTCCACATATCCTCACCCCAGAAGGGCTTACTCACGATCATCTACCCCTTGGCTTCCCATTGTCCAAGCCATAGGGTTAACCTCTTCAGAACAGTCCAACTATCAGTGCAAAGGTCAGCAAACAGCCTGGGCTCCTGAGTCATCCCCAGCCAAATCGCTCTGAATTCAGCCCACTGGCTGCTGCAGTTCGTTTGCTATCCAGATGGTGTCAGTGTTGGGCTGAATAGCCACTACAATTCCTGTCTCCGGTTGCCCGACTAGACCCTTAGGTGAAGCAGGCATCAGCAGGAATTTCCCCGACTTCCTCTCTACAGGTTGCAGGGGCTACACAGGAATAGAGGCGGTGGGAGCAGCGGGTGTTTGGAGGATCTACATACTCTACAAAGCCTGGGAGCACTCGCATTTCTAGAGAGAGTGGGCTGGCCGACCGGGTGCTCTTCTGCTGTACAAAACGCTGTCACTCAGTCAACGTGGGAGTCTGAGCCATGGCAGAGGTGGGTCAATGGAACATATTGTCAATACACCCCTTGATAAGAAGGGATGATATTACCATGATATGCTGGTTTTCGCGAGAGGTCCTACTTGCAGGAGGGTGATGTAGACTGCTAGAATCTATTGCTTTATGGGGGTATATCGGGTTTCTGCCCCCTTCCAGAGCGGGACCAATATCCTAGGGGTCCTCTCTCCTGCTGTCTCTGCCACAGTGCTCAACCCATACTTTCTGGAGTCACAGATACATCTAACTCAAACTCAAATGGTAGCCCTGCTTGGGAGATGCCCAGAGCTTTCATCTGCTTCACTAGTATTTTTTGCCTTCTCAAAGGCAGCTGGCTGCTCTAATCCCCACATGCCCTTTCTTTACTTTAAAGCTGGTATAAAGGATGGAGACACTATTATATATAGGAAAGAGAAACAACAAGGTCCTACTGTATAGTACAGGGCACTATATTCAATATCCAGTGATGAACCATAATGGAAAAGAACAGGAAAAAGAATATATAGATATATGTATAGCTGAGTCACTTTGCTGCACAGCAGAAATTAACACAACCTTGTAAATCAACTATACTTCAATAAAATTTTTCTAAAGAGGATGGAGGCATTGCATCAGGTTGGGAATGAAAGTCCTCCAAAACCCCCAAACCCCTATGAAAGCTTGCACCTCTTTCAGATTCTTAGGGGTTGCCCCTTATCAATCATGGCTTCTGGGACAATGTACCTCTCACCCAACCAAATGACTCCCAGAAGCTTTATGGTGGAGCCTGGGACTTGAATTTCCTGTGGGTTCATCCACATCATCGTCTCCCTCACAGATGTTCCAGCAAAATCTGCAGAGTGTCCTGCAGCAGAGGCAAGTCTTCACATGTCAACATTATATTATCAATGTAATGGGCTCATTTTAGTGGTGTGGGGAAGGAGAACAGGGACAGGTCTGGGGCTCCCATCCCATGATATATGGTGGGGCTGTGCAGGTAGCCTTGGGGAAGTGCTTGAAAAGTCCATTGTGGCCCCTCCCACTTGGAGGCAAATTGATCTTGTGACTCAGTGGCCAGGGGTAGATTGAAAAAAAGCATTTGCTAAGTCCAGCACAACATGGTACACTCCTAGGACTATGGCCAAGGTATCTAAGATGGTGGCAATTTGGGGCACAACAGCATGGATGGGGGACACCCCTGTGTTCAATTCTCGATAGCCCACGGTCACCCACCACGAGCCATCTGGCTTTTTTACAAGCCATACCTGTCTGTTGGAAGCACTATGGGCAGGGCGTACAATACCCACTTGGTGCAGTTTGGGGATAGTTTCTCCTATTTCATTATGCCTCCCAGGCCATTTACATCATTTGACAGTAACCACTATTTGAAGGGGGCCGGTAGACTTAACTGGTTCCCAGCTGGCATTTCCCCTCAGCATTGGTTTGATTACTCTAACCCCAATGTGGAATTCACAGGTAGAGGTCTGTAGACTGAACTTGTAGGATATCAATACCCAATATGTTCTCTGGTATTGGAGAGAGAAAAACCTCGTATTCTCGGTGGGGAGAACACCCAATTTACAATGTCAAAGGGACCTTCCTAACCAAAGACATTGCCCTCCATAATCGTCAGTGGCACCATGGGGGCCTGAAAACTTCTGAGTGTGGCTATGTAGTGGAGTACATTTGGCTCCAGTGTCAACCAGAGCCATCGCCTTTTATTTATTTCAAGGGGACTAGGGAATAGTCTGTTCAACGTGGAGCCTCCAATTGCTCCCAATAGGCTTCACCTGGAGGTGATTTTGCCCTGCATCCTAAACCTGGGGCATGGGAGGCACCCATCCCGAATAGGACTGTATCCCTGAGGCTTCTGTGAGAGCTAGCAGGGCACTAGGGATAGTCAGGGCAGGTCTGAATTCACTATTCCAGTCTTAAGGCTTTCCACAGGTTGACTAACACAGCATTGGGTTGCTGGTCTTCCTTTTCAGGTGAGGTCCTGGCAGCAATTAGGTTAAACCACATTTGCTCCTGGGTTACTTTTACTGAACCCTTTACAGCCAACTGGGCTAGCTTTTTGTCTTCTCTAGTTCCCCCTCTGTCTCGGGGACCCGTACCCATTCCCATGACTTAGCTCAGAATGGATATCAGCATCCCATACCAGTCCCTACCAGGTGCTGGGGGCGGACTGGAGTATCTTGGCTTTCATTTCTGCAGTGAATGTGGCCCAATTAGGACCCTCAAAGACAAGAGCATAGATGGCCTCCCTTATTCCCAGCTCCCTAAGAACTTGTTCTACCTCCTCTATAGATTTTCAGGGTCCCACATGCCCAGGGACATCTCCCTCACTGGGCCCTGCAGGCTGGAATAACCCAATCTATAAGGGAGTGAGTAATTTGAACCCCCAAGTACATGCAGGTGCTGCTAGAGGGCAGGGTGTGTGGTAATATTGCTCATTTTCTCTGCCTCCTGGCCAGTCAGAAAAATGCCACGACCCCATGTATCCCAAAGCCACACTAACCACGTCTGGATACTTTCCTTGGCTTTTTGCTGGAACTTGGCTGTGTTGACCTAAAACAATAAAACAGCCAATTATTTTACCAACAAAATGTGTTTATTTGACAACAGCAAAGAATTGCAGTTTGAGACATGCAATCTATGGTGAACCACGGGTAAGTCTGGAAAACAGAGAAGAATGTTCTTTTATAGAAGACGGAGTTGGGAAGGGCTGCTATAAACAAAAGAGTCCGTTGTCGGAGGAAACTGGGAGTCTGAAGTGTAGTGGCTTTTCATTGGCTGAGTTTTGACAGTCTCTCATCGGCTGGACAATTGCCGGGTGAGGAGAAATTCTTTCTTCCTCCTGCTGGGTAGCAAAGTAGTAACCTTCTTCCTGTCGGAAATGCAAAGATACCATCTCTTCCTGTTGGATCTGCAACTGGCAAGGAGTGGTAGCGCGGGAAAGCTCCCCATTCTGGCCTCTTGACTCCATTTTAAGTGAGGTTTTTGTTTGTTAATTTTCACATTTTCCCCTCTTGATCAAAATCTTTCTCTGAAAACATTGTTGATCAAGAGTCAGGCTTTTATTTTTTCCAGATTCAGTGACCTTTTGTCCCTTGATGCCAGGAAAACTTTCCTGGGTGTCATGGCCCAAGCTGGAGGGAAAAGTGCACAGATTGGAAACCTACTGAGGTCACATTCGAGTAACAAGTGGTAGTAGCAGGGAGACCTCTCAGGCATTTCCCATCTAAAGTCTGTGTCTTAGAGTAGTGAGAACAGCAAGAGGACGCTCAAAACTGAAAATTAAACACCTGGTTTGGGAAGACAGTGCAGGATTAAACATGAAGCAATAACTGATGGACTTTTCACAAAAATAGCAAAACTTCAAAGACTTGTTTTTAAAAAACAATATTGTTGGGGCTTCGCTGGTGGCGCAGTGGTTGAGAGTCCGCCTGCTGATGCAGGGGGCACGGGTTCGTGTCCCGGTCCGGGAAGAACCCACATGCCGCGGAACGGCTGGGCCCGTGAGCTGTGGCCGCTGAGCCTGCACGTCCGGAGCCTGTGCTCCGCAACAGGAGAGGCCACAACAGTGAGAGGCCCACATACAGCAAACAAACAAACAAACAAACAAAACAATATTGTTATCTCAAAAGAACTATTTGGAATTAAATGTCTTATCAATAATACAGCCTGTAGGTTGCAAATTCAGAGACCAAGGATTTGGATAAGAATCCAGAGTCAGTTAATAGTCCAGATGAAAGAGAGAGGCTTCTGTGAATTCTAAACCTTTGAGTCTGAATATCTTGGGAAAGCTTTCTCACCAGATGTCTCTGCCTCAGTTCTGGGATATCTTTACCTTCAGGTCACCAGATGATGTACAAGTCCAATCAGGATTTGTTATTTAACCCAAACGAGAGTTCTCTCTTTTTATCAAATGAACGGTTACTAGATTTTCAATATTGCTTTTCCTTTTCTGGGGCCAATGGTTGGGCATTTCTTGTCAATTTTTCTAGACCATCATCTTAGGGAGCATCCCTTTGGAACATGACAGAAGTTTGGCCATTGGTTCCTTTTTTTTTTTTTTTTTTTTGCGGTACGCGGGCCTCTCACTCTTGTGGCCTCTCCCGTTGCGGAGCACAGGCTCCGGACACGCAGGCTCGGTGGCCATGGCTCACGGGCCCAGCCGCTCCGTGGCACGTGGGATCTTCCTGGACCGGGGCACGAACCCGTGTCCCCTGCATCAGCAGGCGGACTCTCAACCACTGTGCCACCAGGGAAGCCCCTGGCCATTGGTTCCTTTGAGAGCAGTTTTTGGCAGAAATATCAGTGAGTTGATTTCCTTTAGCCTCTAGGGAGTCAAGCTTGGAATGCCCAGGGATCTTAATAGTAGTTAAAGCAGCTGGCAAGAGCATGGCATCTAATAGATTTGGGGTATAAGAGCCATTTTTAATATTTTCCCCATTAGAGGTAAGGAAACCTTGCTGTTTCTATAATATCCCAAAGTCATGGGCTACCCCAAAGGCATACTGGATATTGGTGTAAATGTTTACAGTTTTGCTTTTGCCTAAGTACAAGTCTGAGTGAGAGTGTATAATTCAGCTTGTCAGGTCAAAGTAGCCAAAGATAAAGGTGCTGCCTCAACAATTTTAAGAGGTGTAATAACGTACCCAGCACGATGTTTACCATTGTCATCCTTTAATTAGGAACCATCAGTAAACCATGAACTATCTACACTGGTTAGAGGAGTTTCCTGTAAATTATTACAGAGAGTCAAAGGGTGATCTGTCAGTGTTAAATAGTCATGAAGGGATGCATCAGTGAAGGAGAGGAGAGAAATAGCAGGGTTGAGGTTACAACAAGGTGAGTTACGTGAACAGCAGTTAGCAAAAGGATTTCATAGGATGTAAGCAACTGAAAAGTGTTGAGTGTGCTGGGAATTCAGGAGGGGGTCTACTGCATGAGGTGCAAAGATGGTTAAGGGAGATTCCATAATTATTTCTTTGGTGGCCTTAACCAGAAGGCCAGTAGGAGGAATGGTTCTAAGGCAAAGGTGGTGAGTATTCTGTGGCACACAGGGTCCAGATATTTGCTATAATACCCTATGGGTCAGTGACGGTCCCCATGTTTTTGGATGAGTCCTCCAAGAGCATTCCCTTCCTTCTCAAATACAAAAAGGAAAAAGGGAAGCTGATAATTAGGATGTCCAAGGGCAGGTGGTCTCATTAAACTTTTCTTTAAGGCTCCAAAAGCTATGTCATCCTGACCTCCCCAAATAAGGTCAAGTTTGCTGTTTATATGTTTTTAAAGCATATAAGGGCTGGACCATAAGAAAGAAATTTGGAATCCAATTTCAACAGTAGCCAACTAGCCCAAGAAAACCTCATAATTGCTGCTTAGTTTTCGGTTTGGGGAAGTTGCTGTGATGCTGTGAAGCCTACCTGGATCTAAATGTAGTCCTTGTTCCAAGATCAGGTGCCCTAAATATCAAACCTTAAATTTGAGCGAAATGCAATTTTTCTTTGGAGAATTTATAAGACCAAAAGTTGTTGTTTTGTGGTTTTTTTCTCTTTCTTTCTTTCTTGGTTTTTTGTTTGTTTTGTTTTGTTTTGTTTTGTTGGCCACAGGATCTTATTTCCCTGGCCAGAGATTGAACCTGGGCCACTGCCGGGTCCTAAACACTGGATCACCAAGGAATTCCCAAGACCAAAAGTTTTAACAGGTGGATGCTATCTTCCCATGAAAAGGATTGAGAAAAGAAGCATAGGAGCAAATCATCTATATATTGCAATAAAGTAGAGTCTGAAGAAAGTTTTGCATTATCCAAATCAGCTTTCAAGATTTTGTGAAAAGTTAAGGGACTTCCCTCGTCATCCAGTGGTTAGGACTCCATGCTTCCACTGCAGGGGGCAAGGGTTCGATCCCTGTTCTGGGAACTATGATCCCACATGCCGTGCAGTGTGGCAAATAAATAAATAAATAAATAAATAAATATCTGTGAGAAGTTAAGAGGGACTCTCTGTGAAACCCTGAGGCACTACTGTTGAGGTGTATTGTTGTCCTTCCCAGGTGAAGGCAAAAAGATATTGGCTAGCCTTATCAACTGGAATATTGAAGAATGCACTGCATAGATCAATTATGGTGAAACTTTTGCTTTCAGTGGGAACGAATGTTAGTAGTGTGGATAGGTTAGAAACAACAGGGTGACAAGGGATAACAATGTGGTCTGTTGCTCGGAGCTCCTTGACAAACCTCCATCCTCAGCCCTTGAGTTTTCTCACAGGTAAAATAAGAGTGTTACAAGGACTAGTATAAGGAAGAATGAGGTGCTGATCCTTGTAATCTTCTGTTATGAGCTTTATAACTTGAAGCGCATCTTTACTTATAAAGTATTGATTAATTCTGGAGAGAGGTTTTGAGAGATCTACTTGAATATCAATGGGAGATGCACTGTGGACTTTGCAAACACCAGTTGGAGATTTTGCCCATAAGGGGGGTGGTGGCTGAATCAATAGGGACAAATGATCAGGGTTTCCAGAATCAACTCCAGTATCATCAGAGATGGGGCAAATAAAAGACGTTGAAGGGTTATTTAATTCACCTGATTGGTTATTTTGATTGCTACTGTCAAATTCAAGTATTATTTCCCCATTTTTGGAGAAAGAAATTCTGGCATGATACATTTCTAAGAAGTTTCAGCCTAATAAATATGGGCAGAGGAACTAGGGAGAAAAGGGTGGGTATCCCTCAAGGGACCTAAACAAAAGGGAATAGGCTCAGAGAAAGGAACCTCTTGAGGTTCATCAGAGATCCCCGATGTTTGAACTGTTTCGGTTCTCCAAGGCAGGGGCTGCTCTAAAGCAGTGGGATTGGACACCCAGAGTGTGGCTCCAGTGTCAATGAGGACAGAGAGAGGTTCATTCCCAGTCTGGAGAGTTGTTTCTCTGAGCAGATTAAGACAGAGTATTGGGAAGAGCCGATGTAATCCCTTGGAGCCTCAGCATTGGGAATTAGAAAGGCTGGTTAGAAAACTGAAGATTCTGAAAGCCTAAAATTGTAACAATCTCATTTCCAATGTCCTGGCTTTTTGCAATAATAGCAGAAACTAGAGAGTTTTGGTTTCATTTAGAGAACTTCATTTTTCAGAGTTGAAAACTAAGAATTTTGGAGGTCTTTCTTTTAGGTGACTCATCTAGGGTGTGAGTGAGCTGATGTACCAAATTAACTAAATCTGGAGTGGACATAGTTTCCCCCTCGACCCTGGTCCTTTTTTTTTTTTTTTTTTTGTGGTACGCGGGCCTCTCACTGTTGTGGCCGCTCCCGTTGCGGAGCACAGGCTCCGGATGCGCAGGCTCAGCAGCCATGGCTCACGGGCCCAGCCGCTCCACGGCATGTGGGATCCTCCCGGACCAGGGCACGAACCCGTGTCCCCTGCATCAGCAGGCGGACTCCCAACCACTGCGCCACCAGGGAAGCCCCAACCCTTGTCCTTTTAACTAAAAGAGAAAGATCCCAGTTCAGCACACTAATAAACACAGAGTTAAAAGCTACCCAAGTGGATTCAGCATCTGAAGGAAGACCAGAATTTTCTTTGAAAACAATCTGAAGTTGATTATAATAGTCATGAACAGGTTCATCAGATTTTTGTGTGCAAGCCTAATTTTTTTCCAGTCAGTAGGTGTAGGAAAAGCTCCTGTAACTGATCAGTGGAGGTGTCCAGCAAATGTTCTAGCTTCTTGCCAAAAGGTAGGGGTTTATTTTTCTAAATCTCTTTCAGAGGATGTTCCCATTTGTCTAGTTTCATCTGATATTTGTCTTGACCCTCACCAACAAGCATGTGGACTAACTGATATAGATCTGGAAAACCAGGTTGGTAAGTTTTGAGACAGGCTGGGACCTGGGACCCTTTACTGGAGGGCTTGCACCTGGACAAATGTCTCCTCTAGCAACAGAATACAAAGAAACTATAATATAAGGGACTGAAAATAACTACACGCATGCTCAGTAGGGGCAGTTATGAACAATAAGATACAGAAAGGCCACAAACCAACTGCCATTCCTGTGGTGCCAGTGAAAGCAGGGTACTGTACATGATTCCTGCGCACAGCACCGCCAAGGTGGTACGCAGACCACTTAAGTATGCCTCTGCTCAACCCACCGATCTGCCCTCACCTTCACCCCATTTAAAGAACCAGCTTGCGGGCTTCCCTGGTGGCGCAGTGATTGACAGTCTGCCTGCCGATGCAGGGGACATGGGTTCATGCCCTGGTCCGGGAAGATCCCACATGCCGTGGAGAGGCTGGGCCCGTGAGCCACGGCCGCTGAGCCTGCGCGTCCGGAGCCTGTGCTCCGCAACGGGAGAGGCCACAACAGTGAGAGGCCGGCGTACCACAAAAAAAAAAAAAAAAAAAAAAAGAACCAGCTTGACCCCCGCGTGGGGAGTAAACAGCACAGTTGCAGTAGGAACGGCCAGGTTCCCAAAGGCATTAGACTGAGGACGAGCACAGCTCCAGGAGAAACAGCCTGATGTCAAAAGTCAGGCCAAAGTGCCAAATGAGTACTCACAGAAAGGACAAAGCATTTAACAGAAAGGATGAAGGCTTCAAACATAAATAAATAAACAAACAAACAAATAAATAAATACAATAAGCAGGTTCCCAAATAAAGCCTGGAGACTTTCAAAACGCAAAAAGAGCAGAGCTTGAATCCAGGAGAAAAGTTTACCCTCAAACTCAAGAGTTGGCAAGGAAGCAGGGAGTTCAGTGGGCTCTGTGGGTACCAACACCTGTTTGCTCACCAGCCTCAGAGTCACTGGGGGTCTTCTCTGAACCCCACTTCTCAGATACTAAGTAATATTGACCTAAAACAATAAAACAGCGAGTTATTTTACCAACAAAATGGGTTTATTTCGGAACAGCAAAGAATTGCAATTTGGGACATGCAATCTATGGAAAACCACAGGCAAGTCTGGAGACATAGGAGAGAAACGTTTTTTTATCGAGAAGGGGTGGAGTTGGGAAGGGCTGTTATAAGCAAAGAATCCATTGGAGGAAACTGGGAGTTTGAAGTGTAGTGGCTTTTCTTTGGCTGAGTTGTGACAGTCTCTCATTGGTTGGGCCGTTGCCAGGCAAGGAGAAATCCTCCCTTCCTCCTCCTGGGTAGCAAAGTAGTAATCTTCTTCCTGTTGAAGATGCAAAGGTACCATCTCTTTTTGTTGCAGAATTGACACTGAGGGGTAAGGTATGAGAGCTCGTCTTTCAGGCCTCCCCACTCCATTTTAAATTAAATGTTTATTAATTTTCCCAGATGCTATATCAATAAGCTCAGCAGGCATATACTCTCTCATCATGAATGTTTCCTGAACTGGGGGCTGCCCCACTGGCTGAGTTTGTCATTGCTGTGCTTCTGCTTTCTTTGGTCTTAGGGGTCCGACAGCACAGAGTGCTTTGTCTGTTTCACCGTCAATCACCACAACATCTTCCCCTTCACTCTCCTCACTTTCCCAGGGGTCCTACCTCTTAGTGGCTTTGTCACAAGTGTCCCGAACTTAATCTGAGACAGCTTGCACCCTCCTAGCTTTGCAAAACAGCACACTCAGTTCTCCAACTTAACATCCTGCTCTCTCACGTTGTCCATCAGCCCCAAAGTTAGGAGAGTAGTGAACAACCTCACATCCTTCTCTAACCTCAGCTCTTCCCTCAACTTCTAACTCAAACTTCAGCCTCTAGTTGGGCATCAGTGGACAGCCCCCTGTGGCATCTATTAATCTCCCTTCTTTCCTGAAGTGCACTCTGCACAGTTCCTCAAACAGAACATCAGACCAGTTGGTGTTTTCAGGACATCCCTGAACTTATGCAGATCTCCATGAGCATCTACATACAGGCCACTCTTCCCCACAAAGAGGTTGATGACCAACCTGTAATTTCCCCTGCAATGCCTCTTCCCCAAGGCCCATTTTTTCAGTCTCCTGGCTGGCTCACCAATTGTTGGTTCCCAACCTCTGGAATTCCTTGAGTGAAATCTGAAACTGGCCCATATAGACAGAGGGTAAGGAGAGATGGAAGAAAGAGGCAGACCACTCCAGACGGGTAGGTGGCAGGTTTAATAAGCAAGGGAACTTACTTATGAGGCTTGTCTTGTGTGGCTGCAAGATGAGTAGATATCTGCACCCACCCACCAGAATCTTACAAGTTTATACAGAGGCCTTAATGGGAGTACAGTCAGATATATCATCTAGATGGTCTCAAAAGTGCATTACTTTCTCAAGGTTGTGTCTTGAAGTGACTTGAAATGAGAAAAGTGGGCAGAATACACATTCCAAGGATAAAGGAAGAGATATGGAGCCTCCAATTGCCCCTGTCCAGCTTCCAGTTCAACCAGAGGTCACATCCTTTTGGTGACCTCTTGCAACAAGGAACATGGTTTGAATGCCCACACTCAGCCCTGGGACTGAGAAAGGGGTGCTGATTGAACTGTGGACCCAGGGAAATGTCCAATGTGGGTGGAGGACACTCTGGAGCTTGTGTGTCTTACAGGAGAGGGAGGAGCTGATGGAACAGGGACCATGGAAGGAGCTGGAAGGAAAACAAGAATGACTGTGACGTACTCAGAGAGACAAGAATCCACTCAGGGGCAGGCAATAGATTAAATTCTGGATTCCTCTTTAGGGAAAGCAAGAGCCAGGGAGACATGCCTCCCCTGGGACCCAGTAACCCCATTTATGGGAACTCAATCTAAGGAAAAAATTCAATTGAATCCAAACTTATCAAATGGTGACAGGGATGAACTCTCACAGGGGCATGAGAAGGCACCAGGTATTGAGCTAAACACTTTTGATATATTGATTTATTTCATCATCATAACAACTTGGGAAGGAGCTGATTTCACACCCATTCGATAAGAAAGCATAATCTGGGACTTCTCCGGTGGTGCAGTGGTTAAGAATCTGCCTGCCAGTGCAGGGGACACGGGTTCGATCCCTGGTCCCGGAAGATCCCACACGCCATGGAGCAACTAAGCCCGTGTGCCACAACTACTGAGCCCGAGTGCCACAACTACTGAAGCCCGTGTGCCTAGAGCCCGTGCTCGGCAACAGAAGTCACGGCAATTAGAAGCCCGCCCACCATAAGGAAGAGTAGTCCCCACTGGACGCAACTAGAGAAAGTCTGCACACAACAATGAAGCCCCAACGCATCCAAATAAATAAATAATTTTTTTAAAAAGCTAATTCTATATAACCATATATTTTTTAAAAAAGAAAAGAAAAGAAAAAAGAAAGCACAATCTCAGCAAGGTGAAGTAGCTGGTCCAGAGCCAAGATGGAATTTGAGGTCGAGTCTGATTCCTAAGCTGCACCTAAGACCCTTCAGGGCAATGCATCTCACCCTCGGCACTGTTGAGACCCAGCATCCTCTGTAGTGGTGGGGTCACCGTCCTATGTATTATATAGGATGTTGAGCATCAGCCCTGGTTCCCACTCACTAGATGCCAGTGCATTTCCTCCCCCAGTTGTGACAACCGAAACTGTCTCCAGCAATTGCCAAATGTCCCCTGTGGGCGGAATCGTCCCTGGGCCAGCGCCTTCCTATAAGCATGGCGATGTCCTCTGTCGCCCACACATGGCCATATATATATAACTGAAAACACCTCAATGTCCCAAAGTAAGGTGTTCTGTCAATGCAATGAAATACATGTGTAGTTTTACGAACAGAAATAAAGCAGTTAAGTGAAGGAAGGATTATGGATGAGCTTTTTGTCCTTTACGAAATGTGTTTCTTTAATGTCTTACATTATTCTCTTACAATTAACCACAAAAAGAAAAATCTATGGGAATTCCCTGGCAGTCCAGTGGTTAGGACTCTGCACTTTCACTGCTGAGGGCCTGGGTTCAATCCCTGGTCTGGGAACTAATATCCCACAGGCCATGAGGCACAGCCAAAAAATGAAAAAGAAAAGGAAAGAAAAATCTCCCTTGTGTGTGCTCCCTTCTCCTAAAATAGTGTCTCTGCCCTGCCTGCCCCAGAGAATGATAGTGGCCTTCTCTTAACTGAACCCCTTATGAGCATGTGGTTTCTACTTGCCTACAAGGAATGTTCCAGTATGTTTTGGTGGAACTAAGTTTGTCAAAAGTAACAAAGAGCCAAAGTTGGAACAATTTGAGTGACAAAATAAATAATGTCAAGTGTAAAATCAATATCCACGAGTCCACACAGATATAAATAAATGATTGAATAAATAAATAAATGAGGGAGAAGAGACAAATCTCCCAGGCAGAAGAATCCCAAACAATTTACACAAATGTTCTGTCCTCAAGGAGGTGGAGCACGACTCCCCATCCCTTAGGTGTGGGCTGTAAACAGTGACTTCCTTCCAAAGGGCACAGCGCAGAGAGGGAGGAAGAAGGTAACTTTATGGTGGAGACGCCTGATGGACACCATTTCCGCCAGGTGATCAAGGTCAAGATCACAGGAATAAGTCACACTGAGGGAGCGTGCCCTGGACACATGTGTAATGAGAAAGGCACTTCCCCTCTGTGGTTCTTCTCTCCAAAGCCCAGTCCAACCATGAGAAAAGCACCAGACAAATCCCAACCGAGGGCCCTCCTACAGAACACCTGACTCCAAACTGTCAAGTTCATCAAAACCAAGAAAGTCTGAAAAACTGTCTCAGCCCAGAGACATAAATGTCCCGTGAGGATCCTGGGGCATAAAAAGGACATTAGGGACAAACTGAGGAGATCTGAATAATGCATGGACTTCAGCTAATAATAATGTTATCAATCAGAATTTGTTCATTAATTGTAACAAATATACCATACAGATGTAAGAGGGTCAAAGTAGGGAAAATGGGGTGTGGGGTCTATGGAATGTTTTTGTACTATCTTCGCTATATTTCTGCAAACCAAAATAAAATGATTCTTTAAAAAATAGCAAAGCTAAAATCAGCAGAACGGTGGCATAACTATTTCCATTGGGAATTTTAGAGGGAAAACCCACAGACTTTCTGTTTGCAGCACTGGGACTAGAGTGAGGTGAATAAGGCACTTGCTTTGGTTGCAGAATGTAAGGGGGAGGGCACCCAAAAGTTCTATTATGATCACCCCCATTTTACAGCTATGGAAACTGAGGCTATGAGGAAATCTCTTGCCTAGCGTCCCATAGGGAGGCAGGGCTGCTCACACACTATCTTGGCCTCTACCTGAAATCGTGGTCCCAAGCTGACCCTAAAGTCTGAAGGCCAGCACAGTGAGGCTCCAATAAGTCAGCTTTGCCAAGGGTCGTGTCTTTGCACTTGGAGTCCTGGCCTGGAAGGGAGGACCCTACTCATGGGACACACAAGCTCCCCCTGGGCCTCCTCAGCAAGATCATCACTGATCCCTTGTCAATTTGGCTGCTGAGTGGTTTTAATGGGGGTCTTCTAGGCAGAGGGATGTCCAACTGGGGACCTGGGCCCCTGGCCTTGGCCCCATGCACCATCTGACCCAGCTGACTGCAAACATGGCAAATGGCTGACGCAACAGAATCTGGGCTGTGGTCAGGCTGCGGCTGAAGAAGCCACAGGAAAAGCACGCAGCTGCCTTCCAGAGGTCACAGCCAGCAACTGGAAGCCTGTAATCAAGCCGATTTCCATCAGGAAGCTCTGGCTCCCCAGGCCACATGGAGAGGAGATCAGTGTGGCCTGAGTTTCCTTGAACCTCACTCCAGGGTCCAACTCCCTTTGGAGGCCTCTCCCCAGACGACCCCCGGGCCCTCTGGGTTCAGCGTGCTCCAGATGGACATGATTATCTTTCCTCAAAATGTGCTCCTCACTCCATGGTCATGTTTCTGCATTACCCACCTCTCCTGCCCTGAGCCACACAGCCGTCCACACATCCATTGAGTGCCTACTGGATGCCAAAGCATTTTACTCAAAACTCCTCACTGGCCCCTCCTGCTGAGGTTGCTCCTGTTATGGCCGCACTTTACAGATGAGGAAACTGAGGTTCTGTTAGCACAAGTCCGTGTGCCCTACGCACAGTGAGGCCAAACAAACCAAAACGTCAGAGTTCGGAGCAGAGAAAGGTTTATCGCAGGGCCATGCAAGGAGGCGGGTGGCTCGTGAACTCGGGGTTCAGAAAAACCCTGAACTCCCCGGAGGGTTTCAGCAAAACATTTTTAAAGGCCAGGTATGGGGGTGGCGGGGTGGGGGGGAGGGGTTGGTCACAGGGTCTGTGATCAGCTCATGCACAATTCTCTGACTGGCTGATGGTGAGGTAAAAGGGTGGTGTCACAGGGGTTAACATGATCAATCCTTAGGCACCACTAGGCCTGGGGGCTACATGCTCATGGCCATCAAGTAGTTAACATCTTCCATTTGGTGAGGGAGGCGTTTCACATTTGTAAAAACAACTCAGGAATGAAGGCCCCATAGGGTCCTGCTCGCTTACAGTTCAGAGGGTTTATTTAGAGTCCAGGCGTGGTAGGGGCAGATTGTGGAAGTAGGAGCCGGTTCCTGGGTGGAGCTAGAACAGGGACCTGGTTTGTTGGCTGGGGCAGCCTCTGGTGGCCAAATCGGGGAACTGCAGCCTTAGTCTCGTGGGTCCATCCAGACCGTCTCCCCGCTCCCACAGGCTATGGTCCCTCCTCTGACACCCTCCATGGCACCCTATGGTCCCCTTGGCGGCGTGGGAGGGGCAGGGATGCTAAGTGAACCCCTGCTAGGTCACCAGGGAGACCCCTGAATTCAAAACCCAGCCTCTTCAGTCAGACCCAGACCTTGTCCCCAGTCCACTAGTCACCTCTCAGCCTCAGTTTCCCCAGCTGGGGACTTGGGAACCAAAAATGCCCTCGGCCTCTTCAGGTCGTGGTACAGATGAACACAAAGCTGGCATGCACTAGTCACTCAGTAACTGCAGTTGTCACCCTTAGAAACATAAAGTAGAAGGGCAGGGACTTGAGATGGGGGTGTCGCAGGTAGCCCCAGCTCCCCTCCCACAGAATCTCACTGCCCAGCAACCAACCCAGAAAGTCCCGAGGCCATAATTAGGCAGAAACAGCCCACCTCTTTTTCTGGGAAAGGGAAAAAGGAAACCGAAACAGAAAGCCTGGGCTCGGCTCTGCCTTTAGATGCCCCATTCAAGTATCTCCAAGTCAGAGGATCCTCCTCGAACTTGTCATTGGTCAGCACAGCTCCTATGCTAATAAGGGGGTAGCCCCAGCCCAGAGGAGGTTCCAGCGCCCTCCCCTAACTCCCGTCCAGACTCCCTACGGGCAGATCTGGAGGGCACCTACTTTTTATCACTACAACCCTGTGCCCATGGTTGACCACTTGAATGAGTCGGTGTGGCATTGCTGCCAGCTGCCACGGTGCCTGTGCTTCCTGCTGCTACTGGGGATGCTGGTGGTTCTCCTTGTACCCCTGCTCATCTTCGCTGTCAGGGCCAACAGCAAGGCCTGCACGGATGGCCTCCAAGCAGAGCGGGAGTGTCAGAACCTCACTCGATACATGCAGCACCAGCTGACCCAGGCCCAGGAAGTCTTACACAAGATGGAGGTCCAGGCCGCCACCTGCAACCAGACGGTGGTAAGCCACTGCACCCCCTAGAGAGGGCCCTGTACTTGGCGGGGGTTCTTACAGGGTCTACGTGGAGATCAAGGTAGACCTTAAAACTCCCCCCTGGATGTCCCCACCAGGGTTTGGAGACCTCTAAACTCTCTCCAGGGTGCTAGCGTGGGGTGAGGCCTTAAAACTCCCCAGAGCACCCAAATCAGGGGCCTCAGTATCCCTGCTAGGATATGGGGGAATCTCCAAGACTCCAGGGCACTGGTGTGTGGGAGCTAGAAACTCCCCTCGGGCCCCAGTCTTGAGGGAGCAAAAGCCCCCTCTAGGGGTTGGGATCGGGACCTCACCAGGTCCCAAAGAAAGGAGAGGCTCTTGATACTTCCACTGCATCCTGAGAGACTTTGGAAGTTTCATCTGTGTCCTGATATGGGGGAACCTTGAAACTCCCACTGGTCCTCTACTTGGACTCCGAAATCCCCCCTGTGTTCTGGTTTTGGGAGGACCTCTCAATCTTCTTGGGCAATAGCCCGGGGAATCTGGATACTTCTCCTAGAGTTTGGGCATGGGGCGCTTCCAAATTCTCTTAGGGAGGGCCTCAAAACTCCCATTTCGAGGATCACACCCTTATCGGTGGCCCTGGGAGGGTGGGAGGTTGTGGCCACTCTTCAAGGTGGGAGGCTGAGGTGCAGGGGGCGGTCGGAGTGGAAACTGAAGGGGGTTTGGACCCGAGCTCCTCTGATCCCAGGGCCTAAGGAAGGGTCCAGGGCCCAAGGACAGAAGTCCAGTTTCCCAAACCCCACCCCAACCCCCGCGTCGCAGGTGACCCTGAGGGATTCTCTGAAGATGGAGCAGGCACGGGTGGCAGAGCTTCAGGGTGAGAAAAGCACGAGGCCAGCGTTCCACGGAGGGGGCTCAGAGGGGTGGGCCAGTTATTGAAAAGGACTAAGGAGGGAGGGTCCCAGGGTTGGGGTCGGGAGGGAGGGATGGGGCCAGATTCCATTTGGAGTAGGGGACGGGGAAGCACGCCAGGTTTCCCAGCGTGGGTTGAATGAGGGCGGGGCTAGAGGCGGGGACACGTCCCGGGTTGGAGCCAGGTGAGTGGACGTGGTCAGTGTGTTGACGCGCCCCTTGATTCTGTACCCGCCCCCACCAGGAGAGGTCAAGATTTTGAAGCAGAAGCTGGAGGACACTTTGGCGGAGGTGCAGCGACTAAGGTCCGAGACGACCCGCACCCCCCCCCGGCCACTCCCCTTTCACCCACCCCGAAGACTCGCGACCCCCTTGGCTTCGAAAAACCCCGTTGCTCAGGGGGCAAAGTTTAAGTCCCAGCCTTGTCCCTTGTGTCACACAGCCATGGGGTGGCCGCTGCCAGCTCTCCTCCCCAGTGACTTGGTAGGGGAGGAATGGAGATTCTTAGGGACGCAGCCTCCAGCTGCTGGAGCCGGCCTGGCAGCTGCCTGAGTTGTACCGATCTCTACTCCAGAAGAGGGAGTGAGGCCTCAGCTGAGAACAGCTCTTCTAGCTGCTCGAGCGTCCTGTTCGCTGTGGTCGTTGTCGTGGTCCTCGAGGCTTTGCTGATCTGAGGTCCCAGAAGGCCGGCCGGTAAGGAGGGGGCAGCTCGGGGGAAAAGAAAGCTGCGAAAGGACGGGAGTCTGGGATGGGTCACGGTCTGGGGAAGTGGCCTACCTGCGGGGCAGAGGGCTGGGCACCGAGGAGAAGAATCTTGGAGAGGGAGGGAAAGCCCAGTGAGCAGGGAGGAGATGGGGGGGCGGTCCTGGAGCGCTGCAGGGCTTGGGGGGGTGCGGAGCCTGTGTTGTATCTGCCTCTGAGTCCCTGTTTTGACGTCTTTTAGGCTACAACATGGACTGGTCCGGTTCCCTCTCTGCTTCCCCCTTTGAGGCTTCCTGACCTGGCCCGTTCTGAGGGGACCACATGGCAACACGGTTGTGGGGAGGAGAGGGGGGATGGGGTAGCCTAAGGGGTCCAGGTCCCTCCTCAGCTCTAGGGCAGCTCTGGAAGGATACCTTGGGCATGGAGAAGTAGCAGAGTTGGCCCAAGGCTGCCCTAGAGCTGAGGAGGGCATGGGGGTGGAAGGTGGGGCACCTGCTTCTTGCTGACACGGTTTCTAGAAAGTCACTTTCTTCTGGGGTCTTTGGGCTCCAAAAAAATAAACACCCCTCTGGGGGGGGGAAACTTTACTCTCAAGTTTTTAGAGTGTTATTGTGTCACCCCCAAGCATCTGGGGGCTGCCCTGCGGGCCAGGGTGGACACCCATTGACATCCACATCCAGCTTTCCCTGCTCTAGAATGTTCTCAGGAATCCCTGCGATTCTGGTAGTCACCACCCCACTGCCTCCCCAGCCCTCTTGTCCATGTGGATCGTCTTAAAGAACTCTGCACCCTCGTCAGCCTGCCTGCAGTGTTCTGCTCTCATCTCCTCGCGGGGATCTTCTGACGGCGGCGGTCCCATGAGGAAACCGAGGATGTGATGAGGGACACTTTGTCCTGGTTCCCAATCCCTTTCCACAGAAAGTGCAGGGCTGGGATCAAACCTGGATCTGCAGACACACACAGGCCTGTGTCACAATGCCCCCTCCTCCTCCATCTCCCAAACTCTTTTTTTTTTTTTTTTTGCGGTACGCGGGCCTCTCACTGTTGTGGCCTCTCCCGTTGCGGAGCACAGGCTCCGGACGCGCAGGCTCAGCGGCCATGGCTCACGGGCCCAGCCGCTCCGCGGCATGTGGGATCCTCCTGGACCAGGGCACGAACCTGTGTCCCCTGCATCAGCAGGCGGACTCTCAACCACTGTGCCACCAGGGAAGCCCCATTCCCCAAACTCTTATTCATCCTGCAGTACCCAGCTCTGGGGGCCCCTCCTCCAGACAGCCTCTCTGCTTCTCAAAACTGAAGGCTACTGGGAGTTCCCTGGTGGCCTAGTGGTTAGGATTTTGAGCTTTCACGGCCGTGGCCCGGGTTCAATCCTTGGTTGGGGAACTGAGATCCCGCAAGCTGCGTGGCATGGACCTTCCCCCAAAAAATTGGAAGGTGTTCAAAATTGAAGCCTACCATCTGATAAACCCTTCAACCCACTTTCTTGGATCTTCCCATGGCCCATAATTCCTTCCTCCTCTGTTATCTTCCTTCCTTCTCTGTTATCTTCCTTCCTCCAAGTTCCCCTGGAATCCTGACTATTGTCCGGGCAACTTCTTGTGCGTGGCTGGGGGTGGGGGCAGGTCCCTTGCATCTGCCCAGAATTCCCAGAATTCTGCACTACCCTCGCCATGGTCCCGAGCCCAGATGGTCGGGCCCCCCCTCCATGGCTCCCGCTGCCCTCCCAGGGCCCCCCAAACCCCATCCCTGCCACAGGCCCCCCTGACGCCCCTCCGACCCCACCCCCGGCCCCTAACTTCCTCTTGCTCCAGCCCCTGTGACCATTTCTCTGCATTTTGATTTGTCAAGTTCCTTCCTGCCTCATGGCCTCAGCTAGTCTCTACCTGCTGCTCGGAGCACCAGCTCCCCACTCTGAAGTTCTAGAGCAAGGTTTCTCGGCCTCCAAACTCTTGACATTTGGACTGGACCATTCTCTGCTGTGGGGCTTGCCCTGTGCACTGTAGCAAGTTGAGCAGCATCCCTGGCTTCCACCCACTAGAGGCCCATAGCACCTTACCCCGAGGTTGTGACAACAACAAAAAAATGCCCCTAGACATTACCAGGTTTCCCCTGAGGGGCAGAATCAATTCCGGTGAGAACCTCTGCTCTAGAAGGTGAGGCTTGGGTCCCCGTCAGTTCTGTGAGTGTCCCCAGCTCACAGGGGGGCTCAGCAGGCGCACCCATGGAGTCCCTTTACAATGACTGAGTCATTTCACCACCACCCCCATCAGCAGCCCCATCTAACAGATGAGGAAACTGAGGTCCAGAGGAGTGACTGGACTTGCTCAGGGTTTCTCAGCTGCTCAGGCAATGGAACCCTCTGCTTCCAGCAGGTTCTCTTGATTGCCGGGAAGCAAACCTTTCTCACATGACCTCAGTCCTTTCCCATCCCCACTCAACATCTTCCCCCACAACTCCCAGCTTGGGCTACTGGAAAGTCCCAAAACAGCTGTGCCTCCCACCCCCACCATACTTGGGCTGTGTTTCGCTGATGGAGGGGGCAGGTTTGCCCCAATATTATGGGTTTGACCTACTCAATTTCTTCCCCTAAATTCGCACCCAATGGCCAGGGTATAAACGTCTCTCTTTCCTAAAAATGCCCCTCTTCCCTGGCTGGCTGTTGGGGGGATTCCAGCTTCAGCAGGAATCTGGCAGTGACCTGTGGCTGCTGTGTGTCCCTGGCCTGAGACTTAGCCTCTCTGGGCTCTGGTTTCTTAATGTGGAATTGGGGGGGCGGGGGGGCAGGGCACGTCAGGGAGGGACACAGATTCTAGTTCATAGTGTTCACTCAGCTCACATTTCTGCACAACTACTGTGTGCCAGGCCCACGCGGTGGCAGTGTGAACAGGGCAGGTGCAGGCTTTGCTTTTTAGGGGCTCACCCAGTCTGATGGGGGAGGCAGCCAGGAATCAAACACAGGTAAAAGGACAGCAGAGCTGAGAGAGCTGATCAAAAGGGGCCTGAGTTAGTGGGGAAGGGGGAGGGTTCTGGAGGAGGAGACACACTGGTGGACAGGGGGAGAGCTGGTAGCAACTCTTAACGGGGCAAAGAGGGAGGAGAGGGCTCTCAGGCAGCCCTGGGGCAGGAATGCGCCGGCCTGAAGAGCGCTGAGGAGGGCAGGAGGGAGCTAAGAGCAGGTAGTTACATCAAAGACCTGCTAGGGGCCTTGCTGGGGAGGAAGAGGAGGGAGAAGGATTAGGAAGGGGGGAAGGGTAAGACGGGGAGATAGAGGGGGAAGAGAAAAAGCGGGGGAGTGGGGTGGAGGGAGAGGAGGTGGAAATGGAGGAGGGCCAAGAGGAGATAAGGGGAAAGAGGGCGGAGGGGGAGGAGGAGGATTTGACTCAGAGGGAAGTCTGGGGAACGGTGTGAACGCGCCTGGATCTGATTCACGTTGTAAGATCGCCCCCTGGTGGCCTAGTGAAGAACGGGCAGGGAGACGGGACGGATCCACCCTTGCGTCTACCCTCTGGTCCTCACAGCCAGTCACAAAAAGTGTGGCAGCCTGAGCCAGGCCGGCCTCAATTGCTCGAGTAGCCTCCCGTCTTCTAGGCTTGGTCATTCAATGAACAGAATGGGGACAATATGCCCCCAGACCCTCGCCAAGCGCCCCCTGTGCAAATGGGTGCTTTGAGCAGATGTGCTCAAGTGATTCCCACAAAGCCCTACGAGACAGGAGCTACTGTCATCTCCGCTTCACAGAGGGGGAAACTGAGGCTCAGAGGGTCACGTGGGATGCAGATGCCAGACTGGAATCCAGGACCCCCCAGTCCTGTCCTGGGCTCCACTAGCCTGGGCTGGCCCCTGGCGTGGGTCCAGCCCCTCCCAAAAAACTCGAAGCCACCGCCAGGCAGGGCGGAACCGTGGGTGTCCCTGGCGTCCCAAGGTGCCAATTAAATGCTCGTGGCCGTCTGGGGCCAGAGCTGTGGACGGCGGCATGGCCGAGCCGGGGCCGGAGCCGGGGCGCGCCTGGAGAGTGTTCGCCCTGTGCGGGGCCGCAGTGTTTCTCGCAGCGGTGGCGGCTGGAGCAGCCCTGCTGGCCTGGAATCTGGCCGCCTCGGCCTCCCGGAGGCCTCGCTGCCCAGAGCCAGGGGCCAACACCACGGCGCCGCCTGGAGACCTGGAGCCCGAGGTCGAGGAACTTCGGCGCCGGCTGGCAGAGGCTGCCCAGCGCGAGGAGGCCCTGACCAGGCAGCTGAACCAGGCCGAGGGTGTCCGACAGGAGCTGGAGGAGGCCCTAAGGGCCTGTGAGGGCCGCCAGGTAGGTGGGCAGGGTGGGGGGCTGGGGAATCCAGAATATAGTTGGGGGAGAGGTTGCACACACATCCCTGGGGCTCCCCCCCCGGCCCTGTTCCTTGGTTTCTGCCATTCTTCAATTGAGGGAGGCAAAATAAGAATACACACGTAATTCCTTCCAACTCCTACAATGCCAGTTCAGCCTTGAGTCTACCTTCTGACCAAGAAGGTGTCACTGTCCTCTGCTATTTGCCAGATCACTGGTGGAGGCTAGGGAAGCCTCAAACCCCTAAGCCCACCTGGGGAGGCCCTGTGCTAACCCTCCCCCTAGGTACCCACTCAACATCCCACCTCCCAGCTAGTGTACAGCAGCCCTATTTCGGGAGAGGGACATTCATGTCACCTGTAATTAGGAGGCTAAAGTTGGCCTCTTGGGGGAGGTACCAGCCAGGTCCTCCCTTTTCCTCCTGCCACCCCCTTCAAACTCTTCCTTAACCCTTCCCAGCCCTGGACCTCGCAGATGAATCATCCTCAAAGTCCCAACCATTCACGTTTATTGAGTAACTACTGTGTACCCCTGTGTCCCAGGCACAGCAGAGGTTGGGCAGTGTATGAATTTTTGAAAATTCATGCCTTTTGAAAATTCATCCCTACACCTTTCCTGACTGCCTAAGGGAAAGGCCTGGGGTAGCCGAGGTTAAGAGCAGCCTGCACTGGGTTCAAATTCTGTCTCTGCCTCTCGATGGAGGATTCTCTGAGGAAGCCAGGCCAGTGGTTTTGCAGAATGTCTTGTTGCCAAAATCTCGGCCTCTGTACACTGGTACCAAATAGAAATACAGAGACAGAGTTTTGGAGGAAATAGAGAGTAGCTTTATTTCTTTGCCAGGCAAAGAGGGAACACAGCAGGTTAGCACCTCAAAAAAACTGTGCCCCCCTCTCTGGGGGAATAGGGAGAAGTCTTATAGTCAGGGCTTGTAGTCTGGGGTAGGTGATAAGGATCAAGGCAGTGATGGACTTGCATTCATCTTTCTTCTGGGGAATTTCAAAACGGCCACAGCTGACATCAGGCAGCTCCATAACTGGGTCTGGTCATCTCCAAGATTATCGCCGGTGACCTTCTCTCTGAAATGAAGAAAGCTACAAGGGAGTGTTACAAGGGAGTGTGGGAGAAAAGAATGCCAGGTGCAGGATATAATTCATATAGAGTCAGAGAGTGATTAAGGAATTAGCTTTGTGTAGGACAATTCTAGTTGCATGCACTACAGATTAGTAACAGTTAAAGTGAAACTAGGATTGCTTAACTTTTATAGTCCTGCTTTTGCTGTTTCTATAGCCATTCACTCATTCCTTTGTTTTCCCAGCTTGTTCGTAGGAAAGAAAAACCCCATTTTCCACTTCTACTGCAACGGTCTCACAGAGGTGACTAAGTATACCCTAGAAACCCAATTGTCAACCACCAAATTGGCTTGTGCTGGTCTGAAACCCCAGTCCGCGAGTCTCGATATAGCTAGGATTGGAACCAGATCCTGTCGGCAGAGCTAAACCTTTTCTACATCTAGCTGGCCTGGAGTAGGGGCCGGTTGACCTGGACAGAGGTCTTCTTCCAGGCAGGCACCTGTCACCACTCGGTACCCCAGACTTCAGAGGCCACTTCTGTGTTTTACAACTACAGAACCCCAAAGGTCCAAATAAAGCTCAAGGAACACCAGTGTAGTCTCAGTCTCCCCTAGAAAGGGCGGGGCCAAAATTCACTCCTTCTCCCCTCCCCCTCCTCCCCTCACTTCCCCTCCACTCCGCAGAGTCGGCTTCAGACCCAGCTGATGACACTGAAGACTGAGATGGACGAGGCCAAGGCTCAGGGGACCCAGATGGGGGCTGAGAACGGGGCGCTGACAGGTGTGTTGGGGTGCAAAGTGGTGGGCAGGGCTAGAGGTGGGAGGAGCCTAGAAGTTTCCCACCTACGCAAATGACACGTACAGGTGCAAACGTAAAGCAAAAGAACGCGAAAACTTGTGAAAGAAATGCGCATAATATGCAAAGGTCATGCGAATGTCAGAAAACAATGCAAATACAACGAATTATGCACACGCCGTGCAGAGACTCCCAAAAGTAATGTAAACCTATGAAAAGCTATGCAAATGACACGTAAAGGTCAGGCAAACAGCACACAAACTTAATTCAAATAAAACAAACCACGCAAATAATTGGCAGACTATGAATTCGTAGCCGGTGTGCGAGGGGCAGGAGCCTGGTCTCCAGTCTGATCCTGCCCCCTGCGCCCGCAGAAGCCCTGGCGCGCTGGGAGGCGGTGGCCACGGAGTCTGCGCAGCGGCTGGACGCGGTGCAGCGGCGCGCGAGCGCGGCGGAGGCAGAGGGTGAAGCCTGCGCAGCCCGGGAGGCGGCGCTGCGCGAGCAAGTGTGAGTGAGGGGTGGGCGGGAAGGGTCCGGGGGAGGGCGAGCCCATGCCCCTATCCATGTGGGCGGGGCCTTGTGGAGAGTCAAGGTCCTCCTGCAGGTCAGGAGTTAGAACCTGGGGGGCGGGGGAGGCGCTCTTTGGGGACAGGAATCCCCCACGTCAGCGCTGGCACTCTGGAGGCATGGGTCCCTGGGGTCGGGCGCATACTGGGGGCTCCGGGGAGGGCGGGGAGTGCAAGTGGAGGATGCAAGAAAAATCGAGTATCGAGTGCGGGGCCGGGGGCCTGGAGGCGGAGCTTCTGGGGAAAAGGCTGGGAGTCCATGGGGAGGGGTCCTGGAAATGGCCAGGGGTGGAAAAGGGATGAGGGATCCTGGAGCATGGGATCTCCGGGGAGGGGGCGTTCCCAGGAAAGGCGGAAGAATGCTGGAGGGTCTCTGGGGAAGGGGGGTCCAGGTGCTGACGGGACCCTCCCTCCTTCCCGGCAGTTACGCCCTGGAAGCCCAGACGGGCCCCCAGCGCAGAGTGCCACTCCCCCGGACCCGCTCCGGGTCCCGACCTCGGCCCAACCCTCGCTCGCGCTCTCGCCCGGGAACCTCCGGGGGTTGCAGGCGACCAGCGCGGCGCGCAAGAGGGTGAGTCAGACCCCAGCTGGATCAGGGCTCGAGGCCAGGAGGACAGACACTGGGGGCTCTGCTGGGACACTTACAAAGATACCCACGCTGGATTAGATGCTCAGTCGACACCCATCAACGCTCAGCTTTCGACCGACAGCCGCCCTGAACGGAAACTGTGCAGAAAGAAGACCCGACCCTCTCCTTGACCATCTAGTGCTTATTTTTTTTTTTTTTTTTTTTTTTTGGCAGTACGCGGGTCTCTCACTGTTGTGGCCTCTCCCGTTGCGGAGCACAGGCTCCGGATAGCCAGGCTCAGCGACCATGGCTCACGGGCCCAGCTACTGCACAGAATGTGGGATCTTCCCGGACCAGGGCACGAACCCGCGTCCCCTGCATCGGCAGGCGGACTCTCAACCACTGCGCCACCAGGGAAGCCCCTCTAGTGCTTATTTTGCAGATGGGGAAATTAAGGTCCACTTGGTCACAAGGTGAGATAGTGCAGAGCTGGGACTTAAGTCCCCTCTAAGGACAAGGACAGTGTGGCCCTCATCCCACAGACGTGAGGACTTAGGGTCCAGCCCTGACCTGGGAGTGACCTGAAGGGGTTACTTCTCCTCTCTGGTCCTCAGTTTACCTTGCCTGTAAAATGAGTGATTGGAATGGTGAGAGCCAGCATATCCTTGACACCAAAAGCTGACAAAAATGGCACAATAAGAAAACTATAGACCCCTCTCCCTATGAAGAGGGTACAAAACTCCCAAATGGAATTTTAGCAGAGAACCAAGTAACACATTTTTAAGATACACCATAACAAAGTGACTTATGCCTGAGGTGCAGAGATGGTACAATATTTGGAAGTCTGGTAATAAAATTCGCCATACTAAATGGATCAAATGAGAAAAATTCTGAAAAGGTCATCAAAATAGCAACAATTGCATGTAAGTGAGATTATATGGTATTTGTCTTTCTCAGCCTGACGAATTTCAGTTAACATAATACCCTCTAGATCCATCCGTGTTGTTGAAATGGCAAGATTTCTTTTTTATGAGAATATTATGAGTAATATTCCATTGTGTGTGTGTGTATATATATATATAACATCTTTATCCATTCATCTATCGATGGACACTTAGATTCTAATTTTCAGACTGTGATCAGATTTTGCCAACTGTTCTGATAATGTCCTTTGTAACAAAAGAGTATCCTGGCTTACACATTGTATTAATCTGGAACATTCCTCAATCTGTCTTTGCCTTTCATGACACTGGCATTTTTTAAAAAGCCCAAGCGAGTCATTTTGTGGTGTCTGAGTTTGGGTTTTTGTGATGTTTCCTCATGATTAATTGGCATTTTTGGCAGGAATGCCTCAGAAACAGTCAACCTAATAATATTATCTGCTGTTGGTATGACCATATATAGAAAACCCAAGAGAATTAATGGAAACTTTCCTATATCTAAACTAGGTAGAAAATCCTTTCGAAGAAAAGAAAGATCCATTTCAGATAATTTTTTATATCCAGGAATAAACTACATTCCTTATTATGTAAGGATCTATTCTACATTAATTTTTCAAAAAATAACTCAGTAGAAAATGGGCAAAGAACATGGGCAGCCTGTTCATAGAAATATACGAAAAAGGGGCCCAATCTCACTGCTAGAGAAGAAATGCAAACTGAAAAAAATGTGATACCGTTTTCTACCCTTTAGTTTGTCAAAGACAAAAATAAAAACAAATTAAAGGGCTTCCCTGGTGGCGCAGTGGTTGAGAGTCTGCCTGCCGATGCAGGGGACACGGGTTCATGCCCCGGTCCGGGAGGATCCCACATGCCGCGGAGCGGCTGGGCCCGTGAGCCATGGCCTCTGAGCCTGCGCGTCCGGAGCCTGTGCTCCGCAACGGGAGAGGCCACAACAGTGAGAGGCCCGCGTACCGCAAAAAAAAAAAAAAAAAACAAATTAAAAGTTTGTGAACACGTTTTGTTGGCACTGCTGTTGGGAAGCAAGCAGTCCCACACACCGCTGGTGGCACTGCTCATTAGTACAACCACTTGGGAGGGCAAAAAATTGGAAACAACCTCAGTGTCCATCAGTTGGGGACTGTTTAAATGAGCGTCCGTCCATCCACACCATGGAATGCTATACAACTGGTTTGTGTGGGGTTTTTTATTTTTCGTTTTTGGCCAAGCTGCCCGGCTTGCATATCTTAGTTGCCTGACCAGGGATTGAACCTGCGCCCTCAGCAGTGAAAGTACAGAGTCCTAACCACTGGACAACCAGGGAATTCCCACTATAAAACTGTTAAAAGGGCCAAAGCTGATCTTCTCTGAGACGCATTAATGTAAAAAGCAGGAGAGCAATAATTTGTGTACGTCTTTTAAAATTCGGGACTGGGGGAAACTTATCCAAATATCCTTGAAGGAAACACTGGTCACAGCTGTGGCCTCTGGAAAAGGAATCAGGGATCTGGGGATTGGTGGGGGAAGCAGTCTCAAGTTCCTCTGTATACCTTTTTGTAAAGTTTGCATTTTAAAAATCATGTGCATGTATTACCCTTAAAATAATTAAAATTTGTTTTGAAAAATTTCTGAAGAGGCTGCTGTAAGGAGGGGAACAGCAGCACTTGAAACTGTGATCCCCCCCTCAGCCAGTCCTGCTTATTATCCCCCCACCCACCTTGGAGGTGGCTTGGTGGTGCCTGATCAAGGCCTTTACTGGGAGAGGACCAGCTTGGGGTTGGGGGGGAATTGGAGGGCCCTCCCCCTCTGCAAAGGAGGAGGTGAGGCTGAGGGGAGGGATGAGAGTCTAACCGCTTTGTTCCGTTGCTGGCCACCAGGGGTCACCCCAGTCTGCAGACCTGGTTGCTGCTGGCTGAGGGCCCAGAACTTGAGAGGCTGGGAAGATGGGTCTGAGACACCCCCTCCCCCTGCAACTCTGGCGTAAATCCAGAAGTGAGCAGGAAACAGCTTCTCCTTCTGGAGTCAGCTAGGACTTGAGACTGGCCTTGCCTTGTCTGGGGCCCCAGGGACTTCAGACCCCTCACTGTGGGGTCCAGGGCTGATGCACGCAAAGGGCTGGGCTCAGGGCTGTAAATGGAACCTAAAATATTATCATTACTATTCACTTATTCTGCTAGCTTCACCTTGGCCATACCTGCCAGATCCCTGAAAATCAGCTCCAGGGAAATGGGGAGCCATGAGAGGTGTGTGAGCAGGAAGGGTACTATCAGATCTGGTTCCCCGGCCAGAACCAGCTGCCTTGCCTTCCAGACCCCACCTTCCTCCCTCCCCACAGGGCCAGCCCCCAGCCTGCCCTTGCTCTATTGTGCCTCCCTGTCTCCACCTGTCCAGTTACCACTCAAAGTCTCTGTCTGTCCCTCTGTCTCCGAGTCTTTTTTTTTTTTTAACTTTATTTATTTATTTATTTATGGCTGCGTGGGGTCTTCGTTGCAGTGTGCGGGCTTCTCGTTGCGGTGGCTTCTCTTGCTGTGGAGCATGAGCTCTAGGTACGTGGGCTTCAGTAGTTGTGGCTCACGGGCTTAGTTGCTCTGCAGCATGTGGGATCTTCCCAGACCAGGGCTTGAACCCAGGTCCCCTGCATTGGCAGGAGGATTCTTAACCACTGCGCCACCAGGGAAGTCCCTGTCTCCGAGTCTTTACCTCTGTGTCTCCACCTTGTCCCCAGCACACTCTCCCAGGTCCCTGCCCTGGCCTCCCCTATTCATGGTCACCCTGGGGTCCCTCCGTGGCTACAGAAACAGGAGTGTGTGTGGAGGGGGGGGTGGAAACGGGAAGCCTGGCACAAGCTGGGTGGAGGGCACTGGGGACAGCAGCAGCCTGACCTTGTTGGCGCCCAGTCCCAGGTAAGAAAGTGGGTCACCTTTTTTCAGCAAGGAACACGGATGCCCAGAGAGGACAGGCTCTTCCCCCCCACAAAGGGCTCTCCTTGCCTCCTCTGTCAACTCCTAAAGCCCAAAACTTAATTTCCTTTGCATTTAACCAAAACCCAAACACGTTGGCATAAAAGTGGAGGGTTTTCAGAACTCTGCTGAAATTTTTCTTCGCCAGAAATATCGCTTCCTCCAGAACCTTCCTGAAGTTCTGTGAGAGTTTTTAAAAACCTTGTGTCTCCTTGAGAACTTCAATGTCGGTCTTCAGAGTGACACAGAGCTGACTTCCTCATGACAGTCTTCCCGTCTCTGCCCAAACAATCAAATGAAACCAAATGGATTGTTTTTAATTTAGAAAAAAATAATTAAAATCGAAGTCAGGTTTTATGATGACCCTCCAAGGGAAGTCAGAGAGATTCATGCACAAAATTTCCTGTGACTATGACAAATGGTTTTCAGGGAAAAACCAAATGCTCACATCATTCGATGCATTTGACCTCATGTGAATTCGAAGACCAGTTGCTCACCTCCTCCCTCTGGAATTTTCTGGCCAGGAATTGAGGCAGAACGTGTTCAGAGAGTCTGTTTTTAGAAATTTTAGACTCTGCTGGCAGGAGTGTCAATGGAAACAACCTCTTTGGAGGACAAATTGATGACAGCTGTCAAAATGTAAAATGTTATTGCTTTAGGACCCAGCAATTTCAGTTGTGGAGATTTGATATCAAGTCTTATTTTGTTCATTGAAACAAAAAATTGAGAAACAGTCTAAGTGCCCATTGGTAATTATGATGGTAATGTATGTGCTGAAAACCTAAACAGTGGTCAAAAGGAATCAACAATCTCAAAGTCATAATGTTGAGCAAAAAGAGGAAGTTTCATCATTACCTTTTCCATGAAAAAAAAATCTAGCTTTTAAAACAAATTATTGGAGAAAGAAACATTACAAATCAAAGTTGTGAGATCAAATTGCCAAAAAGAATGTTATTTTTGAGCTTGATACAAAAGACATCAATGTGTATATTGAAAACTCTTGTTCTTACACTGTGACAGTTGCTGAAAATTGTAGCACATCAGGTCTAGGGTGGCTTTTTTGTTTTCTAAGAGTTTATGGTTGCCTTTCTTTTCCCTTGACAACAGATACCATGTTCATACATACATATATGCAACATCTTCAATATACAGTGAAAAATAGCCAAGATCTTAAGTTCATACCAAGACTGTCACACCTCCTGGCATCGGCTTAAGCACTGCCCCATGCCTGAGCTCTCAACTGGACCCTCGTCACCCAGGCTCTACCCCTGTCATGCCGCCTTTCCCCTGGTGATCCCACAGGCCCAGGGCAACAGCAGCTGGGACAGCGTCCCTCGCCTGTGTCTCAGTTCCCCAGCCTCACATCAGAGGCTGCGCATGATCCAGCCCCACCTTAAAAAAATACCACCATTTATTAAGGTTGACTGTGTGCCAGGCACTGTGACAAGTGTTTCACAACTGGCTTTGTTGCCTCCACTTTAGACAGGAGAAAACTGAGACTCAAGGAGGAGAAGTCACTTGTTCCAGGTCTCACAGCGGTAGGTGGCCCAGCCAGAACTTAACTCCAGAGGCCTGCATTGAAACCATGTATTCACTCTGCCTACATGACTCCCCATTAATGCAGATAGGAGATGTCCTCCTCCCACCCTACTCCAGGGGACTCTGGGTGGGCCTGACCAACCCAGAGAAATAGCTGGTTGGGCACCACTGGCAGCCCCCAACCCTCCTCCCTCCCAGTAGTGGCTGGGAAGGGTCCGGAATCAGGAATCAATGGGTAGCTGCAAAGGCCAAAGGTCAGACAGGGGTTTCCTGCCCATCCCTGGGAACTTCCTCCTTCCCGACCCGACTCCCACCTCCTTGATGAACACCACCCTGGAGGACCCCTCCCCGCTCAACTACCCCCCACTCCACTACCCTGGCTAATAGGGGTATGGGTCCCCATGCCACCGCCTTCAGCCTGCTGTGCCCCCCACAGGCAATGGACAGCAACTGTGTTATCGTCACCCAGCCATGGTCCAGCCTCTTTTCCATCCCCTTGCCCCGTTCCCCTCGGATCCTATCCCTCCTTCCTGTCAGCCTTGACCCCATGGGGCTAGGGGCTGCGTCCCACTCTGTCTCCCCAAGACTGAGGACCCCTCACT
This sequence comes from Mesoplodon mirus, assembly GCF_964341445.2. NCBI lineage: Eukaryota > Metazoa > Chordata > Mammalia > Artiodactyla > Ziphiidae > Mesoplodon > Mesoplodon mirus. Next base: position 45,028,175 of record NC_138980.1, read on the forward strand.
GCCAGGTCTGGGGCTCTTGGTGGGGCCTCTGGCATCACCCAGCATAGGGGTTTTCCCTGGAGCTCCTGGATCTAGGGGGACAGGTAGGAGGGTATACCCAGAATCCTTCTTTGCTCCTTGGTCCCGAAATCCCTTCCTTGCCTACCTGGGGGTGACCCACAGTGAAGCTTGACCCCCTCTATCTGGTGCTTCCCCTTCACCAGCTCACAGAGCCCCAAGATGAGGTTTCCAGCAGGAAATGGTAGTAATAATAGCAACGGCGAATCATTTCTCCCAGCCCCCTCCCCGGCCCTGGGACCTGGTACTGTGACCACCTCATCTCACAGAGGGGAAAACTGAGACACAGACAGGAGAAGCCCCTCACTCAAGCTCACCCTGGCCCCAGGTTCACTGCTGCCTGTGCTTACTAAGCGCCTACATGAGCCAGGCATTGGGTGGGCTGCAGCTAGGGGAACCCGCGCCAACGCCATCCACCCATCAGCCCTCTGTGAGGCCTTCCTGTGCCAATTACTGAGCACCTACTGTGTGCCTGGCCCTCAGCTAAGCGCTCCGCACAATTTAGCTCCTGTAATCATCCCTGCCATGTAAGATGAGCACACATCTGTAGCCAGCCCTTCCTGAGGGGAGGTGAGTCCAGCTCTAAACGACCAGAGTGAGACACCCAGGCTGTCCTTTCTCCTCCCTTCGTCTCGGTATCCTCCTCCCCACGATGGGGATGTTGACATGAGGTCATAGGCAGGTGAGACCAGCTCTGGGCACAAAGCAAGGGCAGGTGGGGAAACTGAAGCTCAGCAAGGCCAAGGACGCCTGGTCACCTAGCCGGTGCCCCACCCAGTGTTAATCAGAGAGGCCCAGACATGATTTGGTGCCCTCCCCCTTCCCTTCACAGCCCGGGTGGGAGTGTTGTGATAACCCACAGCCCCCGTTTCCTCCTGGCCAGGAAGGAGCCAGGCAAAGGAAGTATTAAGAGGAGTAATATAAACACTTCCCCCCTCCCCCCTGCCGTGGCAAGGTCTAGAAGGGGCAGGAGCCACCACCCAGAGCAGACCAGCCAGCAGAGCAGTGCCAGTGCACCGGGCAGAAGCTGGGAGGAGATGGGCTTGGCAATGGAGCACGGGGGATCCTATTCACGGGCAGGGGCCAGCCCGAGGGGCTGCTGGTACTATCTGCGCTATTTTTTCCTCTTTGTCTCGCTCATCCAATTCCTCATCATCCTGGGCCTTGTCCTCTTCATGGTCTACGGCAACGCGCACGTGAGTACCGAATCCAACCTGCAGGCCACCGAGCGCCGGGCTGACGGCCTCTTCGGCCAGGTGGTGGGGCTCACAGCCTCCCAGGCCAACCTGTCCAAGGAGCTCAACCTCACCTCCCGTGCCAAGGATGCCATCATGCAGATGCTGATAAACACCCGCCGCGACCTGGACCGAATCAACGCCAGCTTCCGCCAGTGTCAGGCCGACCGGGTAAGTCCACAGGCCGGACACTCGTCCCGGGGAACCCCGGGCTGGTCACCTCACCTCTCTGAGTTTCACTTTCCTCGTTCATGAGACAGGGACAGTCACGGACCCTACATTTTGCGTGCCGAGCCCATGTAGAGAAGCAATGCGTATTTTGTCTGTATATCTCATGCAATATTTGGGACACACTTAGACTAAAATGTGATTTGTGGTCTATCTGGAATTCAAGTTGAACTGGGCATCCGGTCAGTTATCAGACCTAGGCCCATGGCTTCATGTGTATAAAGCGCCCAGAATGTACCAGCACACACTAGCTGCAAATAAGAGCTGGCTTAATAAACGCTCAGAGTGTTGGATTCTTAGTAATTAGTATGAATGGCTCAGGTTTGCCTAAAGGCTGGATGTCTGCTTAGGAAATATTATCTCTTAATTGAATCCCAGGAGGTAGGGAGAAGATTTAAAACCCTTTTGCAGAGGGGAAATGGAGGCCTAAGAGAAGAGGTGGCTTGATGGGGGGCGGGGGGCAGCAGGGAGCAGAAACAGGCAACCCTGGGTCTCGTGGAGACTGTCAGCCCCCCTCGTACCCCCAACTCCTGTCAAACGCACTCAGCAAGATCCCCCATGTTCTCACACATACACGATGCCTCTGAGGAGGTCCCGTTCCTGGGAACACTGAGATGTTGCCTCCTCAGGCTTTGGCTGGAATGGGGTGAGAGAAGGGGTGGGCAGGGGAAGGGAAGGGTTGGGGAGAGGGGCAGGCTCTCTTTCTCCCACAGGAGGTGTCTGGGCTGTTTGGCGCAGGGGACCGTGGAAAGAAAAGGCCTTTACTGGGGCTTCAGACCACCCAGCCCCTGCCACTGGGCAGGAAGGATGTGCACAGCTCCCCTCAGAACTACCCAGGCAAGGGTGAGGTCTCCCCATCTCATTCCCCCAGGACAGGGCAGGTCCCCCTTAGATCCTCAGAAAAAGGTGAGTCCCCCTCAGACCCCCAATTGAGGCAAGTCCCCCCTCAGACCACAGGGCTGGACCATGTACCCCCTCAAATGCTCCCCACCCCTGACAAGGGCAGCCCACTCAGACTTCTCAGTTCCCGGGATTTGGCCCTTTTGAATCTTTCAGGACACGCATGTCCTTCCGGTCCAGGAGCCATTAGGAATCCCAGGATCATAAAGTTTTTTTTTTTTTTTTTTTTTTTTTTTTGCTGTACGCGGGCCTCTCACTGCTGTGGCCTCTCCCGCTGCGGAGCACAGGCTCCGGACGCACAGGCCCAGCGGCCATGGCTCACGGGCCCAGCCGCTCCGCGGCATATGGGATCCTCCCAGACCGGGGCACGAACCCGTATCCCCTGCATCGGCAGGCGGACTCTCAACCACTGCGCCACCAGGGAGGCCCGGATCATAAAGTTTTATTCTTTTGTTTTTTGGTTTTTGTTTTTCATTTTTGGCCATGCTGAGCCAGGATCTTAGTTCCCCCATCAGGGATGGAACCCATGCCCCATGCAGTGGAAGCGCAGGGTCTTAACCACTGGACCGCCAGGGAAATCCCTTTTTTGTTGTTGTTTTTGGTTTTGGGTTTTTTTTTTTGTTTGTATCGTAAAGTTTTAGACCCTCACACGCATCTCCGAATCCCAGGTGGCCCCATCATAAAATATTAGAAATCTAAGAATCTGCCTCTTTACAACTTTAAATTTTGAAAATCGTAGCTTCCCCCCACACACAAGTTGACAAATTCCTCTGTCCTGGAACCCCTCAGGGTTTTCTCCAAGGACCCCCAGGAAACGGGCACTGATGCTGGGGAGTAGCCCCACCCCTGCCACGGCAGCCCCACATGTCTGATGGTACCAAGTACGAATTTTGATCTTTCCCTGATCCTGGTGGTGCTATGAGACGGATTTTTTTCTTAAATTCTCTGCAAATGCAGTTGCATTTCTGGCTCTGAAACCCTGGGAGAGAAAGGGGAAATTAATTCAGTGTGGTTTTTTTAGGGTTATACCCCACTCTGCCTGGGTCAAGGAAGCACCTCCACCCAGGATGCATGCAGGAGAGATTTTTTTTGCCATGGATTTTTCTTTATTCAGCATTCGTAATAATCTTTTTGATGGTCAAATTATCCTGAAATAGGCCATAGGAACACCCGCAATCTGGCTCCTGTGTCTTTTGATGGAACTCCACTAGTCTTTGAGAGCTTCCTTGCTTTATGTCCTAACAAATATTCCAGAAAACCCTTCAGATTGTTTAAACTTGTTCACTAATCAACTAGTTCTCTTCCTCTGAGTCCAGGGCAACCATGGCTACTGGAAAGTGAGGGAGAGACTCCTGAATTACTTCATAAAGATGTACCTGAACACTCCTTAACAAGAGAAGATACTTTTTTTTGTATTGTCAGATTGCACTAGTTCTAAGTAAATATTCTTCTCATCATCTTGACATCTGAGAACCTGTGCAGAAAAATACTTCTGTATTTTGGGGAGCCATTTCCTCCAACTGGAAGAAAACCTCTTTCCCACTTCATCTTTGGAGCCAACTCATACCCTGAGATCTTCCCTTTCTGTAGTTAAGGCTTTTGAAAACAGAAGTCACTGGAGCTTCCAGAGCTATTTCTGTCCTCCCCCATGCCCAGGTCATTAGGACAGGGCCAGCTTCCAAAGGAGTAAGGACAAAAAGTGACAGAAAGGCACACCCTCTTCACCCTTCATACCTTTACTTGTTATATTTCTGCAGAGCGTTCTGTTCCAAAGTTTTAAAGACATAAAAAACGTTATAAAGTTAAAATTTAATTCACATGCCATACAATTGGCCCATTTCAAGTGTACATAACAGGGACTTACCTGGCGGTCCAGTGGTTATGACTCACACTTCCACTGCAGGGGACACTGCAGGGGGCACAGGTTCGATCCCTGGTCCGGGAACTAAGATCCTGCATGCCGTGCGGTGCAGCCAAAAAGAATAGTAATAATTAAGTGTATATAATAAAAAAAAGTGTAGATGAAAGAAAAAAGAAAAAAGTGTACATAACAATGATTTTTAGTACATTCACAGAGTTGGGCAACCATCAGCACAATTCAGTTTAGAACATTTTCATCACCCCCAAGAGAAACCCCATCAGCAGTCACTTCCCATCCCCCCTCACCCAGCCTCTGACAAACACAAATCTGCTTTATGTTTCTATGGATTTACTTACTCTAGATATTTCATTTAAATGGAATCATGCACTATATGACCTTTTGTGTCTGGGTTCTCACTCTCAGCAAGATGTTTCCAAGGTTCAGCCACATTGTAGCATGTGTCAGTGCTTCGTTCCTTTTGATAGTCAAATAATATTCCACTGTGTGGTTGGATCACGTTCTGTCCATTCATCTGTTGATGAAACACTTGGGCTGTTTCTACCTTGTAGCTACTGTGATTAGTGCTGCTGTGAATATTTGTGTGCAAGTTTTAGTGTGAACATATGCTTCCATTGCTCTTGGGTATATATACCTAGGAGTGGAATTGCTGGGTCATAGTGTAATTCTATGTTTAACTTTTTGAAAAACTGCCAGACTGCTTTCCACTGTGGCTCCACCATTTTTACATTCCCATCAGTACTGCCTGAGAATTCTGTTTCTCCACATCCTTACCAACACTTGTCCATTCTTGTTTTTTGTTTTACTTATAGCCATCCTAATGGTTGTGAGGTGATAGCTCATCATGGTTCTCATTTGCGTTTCCTGATGACTGAAGATGATGAACATCTTTTGATGTGCTGGTTGACCTTTTATATATCTTCTCTGGAGAAATGTCTATTCAGATGCTTTGCCTATTTTTCAATTGTGTTGTATTTTATTATTAATTTCTAAGAGTTTACTTTTATATATTCTGACACATCATCAGACACACGATTTGCAAATATTTTCCCATCTATGGGTTGTTTTTTTCCCTTTCTTAATGTTGTCCTTTCATGAACAAAAGTTTTTAATTTTAAGTCCATTTATCTGCTTTTTCTTTTGTTGCTTGTGCTTTTGGTATCATATCTAAGAAACCATTGCCAAATCCAAAGTCATGCAGAGTTAACACCTGTTTTCTTCTAAGGAGTTTTATAGCTTAAGCCCTTACATTTAGGTCTTGGACCCATCTTGAGCTAATTTTTGTATATGGTGTGAGGTAGGGGTCCAAATTCTTTCCCTAGTATGTGGCTGTCCAGTTGTGCTAGAACCATTTGTTGAAGAGAATCTTCTTTCCCATGAAATGATCTTGGCAGCTGTATTAGTTTGCTAGGCCTGTCTTACAGTACCACAAATCAGGTGGCTTAAATAACAGAAACTTATTTTCTCACAAGCACAAGATCAAGATGTTGGTGGAATTGTTTCCTTCCCAGGCCCATCAGGATCTGTTCCATGTCTCTCTCCTTGGCCTGTTGATGGCTGTCTTCTCCCTGTGTCTTCACATCATCTTCCCTCTGTGCATGTCTGGGTGTCCAGATTTCCTCTTATAAGGACCCACCCTAATGACCTCATCTTAACTTAACTGCCTCTTTAAAGACCCTCTCTCCAAATACGTTTACGTTCTGAGGTCCTGAGAATCAGGGCTTCAACGTGGGAATTTGGGGTAGGGGACACAATCCAGCCCATAACAGCATTCTTGTCAAAAAAAAAAAAAAAAAAAAATCTGTTTTTAGGGGAATTCCCTGGCGGTCCAGTGGTTGGGACTCAGCACTTTCACTGCTGAGGGCACAGGTTCAATCCCTGGTTGGAGAATTAAGATTCCCCCAAGCCACACAGCACAGCCAAAATCCATTTTTAATTGGCTGTAAATGTTTTCAAGATTCATTCAGGTTGTAGAATATATCAGTGCTTTGTTCCTTTTTATTGCCAAATAGTATTAATCATAACCTTTCTTTTTATCTTGGTTGACTAAAGTGCCTAGGGAAAGAGGTGGGTTTTTTTAAAATTAATTAATTTATTTATTTTGGCTGCGTTGGGTCTTCATTGCTGCGCGCGGGCATTTCTCTAGTTGCGGCCAGTGGGGGCTACTCTTCGTTGCAGTGTGTGGACTTCTCATTGCGGTGGCTTCTCTTGTTGTGGAGCACGGGCTCTAGGTGTACAGGCTTCAGTAGTTGTGGCACGTGGGCTCAGTAGTTGTGGCTCTCGGGCTCTAGAGCACAGGCGCAGTAGTTGTGGTGCACAGGCTTAGTTGCTCCACGGCATGTGGGATTTTCCCAGACCAGGAATCGAATCCATGTCCCCTGTATTGGCAGGCAGATTCTTTTTTTTTTTTTTTTTTTTTTTTTTTTTTTTTTTTTTTGCGGTATGCGGGCCTCTCACTGTTGTGGCCTCTCCCGTTGCGGAGCACAGGCTCCGGATGCGCAGGCCCAGCGGCCATGGCTCACGGGCCCAGCCGCTCCGCGGCATATGGGATCCTCCCAGACCGGGGCACGAACCCGTATCCCCTGCATCGGCAGGCGGACTCTCAACCACTGCGCCACCAGGGAGGCCCGGCAGGCAGATTCTTAACCATTGCACCACCAGGGAAGTCCAGGTGGGGTTTCTTTTAACTTTTTTTCTAATTGAATGAATGAAAGATCCTTTAAATTCTATAGTGCTTTACAGTTTTCAAAAGTTTCACACACATGATTTCATACAATCCCATAATACCCCTTTTTAAATTTCCTACCCCTATATTCCCCCTCCCCTCTTCCCTCTCCCCACTGGTAACCACTAGTTTGTTCTTTATCTGTGAGTCTGCTTCTGTTCTGTTATATTCACTAGTTTGTTGTATTTTTTAGATTCCACATATAAATGATATCATACAATATTTATCTTTCTCTAACTTATTTCACTTAGCATAATGCCCTCCAAGTCTATCCATGTGGCTGCAAATGGCAAAATTTCATTCTTTTTATGGCTGAGTAGTATTCCATTGTCTATAATCATAACAACTTTTGAAGATCAGAGCAGCATCCCCTGTAGAGAAGCCATGTCCTTGTGAACTATGCCAACACAGACCACCTGGGTGCTGGATCTGAGGCCCTAGCCCTGAGAATCTGGGCAGCGCCGGGGGCAGGGGGTCCCACAGGAGCCGGACACTGAGCTCTGTCCTGTGTCTCATCCGGACAGGTGATCTACGTGAACAACCAGCGATACATGGCTGCCATCATCTTGAATGAGAAACAATGCCAAGAACAACTCAAGGAAAGTAACAAGAGCTGCGATGGTGAGTGGATTAGGGTTAGGGTTACAATTATGGACAGTGGATAGCAGGGTAGCTGACTCCCCACCCAGTCTCTTGGCAACCCCCAACCTTCCTGACTCTTATTGTCCTATACCCTTAGCTTTGGCCCTCACACTGAACCAGAAAGCCAAGACACTGGAGATGGAGCTGGCAAAGGAGAAGGTGGTATGTACCAAAGACAAGGACGGTCTAGTGCTGGGCAAGCGAATGATGGACGAGCAGCTGGCCGAGTGCAGCAAAGCCCGGGAACAGCAGCGGCAGGAGCGACAGCTGGCGGAGGACCGTCTGAAGAAGGTGCAGGCCCTCTGCCTCCCGCTGGACAAGGACAAGTTTGAGGTGGAGCTGCGCAACCTCTGGAGGGACTCCATCATCCCGCGCTCCCTTGACAGCCTGGGTTACAATGTGTACCATCCCATGAGCTCAGAACTAGTCTCCATCCGGAGAACCTGCGACCACATGCCCATCCTCATGAGCTCCAAGGTGGAGGAGCTGGCCCGGAGCTTGCGGGCTGGCATTGAGCGTGTGACCCGTGAGAACTCGGACCTCCAGCGCCAGAAGCTGGAGGCCGAACAGGGTCTGCGCGCCAGTCAGGAGGCCAAGGAGAAGGCGGAGAAGGAGGCCCAGGCCCGGGAGGCCAAGCTCCAGGCTGAATGTGCCCGGCAGACCCAGCTGGCCCTGGAGGAGAAGGCAGTGCTGCGGAAGGAGCGTGACAACCTGGCCAAGGAGTTGGAGGAGAAGAAGAGGGAGGCTGAGCAGCTCAAGGTGCAGCTGGCTGTCAGCAGCTCGGCCCTGGACACCTGCATCAAGGCGAAGGTGGGCCAGAGGTCCCTGGCTTCAGGTTGCGTTGGGGGTGGGTCTGGAGGCCAAGCTGATGGTGATGTTGAAGTTGGGTTTGAACTTTTTCTTTTTTTTTTATCTTGGTGTTGAGGTTGGCTTCCCAGTCTAGGTTGGGTTACTTAGACTCACTTGAGAATTTCACTGGTTTCACTGATGTTAGGATTGAGGCAGGCTTGGAATGGGGATCAGCATTGAGAAAAGGTGTCCGGTTAAGACTGGAGTTGGAGGTCGAGTGGCTGTCAGGTCCAGGGTTGAGGGAGGGACAAATCTAGAATTGTGGTTGCTTTGGGATTGGGGTGAGCTGAGGCAATGAGGGTGGATTTAGGCTTGAGGCTGAGATCAGACATGGGTGACTGTGAGTCTAGAATTGGCTTTAAGATTATGGTCATGTATTAACATAAGGATTTTATTGGCGTTAGGATTGGGAATGACATTAAGAAAGGGTTAAGGATTGGGGTTGAGTTTAGGAAGGAAGGTGGGCCTCAAAATTGGCTTAAGGTTAGGATTAGCGACTCATCCAGTGTTGGTGTAAGGGTTGGGATGGGTTTGAGTTGAGCTGAAGGATCAGGGGACACCAGGTTAAGGATTGGAAGTGATACTGGGCTTAGGGTGAGGGTTAAGGCAGGTCTAGAGAAAGGCTTGATGTGGACTCTAAATTTGTGGTTAGAGTTGGGTCAAGGTGAGTTCTTGGTGACTCCTGTGTCTAGAGTTGATTTGGGTTAAGGTTAGGGTTCCATGTAAGATTTCATTAGTCTTAGAATTAGGTTGAGTTTGGAGTTTGGATTGTGAGGAAAGGTTAAAAGTTGGGTCAGGGGTCACATGCAGGGTGGCTCTTGGATCAAGGACTTGGTGAGGAGTGAATCTAGGGTTTCAGTGGGTTTGGGATTGCATTGAGTTGAGGCTGGAGTTGAAGCTCAGGTGGGTGTAGGTGGTTGGTGGGCCTAGAGATTAGAAGTTTGGGGCCAAGGGCGGATTCAGAACTTCATGGGCATTAAGACTGGAATTGGCATTGACCATCGGTTAGGAGTTGAGATTGGGTTGCATTTAGGGTGGCTGCTGTTTGTTAGGATATATTTGACGTGAAGGATTAGGTGAGCCTGGGCTTCGAGTGCGGGTCAAGACTGGGTCTAGAGTAGAAGCCGGGTGGATGTTGATCTTAGGCTGAGGCTGGGCTGGTGTTCTAACTCAGGTAGAGGCTGAGGTCTGAGGTTGAGCTGGGGTTGAGTGTGGTATTGGGAAGGTATTTATAGGTGGTCGTAGTGGAGTGCAGGGCTGGGGCTGAGGGAGTGGGGGTGGGGGTAGATGTTTCATAGCGGCTGGGTCTAGGGGATGGGTTATGGTCAGAGTTAGATGTAAAGTTATGATCAGATCAGGTTTGTCATTGGGACTGGGTTAAGGTCAGGCTTTGATTCTAAGGGAGGTTCTGTTTTCAGGTTGGGATCTGATTTTAGGTGACTGAGTTCAGAACTGGTTTTGGATTTCAGGTTTGGAAAGATCCTCTCGGGGTCCTTCAAGGGATGGCATTGAGGATCGAGGTCCAGTTGGTTTACAGAGTGGGTCAGCTTCAGTTTGGAGCATGGCTGGGGTGGGTGGATGGACTCAAATGGGGTCTTGGATTGGAGTCAGGCTGGCACCAAGGCTGTAATGGAGACCATGGCAGGACCCCTGCAGAGTGGGGTCTCCGGGGGCTGCCAAGGGAAGCCGGTCCCTGCAGTCCCCAGTCATTTGAAGGCAGGTGTCTACAGGTGATTATATATGCATCATCACATGTGTCCTTCTCCATGGGTATCAGTCTGTTTTTTCTGCCCTGGAAGGAACTCAGGTCTCCAAGGGTGTGGAGAGGCAGGAAACTCCCTGGGACTTGTGTTTGGTAGCCCTGGCCTCCACCAACCTCCTTTCACCCTTCTTCCCACAGTCGCAGCCAATACCAGTGCCAAGACCTGCAGGCCCTGCCCCCAATCCCCCGCCCATCGGTGAGTGACAGAGGGCAGAGCCAGGAAAGGGTGGCGGATTCCACCTTGTATCCTGGGTTGCCAGCCCATTCCCTGACGCTGGAGCGGGGGTTACTAAGACATTAGGTCGGGGCTGACCCCTCCCTCTCTCGGCAGACCCAGCTGGGCTGGAGGAATTCAAGAGGAGGATCCTGGAGTCCCAGCGACCCCCTGCCAGCAGTGTCTTAGCATCAGCCAGGTGAGGCTCTGGACAGGCTGAGACAGTTCATTCTCAGGGTTTGGATGAGGCTGGGTACAGGAATAGGGGTGGAGGGAGGCTTGTATCACACTTGTTGCTTCCTTAATTGAGCACTTGCTGTATACCAGGCCCTATGCTGGACCCAGGGGACACAGCAGTGACCAAGACACACACAGTTCCATTCATGAAACTCCCGAGTAGTGGGCCAAAGAGACAATGAAGGAGGCAGGGTAAGAAGAGTGACCAAGAATCTACCACGATTGGATGCTTACTGTGATCTTGGCACAGTCCTCAGCACTCCTACCAATTAACCCATTTAATCCTCAGAATCCTAATCCATGGGTGAGCTACTGTTATCCCCACTTTCTGGATGAAGCAAATGAGGCACAAAGAGGGTGTGCATCATGCCCCAGGTAACACAGCCAGAGCTGGGACATGAACCTAGGAGATCAGACTCCAGACAGGAAAGTGAAGGCCCGGATGAGGAAGGGACCTTTGAGCTGGAGGCTAGACAAGAGCTGTCCTGGGGGAAGGCAAGGGGAACAGCGCTCCAGGCAACAAGAACAGCCAGGGCAAAGGCCCTGTGGCCAGACTAGGGTGGCAGAAGTGAATGGAGCCGAGAAAGGGGAAGAGGGAGAGCAGTGTCCGAGAGTGACCCTGGGCCTCTCACTCCACCCTTCTGAGCCACACTTTCTACTTCTATAAAAATGGGGGTCTCTGAAATCAAAGGCGTGCAAATGCTTTGCCAGCTGTCAAGTGCTGTCCACACATGGCTGGAGCAAGGAACCCAGGGCCTCAGAGGGGAGCATCGAGGGTGCCTGGCACACGTTCAGGTGATGGCTCCATGCCTTTGACCCCCTCACTGCCTCCCAGGGCCTGGTCATCTGTTGGACGACAACCTGTGCGTCACAGGGAAGGTGACTCAGACCACAGCTCCAAGAACACCCTGTGCTCCCTCCAGGGTCGCTCCTACACCCCCCACCCCCCCACCCCCTACCCTGTTCAGGACCACGCTGCTGACCTAGGATTGGCATCCCATTTGCAGTTTAGGACCTGAGGTTCGAGGAGGTGTGTGGGATTTTTGTCAGACCCCTCTGATCCCAAAGCCTGTGCCATCAACACTTTTGCCACCAGGCTATTGTCAAGCTAGGTCTATTTCAGCCCCAGGGTGCTAAACAAAGCCCTTGGGGCCAAAAAGATTTCCAAAATGTCTGTCATTAACTCCCTACGGTCCTCCGCACCCAGCTCCATCTTCACTATGCCTCTTCTTACATGCTCCCTCTGACAGGGAGCTCACCCCCTTACGGAACTGGGTCCCCTCGCTCTGGATAGCTCTGCCTGGGAGAAATCCCTCAGCCTCAGGCAGCCTACAGAGAGGGAGGCAAGTGGGTAAGGAGAAGACCCTGCTCTGAGCAAACAGTTTTCCTCTCTCCATCTTGGCCTGAAGCCATCATGGCAAGGAAGGAGGTTCTATTATTATCCCCATTTCTCAGAGGAGGGAACTGAGGCCCCAGGGAAGTGATCAGCCCGGGGTCGTGCGTCAGCAAGTCAGGGTTGGAGCCAGGCTCCCTGTCCAAGCCTGTCCCGGTCCCAGCTGAGGATGGGGAAGCTCTTGACATTGTTTACCCCAAATGACGTACCCCCCCGCCCCCTGCCATGGAGGAAACAATGTGTACTTAAGCCTGGGCCCCTCCTGTTTCTCTCTGCAGTATCACAGGAAGGGCTTCTGGCCCATGGGCTCCCGCCTTGATTTGCCTTCCTCTGAGAGAGGGGCCAGGCATGAGCAGGCTGGGGTCTTCCTTCGGCTCTGGTTTTGAGCCCCAGCTCGGCCAGGCACTCAGTGGACAGCCAGTGAGTGACTGAATCGTAACGTCCAAATTTTATATGCACCCAACAGGGGGCCAGATCCGAGGCCCGCATCAAATCACCCACCCCATGATGGGGACTGTTGATTCCTTTTCCACTCATTCCTCTGGGCTTCGAGAAAGTCTGCGCTGCTGCTAACTCACCCTAAGGCCTCCCAGACCCTTGCAGTTCTCCTGTATTCACAGAGGGAGGGCAGACCCAGGCTCCGGCGTCAGCTGCACTTGAGAACATGGTCTTGCTTTTTCATTGAACATTTTTAAGTGGTTTTCTATTAATGGCAAATGCACCAGCTTTCCTTTACTTGGTAAGACTGAGCATCCTTTGGAGATCACTTTATTTAAATTAAAAAAACACAACACAATGGAGGTGAAGACAAATAATAAGTGAATATTGGTTTAGCAACTACGTAGCTAGAGATGGCACAAGTCACAATGTGGAAGGCTGAAGATGGGAGCTCAGCCCTGGCTCTGAGCGGAGCACACAGCGAGTGTCGATTCAAGTTCTCTGCCATCACTATGACCATTTGTTTTTTCATTCAACCCATATTTCTTGAGCAGCTGCTGGGTGCTGAGGACACAGGGAGGAATAAGGCACAGAAATCCAAATCCCCACCCTCGTGTGGCTGACAGTCTAGTGGGGGAGATGGATGACAAACCAGATGAGTGAGCCGTGATAGGGACCCTTGGTGATGCGTGAGACAGAAAAGGGATGAGGGAGCTTCAGGAGGTTGGAATTTTCCACGGGGGTGGGAGGGGCGGGGCCAGAGCAGGCTTCACTGAGGAGGTGACATTTGAGCAGAGAACTAAAGAAGATGAGGGAGGAGCCATGAGGGGATTCTCAGAAGGGTGCACCAGGCAGTGAGCACAGCCCGTGCAAAGGCCCTGGGGCAAGACCATCCATTCCCGGTGAATTTGAGTGAGGCAGCTGGTGTGGCTGGAGCTGAGTGATCGAGGGGAGAGTGGGAGGAGGTGAGGTCAGGATAAATCAGGCAGGGCCTTGGGGCTGCAGTGAGGACTTTGGGAGCCCTGGGAAGGCTGTGAACAGCAGAGGATGTGACCCGACTCAGGTGTTCACAGGCTCATTCTGGTCGCTGTTGTGGAGGGTAAAGGTGGGAACGTGGGACAGGGGTGAAGGCGACTGTGCTGGTCCAGATGAGCGATGGGGCTTAGGAGCCCCCGTCTCTGAAAATGGCCAGGGATGACCCTCCCTTGCAGGCTGGTGAGCAGGAGTAGTTAAAGGATGTCTGTCAGGGCTGCCTTGGAGCCTGTGAATCCTGGTAGAGGACAGAGCCTGGAGCTGGGAAGGGGGGGACCAGAGCCAGCCAAGGAACGTGAGGCTGCGGGGGCCCCAGGGAAGAGCCAGGGAAGGAAGGGAGGGGGCCAGCGGAAGCAGGACTTGGCAGAGGCCCCCACCTCCCCCATCAGGAAACAGCCTCTGAGCCAACCTCTGACCCCTCGTGAGAACCTCTGGCAGGCCCAGGAGGGGGAGGGGCATTCCAGACAGCGGGATGGCTCCTGCAAAGGCAAGGGGGAGGGGTGGAAGTGAAGTGATGGCTCTGAGAATTTGGGGGGTACTTTGTCAGGTTTTGATTCCCCAGTGGGGAGGCCTGGTGGGGGCACAGTGGGTGGAGCCTTGAATGCCAGATACAGACGATCTGGCTTTGTCCCGAGGGGGCTAGGGAGCCATGGGAGCATGTGAGTAGGGACAGGCTCATTAGAAAAACCCTCCTGGGAATGAGTGAGGGGCCAGGTCTAGGTCAGTTCTGTGTAGACCAAAGAGGGAAACTGAGGCCCTGCCTGGGGGACGGGGGGGCCGGAGACTTTGGGCAAACACCCAGGATCCCCAGGGCCTTAGGGAGCAAAGGGGAGAGTGTCAGACAGACTGCCACAGAGGCCTGGAGTGCAGGAGGCGGCCCCTCTGTACCTCAGTCTATATAATGGGCACACATCTCAGTCCCACCTGTCCCACAGAGGTTCAACAAGGCGAAATCTAAGGGGAGGTTGAAACCAGCAGGAGCCCTAGGGTTCTTGGGAACAAGAAAGGGCCCAGGGTAAGAGGCAGGCCCCGGCGAGGTTTGTCCTGCCATCTGTCTGTCTGACTGACTATTGTATTCCCACCTCTTTCCTGCCCCAGTGGCTGAGGAGGCTCTAGGCCCCGAGGACCGAGGGGTGGCCCCGACTCACCGGTCTGGAGACTAGGTGCAGCGAGACGCCCACGGCGAGGGACACAGCCAGGGTGGAGTCAGATGACGCACGCACGACAAAGTGGGCGCCCTTGGCCTGCATCCTCTGCTCATCCTCCGCCACACCCCACCCACACCCCTAACACTCTCTCCGCACCACACAATCCCTCACCCCCTAGATGCCGGGACGACGTGACAGATGCAGTGACATCAATCACACAGACATGGTGGTGACGTCACACCGAGACAAGGCAATGACATCACAGAGATACACGGCGACATCACACACGCACTTTCTGCCCAGCCCTTGCCCATAATCACATCCCTTCGTGCACGCGGGTCAAGGCACCCACAGCATCCCACTCATCTGGAGCATCTTAGCGCTCCAGGTCTGGGGGAGTGAGAACAGGAATTCACCTTCGTCCTCCCCTGAGAGTTTCCAGGCCCCCAAGAGAGGGAGCATCTGGTCCAGGGGACCCCTCAGAGCCCACGAGGGTGCTGCCCTCACTCTCTCTCCCCTCCATATCCAGCCCTGTCTGTGCCCATATAAATATTAGTGGCACTAAATAAATGTTATCAAATCCCTTCAAAGACTCCAGAGTCATGATTTCTGCTTTGAAAAGGCACCACCAGGCTCTGAGTGAGAAAAAAAACTAGAAATAAGATGAAAGCTGAAGAATCCCATCCCCAGCGTCCCCAGGTCAGAAGACCCTTCAACCTGGAGCAAACGTGAGTAGATACCAGCTTCCCCCAAGCTGTAGGCATCTCCATATGTGAAGAGAAATGGCAAAATCATAGTCAATAAGGGTTTCATGAAATGCCTACAAAACCCCACATTGTGACAACATTTTTGTCAATTTAGTGTTTTTTTAAAGTAGATTTTTTTCCTATTTTCTTAAAAAAATAGCAGATATTTAAAAAGCAGTTTCTTAAATAAATACAAATAAAAAGCGGTTTCTGAAAAAGCAGATTATCTATTTGTAGCTTTTGTTTTTGCTAGGTTTACAGAGATTCCCCCAAGTACAGACAACAATTACTGAGGTACCACAGCCTGTTTTGCAGGACCTCCTCCTTGCCAAAATGATTCCAGAACAATATCACAAAAGTCCCAGGCATTTGTTTTGTTTGAGGTTTTTTGGTGGGAAGATGGGATGTTAGAAAGGGCACCAGTGTCCAGTTAGGGAGCACTTCAACTCACCAATCACTAAATTAGCAGGAAGCTGGGGAAATTTTGCACATTAGAGGAACACAGGGAAATCACAACGTACCCAACAGGCTGGGGGAAAAAATGTTAAAAAGCTGTAATACCGACTGCTGGTGAAGATGTAGAGAAAAGGGCATTTTCCTGTGGGACTGGTAGAAATGCACATCTCATCCTGGCCCTTCTGGAAATTAGTTTGATGATATTTAATAAAAATGAAGACAGGAATTCCCTGGTAGTCCAGTGCGTAGGACTCTGCCCTTTCACTGACCAGGGCCCGGGTTCAATCCCTGGTCGGGCAACTAAGATCCCGCAAGCTGTGTGGCGTAGCCAAAAAAAGAAAAGTGAAGACATACAAATCCTTTGTCTCAGCAACCCCATTCCTGGGACTTTATCCCTGAGAAGTGAAAACTCCAGGAAACAAAGCAAATGGCCATTGGTGGTAAATGGCCTAAAAATTGTGGTCTAGGGCCTCCCTGGTGGCACAGTGGTTGAGAGTCCGCCTGCTGATGCAGGGGACACGGGTTCGTGCCCTGGTCCGGGAAGAACCCACATGCCGCGGAGTGGCTGGGCCCGTGAGCCATGGCCACTGAGCCTGCGTGTCCGGAGCCTGTGCTCCGCAACGGGAGAGGCCACAACAGTGAGAGGCCCGCATACCACATACACACAAAAAATTGTGGTCTAGAATCTCAGCTTGTCTGTCTCTCCACTTTGATTTGATTCCCTCCCAGCCCATCCCTTGGGACCTTGGACAGGGAGGGGATGAATCACGAGGAGCCGAGGCTGGCAACGCCACGCTTAGGGCAGGCTAGTCAGGAGGGACAAAGGAGCGATATTTCCTGGATACAGGAACCCGGACGAGAGACGGGCCGCTGCAGGAAACACTCGGCTGGGGCCCCGCCAAGCAAGGGCAGGAGGGTCAGCCAGGCCTGGCCGCCCAGACGAGCCAGTCTGGAGGCCCCAAGGAAGCAGGGACGTCCCTGACCCTGAGCCTACTGCCTGAGCAGCCTGGAGTCCTGGGGAGGATGCTGACAGCAGCCAGTCCCAAGCAACCATCGGACACCTGAGTTTGGCTTCCAGACTCTGACATTCCTGCATTCAAATCTTGGCTCAGTCAATCTCAGCCTCCATTTACTCACCTAGAAATAAATGTAATAATAATCATCCTAGGGACTTCCCTGGCCATCCAGTGGTTAAGATTACGTGCTTCCACTGCAGCGGGAAAGGGTTCGATCTCTCATCGGGGAACTAAGATCCCGCAAGCAGTGCAGTGTGGCCAAAATAATAATCATCATCATCCTTAACTCTCTGGACCCATGGGCACAGGTCTCTGATTCTTGGTTGGTCTCTCCCATTCAGAGCATCCCAATATCATCCTTCTAATCAGTCCCCACACCCGATCTATTCATCATGGGATCTGACCATGTGCCTCTCCCGCTCACATATCCTCCATGGCTCCTCATTACCCTGGGAACAAAGCCCAGTTCCTCAGCTCTCCTGTGCCCTCCCTCCTCACACACAATGCCGCCTTTGCCTCCAGCTGTCCTGGACCTTTGACTCTTTGACTACTCAGTGACTTTTGTGTTGTGCCCTCAGACTAGAATGCCTTTTTCTTGCCTGCAAATTCTTCTTCCCCCAAGGCCCAGCCCTAGAGATTTCTCCTCCAGGCAGCCCCCCTAGATGCCCCAGGTATAGTTCTTGCTCCCTCTGGGTACCTCTTGGGCCCCATCCTTCCCTCTTCCCAGCCCTGACCCTGTAGCTCTGACTTCTCCAGGCTGGTGTCCTCCCCATCTCCACCCACCCCGGGGAGCTAGGTAGGGGTTGAGTACCAGTCAGGGAGTAACTGGGAGACCCTGTGGTCCAGCCGCTGGGTGAGGTTCTGACTCTTTGGGGATTTCCTGTGACCTCTATAAATAACACCCCCTGGCTGCTTCCCACAAACTGCCTCTCCCTTCTTGGAAAAAGGGACCATAGCCAAGGACCTCAGTCCAGCTGTGTGCCAGGGCCCAGGCATCCTTCCCCAAAAGCATCTCCCCAACCCAGACCCCACTCACCCCTCCTGGGAGCCCTCCAGGCCTTGCCCACACAGAGGACATCTGGGCACCCATGTCTTCTAGACCCACATTGTTGCTTCTTCTTGTCTTTCTGCAAAATGGACATAATAGTAAGATCCATGCACTAAACTCATGGAGTGACCCTTTCCCTCCAGAAGCCTTTTATGGTGGGGGTTGGGGGGGCAGCAGCTGTCGAACAAGCAAACAAATCAACAGACTGTGACATATTGCAATGAAGTCATGAAGAAACGGGGTCGGAGGTCCCTTTAGTTGGGTGGTGGGCCCTGGACACCTCCCAGACTCTGCTCATGTGTCCCCTGAAACCGGAGTTTGTATCTTCAACTACTAGAGGTGATTTTTTTCTGATTCTGGAAAAGATCCTGACCCTATTTGAGACTCCATGTCCACCTCTGGCAAAAGGGGAGTTAACCATTCATATGCCACCAGGTGGGTGTGGAAGTCTGGATTTCTGGGACCTTAGGGGCCCAGAGCTTCACTGGACTGCCAGGCACCTTCTTTGTTAGAGCAAAGCGCCCTCTGCTGGTTCCTCACCGCCACATCAGGTCACCCATTAAGTCTTGGAATCAAAGGCTTCGCTATCAGGATCTTCCTCTCCTCCTGGACCTCTTCTCCCTCCTCTCTAGCCCTCATCACTCTACTTCCAGCCACACTAGCCACCTTGCTGTCCCTCGAACACACCGTGATGCTCCCACCTCAGGGCCTTTGCACGTGCCGTGCCCTCCGCCTGGGATGCTCTCGCTAGCCTCTCCCATCTGGTTTCCTTCTTCTCACCTTTCAGATGTCGGTGCAGATGCCACCTCTGCAGGGCAGCCTGCCTTTACGTCCACCCCTGACCAGGTCAGGTCTCCTCATTGCAAGTTTGCCCAGCAGCCATCAGACCTCACCAAAAGGAACTGTGTCTCTTCTTTAACAAGGGCAGGAGTTATGTCTGTTTATTCCCCTCAATGATCCCAGCCCTCTACACACGGCCTGTCGCCCAGAAGGCCTGCAGTGAACTCAAATTGAACTTGAACAGACCTATGTGCAAATCCCAAGCTGGGGACCTCCAGCAACTAACTACTTCTCTGAACCTCAGTTTCCTCACCTATAAAACTGTAACAAAATATCCACTGCATTGTGCTGTTATGAAGATCCCATCAAATGATGTGTACAATTCTAACACATAGTAGGTGCTTGGTAAATATTCACTGAATGAGTGAATGAATCACTGAATGAATGACTAAGCATGAAAAGGAAGTAGGGATTTTGCAAGTCACTTTGAAGATAAAAGAAGCAAAGTTTCAGGACTTCCCTGGCAGTCCAGTGGTTAAGACTCCGTGCTTCCAGTGCAGGGGGCGCGGGTTCAATCCCTGGTCGGGGAACTAAGACCCCACATGCCATGCGGCACAGCCAAAAAGAAAATAAATAAATAAGTAAATAAATAAATAAATAAATAAAAATTAAGGGCTTCCCTGGTGGCGCAGTGGTTAAGAATCCGCCTGTCAATGCAGGGGACACTGGTTCAAGCCCTACTCTGGGAAGATCCCACAGGCCGCGGAGCAACTAAGCCCATGTGCCACAACTACTGAGTCTGTGCTCTAGAGCCTGCGTGCCACAACTACTGAAGCCCGCGCGCCTCGAGCCTGTGCTCCGCAACAAGAGAAGCCACCACAGGGCTTCCCTGGTGGCGCAGTGGTTGAGAGTCCGCCTGCCGATGAAGGGGACACGGGTTCGTGCCCCAGTCTGGGAAGATCCCACATGTCGCGGAGTGGCTAGGCCTGTGAGCCATGGCCGCTGAGCCTGCGTGTCCGGAGCCTGTGCTCCTCAACGGGAGAGACCGCAACAGTGAGAGGCCTGCGTACCGCAAAAAAAAAAAAAAAAAAAAAAAGAGAAGCCACCACAGTGAGAAGCCGTGCACCACAACGAAGAGTAGCCCCTGCTTGCCACAACTAGAGAAAGACTGCATGCAGCAACGAAGACCCAATGTAGCCAAAAATATAAATAAATAAACTTATAAAAGAATTAAATAAAATAAAATTTAAAAATTAAAATTAAAAAAAAAAGAAGCAAAGTTTCAAGATTAATACTACAAAAAGGAATGACAGCTTGCAGAGCAATAAACACCAATTTGTGTACAAAATACAAGATACAACATACTTTATAGGTGCAGTCACAAGTATGCAAACGTGCAGAGAAAGTTCTGGAAGTATACACGTTAAGCCGTGACCCCAGGGAGGGGGTGTTTAAACGTTTCCGGATCACCTGAGTTTTTTACATTCCTTTGGTATTTGCAAAATAAATTAAAAACTATGAAACAAAGACCCCTGAGACCCTCTGACCTCCATCCCAACCCTCCACTCCTAGTCCCCCAGCATCAGGTGCCAAAAGAGACCTCCATTCAGCCCCACTCCTGGGCCTGAACCCCCAGAAAGTCCCTGCTAGGGAATCTGGACAGCTGTAGCTTGGTCACAACTAGCAATAGAGGCTTCACCGTTTGGGGTCAAGTTCTTCCCCTAGGGGCTGAGACTCCCACTTGGACTAAGCTGTTCCCAGATGCCTCAAGGCTTCTGGGTGTCCGCCCAGCCTGGGTCTGAGCTTTGGCCGCCCCCTCACTTGCCCACGCAGAAGTCTCGGAAGATGATATCCAGGATCTCCTCGGTGCCCCCTCCACCGGTGATGCGGGTCAGGTGCCCTCGGGCGACCCGAAGTGCTTCGGCCGCCAGGGCTAAGTCTTTCGCCTGCTTGTAGTGGCCAAGGGCATCCAGGCAGCCCTGGAGGTGATGCTGGTGCCTCGCCCGTGTCAGAAGTGGTGGGCCTGTGGATGGCTCCCCACACCTGGAAGGGACAAAGGATGGGGTCTCTCTCAACATTCAAAGGGGGGGGGATAATCATACCCATTTTTTAGATACAAAAACTGAGTTTTGGGGGTAGGTTGGAGAAGTCAGGGTAGGTTCGTGCCCAAAGCCAGTGGCTCAGCCCCTGAACTTGGACAGAGGGAGGTTGCCCAGTAGGCAAGGGGGGCTCACAATGCAGCCAGCTCCTTCCTCAGCGCTTCCAGGAGGCCATCCAGCCCCTCGCCAGTCAGGCAGGACAGCAACAGGTGAGGGGGCAGGTCAGGACTGGGACCTGGGCCCCCTGGCAGCAGGTCTGACTTATTCAGCACCAGCAGGAGGCGCTGGCTGCACCCATTTGGGCTCCCGGCTCCTGCAGGGATGACAACGGTGTCCAGGAAGTTGCAGCTGGACGGAGAGGCCAGGTCAGAAGCATCCAGCACGGCCAGGATGAGGTCAGCCTGCTCCAGCCTGGGGAAGCGGGAAAACGGAGCGTGGACCTCAGAGTTGAGCAATTAGGAGCACTGGGCAGGGGCAGGGGCAGAAGCCGAACTTAAAAAGCTGCCCTCCCCAAATAGCTGGGTCCCCGCTTAATGGGGCTTAGTAGCCTTTCCTCATTAAGGAAGAATGAAAAATAAATGCAACCGGTTGAAACAGCAGCGGAAGGGCCCCGTTTCCCCCTCCCACCGCCCTGCCTGCCCACCTTTTTTGGGCGCGCCGCACGCCCTCCTGCTCCACAGGCCCCACGCCCTCCCGCAACCCCGCCGTGTCGCTCAGCAGCGCCGGGAACCCGGCCAGGTCCACAGGGGTCTCCAGCACATCTCGGGTGGTCCCCGGCTCCGGGGACACGATGGACACAGGTTTCCGGCCTGGGGGTGGGGTCAGAGGAAGGAGGCGGAGTGGAGATGAGGGAGCCCCTCCCCCAAGGCTCCTCCCCCACCCCACCCCCACCCCGGGGCTGGACCTTTTCTTCGACCTCCCTGGCCCCTTCCCCATCCCTGAAAGCTCGGTAGCCACCCACCCCCACCCCGCCCGCTCCTAGCCCCCTGCCCTGGGCCCCGCCCCCTGACCACGCACTGAGCAGGTTCACTAGGCTGCTCTTGCCGGCGTTGGGAGGTCCCGCAACCACTACATGAACCCCTGAGCGGAGCCTCTGTCCGCGCCTGGCATCTCGAAGATGTGCGCCCAGTGCCACCTCCAGCTCCCGCACTTCACTGTCAGCTGTGGATGGAGGAAAGGAGAGGGAGTACGGAGGCCTCTGGGGGCTGAGATGCCAGATGTCCCCACCTCCCACCCCCCAAACAGGCAGACCCACCTCGATCCAGGACGCCCTCCTCCAGGTTGTCATCCTCACCAAAATCGATATAGGCCTCCACGTGGGCCAGAGCCTGAGGGAGGGAGGGGTGGATAGTGTGATCACACAGAAACCTACCCCTCAATGTGCCCAGGTCCCGCCCGACATAAAGGGTCAGATTGGAGGCTCATAGACAGGAAGCGCTAATATAGGAGATGGTTAGGTAGGGTCTCTGAGGCAAGGTATGAGCGAATGGTGTACTTGCCTTAGTGAGGGTCTCGGCCCAGCCGCGGCAGAGATGGCTCAGCTCCCCATCTAGCTGCCTCAGGGCCTGTCGCCGCTGTGCCTCGGTTTCTGCATGGATCAGATCCGCCAGCCCCTCCACCTCGGTCAGGCTCAGCTTCCCGTGGGCGAACGCCCTCCTGGTGAACTCGCCTGCCTCCGCAGGCCGCAGCCCTGGCACACTGCCTACGGGAAGGTCCAGGGTCCTGAGCCCCCCTGGTCCCTACCTAGGCCCACCGACATAGCCATACCTCAAACCCAAGGCTGCAGACTCACCCAGGGCCTGCAGGACACCACTCACCACAGCCTGGCCTCCATGCACGTGGAACTCCGCGCAATCCTCACCCGTGAAACTCTGGGGACCTAGTATGTTGAGGAGATAGCTGTCAGGAGGATACAGCCTGGGCAACGCCTGGAAGGAGGAAGCTGGGTCATCGGAGCTACATGCGGTTCTGGATCTGGAGCCCCTCACCCGGGAACCAAAGCACCAGCGCGCGGTCCAAAGGCTCCCCAGAGCAGGGGTCGCTAAGCAGGCGCAGGCAGGCTTTGCGGGACGGGGGTAAGTCCCGGGGGGCTGTGAGGCTCCGGAGGGCCTGGCCGCTGGCGGGGCCGCTGGTTCGGATCACCGCGATGCCGCAGCGGCCTTGGCCGGAGCTCAGCGCGAAGATAGTGGCTCCGGAACCGGGGGCCGGGGCGCCACTGCCCTGGCGCGTGCACGGTCTGGGACTGGAGAGGAGGAGAATCAGTCAGTGCATCTGAGAAGTTCTGCCGTCAGAGTGGCAGGTGGATAGTGGGCTCGATGGTCGGGAGCTGACCCAAGTGGAAGTTCTGCGGCTGGGGGATGGACAGACTGGAAGGTCTGAGGCCGGAAGATGACTGGATTGAGATCTCTGAGAGCAGAAGTTGACCCAGATGTGGGCTCTGCGGCAGGGGGATGGACAGATTGGGGCTTGGAAGAAGGGGAAAGGTGGTTCTGCCGCAGGGAACTGTGCCCCCAGATCCCAGGGAGAGGGTTTGGGGCCCAAGTAGCGCCCTACGCTGTCACACCCCTTCCCCAGGTCGCCCCACCTGCGAGGCCCACGTGCCGCCCGGGCTACCAGGGTCCACAGCTCCCGCCACATGGATTCTCAACCAGCGACACGCCTGCTCGCCCAGCCCGGGGAGTCTGCAAGTCCAGGCAGGAAGCCCCGCCCACCCCGCGGCGTGACTGGTAAAGCGCTCAACGATTCTCGATTACCATTGGGCCCCTTAGAAGACGTACCGCCCACCCACTGAAGATCTTCGCTTCTACTGGCTGATGCCAAGGAAAGAGGCAAGGGGCTCGCACGCAGGGGTGCAGCGAAAGTGTGTTCCACCGGCAACATTAGACAGAATTTTTAGGATCCTAGAGCGGCCGGGATCCTAGACACCGGAAGTGAGAGGTGGAAGTAAGGACAGGGCTTGGCATAGAGCAGTGGGAATTATAGAGAGGCGAGTGTTTGAGTCGAAGCAAGAGCATCTCAGTGGCGGGAGTGATGAGTTCCGGGGAACCTACGCATTGGCCCTGGGAAAATCTTGTCAAAATTTCTGGGAAGACTTCTACTTGTTTTCTCGTAACTCTACAGTTTCTCGCCCCTCCCCATCTTTCCCTCCCGCCGTACCCTCGGCCTCGGATACCCTTCTTCATTTGACAAACTCTGCCTCAGTGCCTGGCTCCAAGGTCCCCCTCCGCCAGGAAACCTCCCAAGGACCCCCAGCACAGTCTTCTTTCCCTTCTGGGCTACTCTGGCCCAGGTCTGTTCCTGCAGAGTTGAGTGTCCGGTCTGTCTCTGGCTCCCCGAAAGCCAGAAAGGGGAGTCTCAAAGATTACTTTCAGGTTAACCCAGGACAGCGCCGGCTCGCGAAATAAAGCGCAGATGGTGGAATTCCAGGCACCAGATGGGCGGGGTCTCCGGGGGTGTTTTCTCGCGGCTAATTTTCTGGTTCTTGGACGGAGAAAGCGGGCAGCCCGCCTGTACCTCGGGTAGACGGGAACAGGACACAGTTTTAATGACCTCACACCTCGCCCTGCTCAATTTTTTCATTTGTAAAAGACGGGCGAATGATGACATTAGCAGTCTCCGAGTTGTTCCATCTGTCAAAAGTATACATCAAACGCCTACCGTGTGACCACTAAGAATCAGTCTGGATCCCTGCCCTCGCTGGCTTGTCAGTCTAACGGAGGAGGCTACACAGGATGGTCAGGGGGTCCGGGTGACAGGCAAAATACAGGGCACCCAGTTAAATGTAGATTTCAGATAAACAAGGAGTAACGTTTTAGTATAACTATGTCCCATACAATATTTGGGATATACTAAAATTTTATTCATTTATCTGAAATTCACATTTAACTAGGAGGACTGTATTTTTATTTGCTAAACTTGATAACTCTATTGGGTCCTCCCCGAGGACGTTACATCCTGAAGGGTGCAGGGCTTAACTGGACAAAGAGGGCGTGAAGAGTGACCTAGGTAGCTAAACAGCATGTGCTAAGGCCATAAGGCACGATATATTTATTCTCAACCTGATATATTTATTCTCATCCTTTCTGTGGTGGTTGAAGTTATTGCTACCAGGAATCTCCCACACCCATCTCAGATTCCAAACCGATGGCGAAACTAAGGCTCCGAAGCGGAGAATCCAGGCCCGGGGCGGGAGGGGACCGGGAAGAGAACGCACGTTCGGTGCGGGCGGGGACGAGCACCAGAGAGCGAAGTGGGCGGGCGAGAACGAAACCCAGAAAACAACACGGGCGGAGTCGAGAACCAGAGAAAGACGCGCCCGGGGCCGGGAAGGAGAATCGAGGTTCGGCGCGGGCGGGGACGAGAAGCAGCGCTCGGGCACGCGGGGACGGCGGCCGGCGCGGGCGGGCGCGGCCTTTGTCTCCTCCTCTGGCGCGCTCCGTGGCTGCACCCGCCCCATGAGCCCGCGGTCCCCCAGCGCCTGAGCCGCCCGCAGCCCCTGACCTGACCTGCCCTCGCAATGGCCGAAGCTGCCTCCGGCGCCGGGGGCACGTCCCTGGAGGGTGAGCGTGGCAAGAGGCCCCCGCCGGACGGCGAGCCTGCAGCCCCGGCGTCCGGAGTTCTGGGTATGTGTGCAGTGCCTGGATCTGACAGGGTGGCAGGTGCCTGGGGTGTTCGCGGCGGCTGTACGGGGAGGGGATTGGAGTCAGCGGTCCCGGTCTGGAGTCCAGTCGAGGGGCCCGCTCCTCCGGCACTGCGGCTGCGGCCGGGCGGGCGCGGCTGGGACGGTGCAGCGGGTGGGGGCTCCCAGCGCAGAGACAACGACACGCCCCTCCTAGAACCCCAGCCCGGGGCTGAGCGCAGTCACCCCTTGGGCTACCGGATCGCTGCCGAGCAGTGATGCGCTTGAGAGAGCCTCTCCACAGAGGCTACAGAATCGTACAGTCCTGGGTTCGAATCCCTGCTCGACTGTGTGACCTTGGGCGCGTGACTTAAATGCTCTGGGCCTCAGTTTCCTCGCCTGTGAAATGGGGGTAAGAACCGCGCCCAGCTATGAGGACGCACTGACATAATGTGGTGAGGCGCTCAGATCTGCTAGTGAGCGCCCCATCGATTGTGGTTTTGGAGGCGGAGCTGGGCCTCGAGAATGAGAGAATGAGTAAGATTTGTAACGGAGGACCTGGGGGAAGGGCATTCCTGGAGAAGGGCCTGGCTGGTGCAAGGACGTGGAGGGAAGGAAACAACCCAAGGCCAGAGCTCGCAGCGCCTTGAATGCCAAGCTGAGAGCCGAGGAGCCCTGGCAAGTGTGTGATCGGGGGCAAGGGCTGGAGGGACCAAGACTGGAGGCCAGGGTTCTGATCCAGGAATGGCCTGACCCCAGCCTGCCCTGCCTGCTCCCCAGATAAGCTTTTTGGGAAGCGGCTCCTGCAGGTGGGTCGGTACCTGGTGTCCCACAAGGCATGGATGAAGACGGTGCCCACAGAGAACTGCGACGTGTTAATGACCTTCCCAGGTACCTGTGTCCATTCCCCCAGGGTCCAGAGTGAGCTCCCTTGAGCTGGGCTCCCCTGAGTAGGAGTCTGCAGGAGGCCTTGGACCACCCGTGGCAAGAGCTATCGGTCCCTGTGCCCCTTGGCAGACACGACCGATGACCACACGCTGCTATGGCTGCTGAACCACATCCGCGTGGGCATCCCCGAGCTCATCGTGCAAGTCCGCCACCATCGCCACACGCGTGCCTACGCCTTCTTTGTCACCGCCACGTATGAGAGGCGAGTCCCTGTCCCTGGCCTCTCGCTGACCCTGCTACTCAGCTCCCCGCCCTTCCAAGCACCAACTGCGAGGTCCAGCCACCCTGCATTTGTCCCTGACGGCCACCAGGTACACCATCCCTAGTTCCAGGATGGTGAGCCAGGGTCTCCCCGTGATCCCACCTCCCCTGCCCTTCCCGCAGCCTACTCAGAGGGGCCGACGAGCTGGGTCTGCGCAAAGCAGTGAAGACTGAGTTTGGCGGGGGCACCCGCGGCTTCTCCTGCGAGGAGGACTTCATCTACGAGAATGTGGAGAGTGAGCTGCGCTTCTTCACCTCCCAGGTGCGGCCGGCTCTGGCCCCCAGCGCACATTCCTAGCCCGTGGGCGGCTGCTCCCTGTGCTCACGCCCTGTCCCCTGCAGGAGCGCCAGAGCATCATCCGCTTCTGGCTGCAGAACCTCCGTGCCAAGCAGGGAGAGGCACTGCACAATGTGCGCTTTCTGGAGGACCAGCCAATCAGTGAGTGAGGCGGTCCCAACCTTCCAATCATATGTGGGGAGTTGGCTGGGGCTCTTAGAGGACAGCTATCAAAGTAGGAGCGTTAGGAAAGGGAGGCCTAGATGCAACCAATCAGGGGCTACTGAAGAGTTGGGCGGGGCCTGGAAATCAATCAATGAGCTGAAGGGGTGTGGCCTCAGCAAAGGGGTGGGGCTTGTCCCCTCGGAGGCAGGTCCGGGAGAAATCCTTCTCTGGGTCTGGGATAAGGTAGGGGCAGGACCATGGACAGCACTCCACGTACCGTGTGGTGCAGCCCTGGGCCTCAGTTTCCCCTCCAGGAAACCAGCCGCTGCAAGTTCACCTTCTAATGCCAGCTTTGCACCATTCCTCAGACATTTGGAGCAATGAGCTGAGGCCAAATAGCTCTATTTTAAAAAGTGGTTCAGGGCTTCCCTGGTGGCGCAGTGGCTGAGAGTCCGCCTGCCGATGCAGGGAACACAGGTTCGTGTCCCGGTCCGGGAAGATCCCACATGCCGCGGAGCGGCTGGGCCTGTGAGCCATGGCCGCTGAGCCTGCGCGTCGGGAGCCTGTGCCCCGCAACGGGAGAGGCCGCAACAGTGAAAGGCCCGCGTACCGGAAAAAAAAAAAAAAAAAAAAAAGTGGTTCAGAGAAATTCCCTGGTGGTCCAGTGGTTAGGACTCCACACTTCCACTGCAGGGAGCCCGGGTTCGATCCCTGGTCGGGGAACTAAGATCCCGCAAGCTGTGCGGTGTGGACAAAAAAAAAAAAAAAAAAAAGTGATTCCCCACAGGGATCCCACCCTCTCAGGTTTCCTGCACCCTTCCCCACCTGCCCCTGCACCTCCCAAATTTGGAGGGAGAACCGGATATTCCTTCCACCAATCCTCTCCTGGGAAGAGACCTCTGCGAGTTTAAGAGCAAAGAGCAGGCAAAAAGCTATGACTTGGGTTTCAGCCGAGGGGGGCTGGCCAGGCCCAGCACAGGCAGAAGGGTTCTTGTCCCCCAACAGTCCCTGAACTGGCGGCCCGCGGGATCATCCAGCAGGTGTTCCCAGTCCACGAGCAGCGCATCCTGAACCGCCTCATGAAGTCATGGGTGCAGGCTGTGTGTGAAAACCAGCCTCTAGGTGTGGTCCTGGCCGGGGGGTGGGGGTGGGGGTCCCAGGAGGCAGTCAGGGCTGACTGGGACACCCCTGTCCCTGGCAGATGAGATCTGCGACTACTTTGGCGTGAAGATTGCCATGTACTTCGCCTGGCTGGGTTTCTACACATCGGCAATGGTGTACCCGGCAGTCTTCGGCTCTGTCCTGTACACATTCACAGAGGCTGATCAGGTGCCGGGTGTGGACTGCACAGGGGCTGGGACACCCAAGACACGTTCCTCCCTGGACTGGGCCAGCCAACATTTCAGCCCTCCTCTGCCACCCCCAGACAAGCCGGGATGTATCCTGCGTGGTCTTTGCCCTCTTCAACGTGGTCTGGTCAACGCTCTTCTTGGAGGAGTGGAAACGGAGGGGAGCAGAGCTGGCCTACAAGTGGGGGACGCTGGACTCACCCGGGGAAGCTGTGGAGGAGCCACGGCCCCAGTTCAGGGTCAGTCAGGGGGGATCTGAGTCCAGGGACCTCGAGAATGGGGTAAAAAAAAAAAAGAGAAAACACTGGGCGAGGAGCATTGCAAGAACACAGGGAGGGGTGAAGTAGGGCTGCAGCATCCGAGATGGTATGCCAAGTAGGGGACTCTCCATGCCCGAAGGGAGAGGGGTGGGAAATTGGCTTTGAGGGGCTGGAAAGGGTGCATTAGGCGGGGGCACCGCAGTAGCAAAGCATGACAAAGAGACACTGAGGTCGAAGGGTCGGGAAGGGTGCAGGGCAGAGGCAGCCCCTCTGATCTCATGTTGGGCCGGGCCCCCACCCTCTGCCAGGGCGTGCGGCGCATCAGCCCCGTGACTCGGGCCGAGGAGTTCTACTACCCGCCCTGGAAGCGGCTGCTTTTCCAGCTGCTTGTGAGTCTCCCCTTGTGCCTCACCTGCCTGGCCTGTGTGTTCCTGCTCATGCTCGGCTGCTTCCAGCTGCAGGTGACCTCCAGCCCCTAGCCCTGGCCTTGGCCCAGACCTGGCGGCCACCTGTCCAGGTGTGCTGTGAGCTGAGCCCAGCTGCCGGGGTGACCTGTGAACGCCCTGCCCCTGCAGGAGCTGGTGCTGAGTGTGAAGGGGCTGCCCCGTCTCGCCCGCTTCCTGCCCAAAGTCATGCTGGCCCTGCTGGTCAGTGCAAGCGCCGAGGGCTACAAGAAGCTGGCCGTCTGGCTCAACGACATGGGTATGCCCTGCGAGGGGAGGTCCCACTGCCCACCCCCCAGGAGGAAGGGCCCCACTGCCCTGCGGGGTGTGCCTGCCGCCCATGACGGTCTGGGCCACCCCCTCACTCGCCTCCTTGGTCCCCAGAGAACTACCGGCTGGAGAGCGCCTACGAGAAGCACCTCATCATCAAGGTTGTCCTGGTGAGTGGTGGCCAGCAGGCAGTTAGGGGTTCTGCAGGGGACACACGGGAGCTCCTGGGACAGAGGTGGCAGGGTGACCGCCCACCTGCCTGCTTCCCACAGTTCCAATTCATCAACTCATACCTGAGCCTCTTCTACATTGGCTTCTACCTCAAGGACATGGAGCGCCTGAAAGAGGTAAGACCCCGGCCTGAAGCAGTGGCCCCCATGGCAGCCACTGGGGGGGCCAGACCTGGCCCAACGGGTCCATGGGCTCTCCAGCCCCTCCCCCCCTCCTCCATCCTTCTCTCCTCTCTGTCCGTCTGTGTGTCCTCTCTCTACCTGTCGCCCCGCCATCTGTCTGTCCACCTGTCCGTCGGTCCCTCCACAGCTCCTGATCGTCCTGTCCCTGTCCCAGAGCCTCGAGCGGCAGCTTTGGGCGGTGCTGGTCCCGCTCGCGGCCCTGCGGTTCCGCCTGCTCCTCCTCTCCCTCCGGGGCCTCCTGCTCGTGGCCCAGGCCAAAGTACTGGCAGGTGGCGAGCCCTCGGGGCCTCGCCGGGGTGGGCAGTGTGGCTGTGCTGGGGGCCTCACACCAAGCCGAGGGTGCATGCTCTGAGGGGATGGGCTTCCGCTGACGGGGTTCAGGTGGCAGGAGCCCCCAGAGGCCCTGGGCACCAGCTGAGCGAGCTCCTGGGCGGTGCTGCAAGCAGGGAAGCCATTGCCTGCCCAGGAGATTGGCTAGGAGCGCTGTGACCTGCCCAGCTGCGGTTTGGGGTTGCCTCCGTGTCCAGGGACATCCAAATTGGGTTCAGAGCATGTCTGGAAGCGTGTTTCGGGAGGGCGGGTGCCCAGTCCCCGCAGCCTGTCCCGGTGCCCAGAGCCCCGCTCACCCCCCACGTGGCCTCTCTCCACCCCCTTCCTGCCCCCAGATGCTGGCCACTCTGCTGATCACCCGCCAGTTCCTCCAGAATGTTCGAGAGGTCTTGCAGCCGCACCTGTACCGGCGGCTGGGCCGTGGCGAGCTTGGCCTGCGGGCTGCCTGGGAGCTGGCCCGTGCCCTGCTTGGCCTACTGAGCCTCCGGCGCCCTGCACGCCACCTCGAACCCCAGGCTGAAGAGGGTGTCGATGGCAGCAGTGGGGGGGGGGGCCGCAGGTGTCTCAGTGGGGCCTGCGGGGCACCTGAGGAGGAGGAGGAGGCCACAATAGAGCGTCGGCCAGCAGGGGAAGGTGGGGAGGTGGGGGACGGGCCTCGGGGGGGCAGGGAGGAGGAGGAGGACGAGGACGAGGAGGAGGACGAAGAGGAGGAGGAGGAGGAGGAGGAGGAGGAAGGCGAGGAGGGTGGCCTCCTAGACTGCGGGCTTCGGCTGAAGAAGGTCAGCTTTGCTGAGCGGGGGGCTGGGCGGCGGCGGCTGGGCCCAAGCCCGGAGGCCCTCCTGGAGGAGGGGAGCCCCACCATGGTGGAGAAGGGGCTGGAAGCTGGTGTGTTCACGCTGGCTGAGGAGGACGATGAGGCCGAGGGGGCTCCCAGCAGCCCTGAACGGGAGCCCCCGGCTGTCCTGCTCCGCCGGGCCAGAGGTGAGGGCCGCGACCAGGGCCCCGATGGGGGCCCAGACCCAGAGCCGGGCTTGGGTGACTCAGCCCGGAAGCAGCGGCGGCAGAACCGGTCATCTTGGATCGACCCACCCGAGGAGGAACACTCGGCCCAGCTCACCCAGGCCGAGCTCGAGAGCTGTATGAAGAAATATGAGGTGAGGAGGACGCCTGAGGGCAGGGGCCGGGCCCTCCGAGGGGCGCAGCACACAGTGAGGTGGAGGGCCTGGGGGTGATGGGAAGGAATAACGGGACCCTTCATGTGGTCAGGAACTTGCCCGATGGGGAGTTCTGGGTCCATGCAGAATAATCTGGGGAGTGGGCTTGAGGAGAGGAAGGTGGTCTGAGGGAGGAGGTGTCCTGGGCTGAAGGAGAGCCCTAGGCCCCACCCAGGTGCCCGCCCACAGGACACGTTCCAGGACTACCAGGAGATGTTCGTGCAGTTTGGCTACGTCGTGCTCTTCTCGTCTGCCTTCCCCCTGGCTGCCCTCTGCGCCCTCATCAACAACCTCATCGAGATCCGCAGTGACGCCCTCAAGCTGTGCACGGGGCTGCAGCGGCCCTTTGGGCAGCGGGTGGAGAGCATTGGCCAGTGGCAGGTGGGGGGAGGGCTGAGGGCCCCGAGCCGGGGTGCACCAAGGAGGAGCGGGTGCTGGGGAGGGTGGCCGGGCCCCCCCTGAGCCCGCCTGTCCCCCTGCAGAAGGTGATGGAGGTCATGGGCGTCCTGGCAATC
Organism: Mesoplodon mirus; assembly: GCF_964341445.2. Classification (NCBI taxonomy): domain Eukaryota; kingdom Metazoa; phylum Chordata; class Mammalia; order Artiodactyla; family Ziphiidae; genus Mesoplodon; species Mesoplodon mirus. Next base: position 45,060,122 of record NC_138980.1, read on the forward strand.
GTAGTCAACTGCTATCTAATTGGCCAGTGTGGGCAGCTGCAGCGCCTCTTCCCCTGGCTCAGCCCCGAGGCGGCCATCGTGTCCGTGGTGGTGCTTGAGGTGGGGCTGGCGGCCGGGTTGGGGGAGCCAGGCGGCGGGTGGGTGTCCTTGTGCCTGCAGCCTCCTCCTCTGTCACCTCAGCACTTCGCTCTGCTTCTCAAGTACCTCATCCACGTGGCCATCCCCGACATCCCAGGCTGGGTGGCTGAGGAGATGGCCAAGCTGGAGTACCAGCGCCGGGAGGCCTTCAAGGTATGTGGGCTGGGGTCAGTGCGCTTTACGTCTCTGCTCCTTGGGGCTTCTCCACCTAGCCTGGCTGGCCGTCCAGTCCTTAGCAGGAGGGTGGGTGTTCAGAGCCTGGTGTAATAATTAGCATTCCAAAGGGGCCCGGTCCCCTCTGGGATCCTGGTGGCATCCAGCACCAGGTTGGCACTCACGAACTGTCATCCACCAGCTTGCCCAGCGTTGCCCTGTTTGGGGCCAGAGACACAGCTGATGCTTCCTAGAAGCCCAAGCCTCTGCCGCATTCCTCAGAAAGCTGCAGAGAAGGCCAGGGAGCTCACTGGCGCCAACCAATGGAGCTCTCCACCATGATGGAAACATTCTATATCCGTGCTGCCCGTGTAGCCCCTCACTACAGATGACCAATGAGCACTTGAAACGGGGCTGGTGCCACTGAGAAACAGACTTTTTTTCAGTTATTTAAATTGACAAAGCCGTGTGTGGCTACCGGCCACTGGATGGGGCAGTCACAGCTCTGTCTCTCACCAGTTCTCCAGAAAGCAGGGAACCACTGAGGCCCAATATTTCTTTACACTCTCCCAATTCCTAAGATGGTGTCTGGCAGGGGATCAGGGACAGAGGTGGTGGCCAGCAAATGTTCGTTCTCTTCTCAGGCCTCAGAAAGCACCGGCATGGGTCCAGGGATGCAGTTGGTGCCCCATAAGTGTTTAGATCTCTCCCCACTTCTGCAGAGAGCCCCAGGGTGGGTCCAGGGATGCAGCTGGTACCCAAGAAGCATTCGGATCTCTCCCCACTTCCGCAGGAGAGCGCCGGCATGGGCCCGGGCCTGGGTTGGTACCTGCTCGCCCGCCTGCTCTTCCCAGTGTCCCCATAATGGCTCCGTTCTGCCCGCAGAGACATGAGCGCCAGGCCCAGCACCGCTACCAGCAGCAGCAGCGGCGGAGGCGGGAGGAGGAGGAGCGCCAGCGCCACGCGGAACATCATGCCCGCAGGGAGCGCGACGCCAGTGGCCGGGAGGAAGCTCGGCCTGAGGGCTCCGGGTTGGACCCTGCTGCCCCAGAGAAGGCCTCGGCCAAGGCCAAGGGCAGTGGGGCGGCAGGAGGCCATGGGCCGGAGCGGCCCAAGCGCCCGGGGTCCCTGCTGGCACCTAACAACGTCATGAAGCTGAAGCAGATCATCCCACTGCAGGGCAAGTTCCTGTCGTCCGGGGCTGCATCCTCGCTGGCCGGCGCGGGGGCCAACCTCACTGCCCGGCCGCCCCCTGCCCCGTCTCCCACAGGCAGTGACACCCGCCTGCCAGCCTTCCTCAGCTTCAAATTCCTCAAGTCGCCCGAGAGCCGGCGGGACCCAGAGCGTAGCCACTCGCCGCCCAAGGCCTTCCACGCCAGCAAGCTCTTCCCCTTCGGCGGGGCCCGGGCTGAGGCCGGGTCCAACGGGGCGGGCGGTCTGGCCCGGCAGGACGGGACCCCCAGCGGTGGCAGTGGTGGTAGCCGAGCCCAGCGGAGTGGGCCGGCAGACGAGGCCGCAGCTGAGGAGCCGGACACACCCCGGCCCGAAGAGGAAGGCTCAGGTCACAAGCTTTAACTCGGGGGTGGGGACTCCGGGCCGGGCTTTGGGGATAGGGGTGGGGTGTCCAGGCCTGGGGAGAGGGGCTGAAGGGGACAGAGGAGGCCCAGTCTCCCGGTACCAGTTGGGGACCTGGGTATGTGGTATATGGAGCCTCTTGGTCAAAGCCTACCCAATCTTTCCGGGACCCCGGAGAGCCTGGAGCCCTGTGCCTGACCCTCCTCACCCCTGGGGAGGGATGCCAAAGCCCCTCGTCCCAGTGCCCCTCGCACGGCCTGCCATGCTCCAGTGCCAGGAGAGATGAGGGAGGCCCCTTCACCACCTGGCCCAGCCTCTCCTGCCCACCATGAGACCCTACACCCAGCTCACTCTGGGGGCACTGGACCCCCCAGGCCTCTATGCAAGTCCCCACCCTGCAGCTCAGCTGTTCGAGGTGGCCTTCCTGGAAGGTGGAGCTCAGGCTGCCCACCCAGGGAGTTCAGGGCTGCAGCCACACGCGTGCTGAGCAGAGCCACAGCCCTCACTGCCGCCCCTGCCACCCCGTCCCAGCCCGGAGTCCAGCAGCCCATCCCAGGGAGCCCAAGAGGTGGCAGCTGTAGCACAAGGGATATAGGTCAGAAGTCAGAGGGACTTCCTCAGACCGTGCCCTCTCCGTGAGGGGGAGGGGCCCAATGCCCAGAGGCGGGGGATGCACACGAAGAAGCCCACCCCTTGTCACTGATCAGAAGCAATAAGGCCCTCCATGTGCCTGAAAACCCGGAGGGAGCGCGGGTAGGGTCCCCAGCGGGGTCCAGCGGCGGGGCCGGCATCTCCCCGGAACGGCCCCTCTCGCCTCCGCAGGGACAGCGCCGGCCCCTGTGGGCGCTCCGGCCCTCCGCACCCGCCACAGCCGGAGCCCTGCGCCGCCGCCGCCGCCGCCGCCGCCGCCGCCAACACCGCTACCCCGGCCCCCGACGCCACCCGCCGGCTGCTGGCAGTGGGACGGGCCGTGGGGTTGCGGGGGCGAGGGCGCCACCCCCCGCCAGGCCCCTGCCGCCGCCGCCGCCGCCGCCGAGTGTCCGCCCTGCGCCCTCGCCGGGCCCCTGCCCGCCCCGGCAGCTGGCGTCCTGCCGGTGGACGCCAGCTTCTACAGCCTCCCGCCGCCGCCGCTGCCTCCCACCTCCGAGCCCCCGGAGCCCCCGGCACCGTCGCCCAGCCCCAGCTCCAGTCCCAGTCCCAGTCCCCAGGCCGTGTGCTGGCCCAGCGGCTGGCATTAGCTCCGCCCGCCCTGCCTTCCTGTTTTCATATGCAATATCAATCACGGACGGGTCGGCAGCCGCCACCCAGAAAACGCTGCTGTCGGTGTATCCCAGTATTGGCTGCCCCCTCCTGGGTCAGGGCCGGGGGCCGGGGGCCCCTCTATCTGCCGTTTTCCTTTCGACCAGGATGGGGGGAAAGGAAAGGAACCCCCCCAAAACAACAGAAAACACACACAGAATAGGCGATTATTTATTTGTTTTTAATTTATTTTGTCATATTTTTGTAAAACGGCAGAAATGCAATAAAAAGTATATTTCAACAGTGCCCAAGGGCAGAGCTGTGGAAAAGGGACGTAAGGCGCCCAATGACGAGGTTGGGGCCAGCTCTTTGGGGGCCTGGCAGGCCTAGGGTGGGTTCCCCACCATGACCCTTTGGGAACTCCTCCAAAGAACTGGGTCTCCAGGCCATGGCTGGAAAACTCCAAAAATCCAGGCCCAGGGGCCCCTGGGAGGAGCTGCAGAGCCTCAGGCCCCATCTTCGGCCTCCTAGACTAAGGAAGAAATCTCAAAGTGCTCATAGGACTCAGCAGTTTGGGCCCTGGGCCTGGGTCCTGAGTCAGCCTCAGTCGTGCAGGGGCACCCTTCCTGGCACACCCGCCTCCCAGGCTGCCATCTGAGGAGTCAAGGGCTGCGGGGAGAACTTGTGTGTGGAAGTTGGAAAGCACCTGGTGCCCGAGTCTCGATGTTGAGGGGATGGCATGTTGGGGTGTGGCTTCCGGGAAGGGCCGGGATGCCCCATTGAGGGACGGATGTCAGACCCTATTCGCTGGGACTCTTCACTGTGATCAAGGGTGGACGTGGCCCCTCCCACCCTCAGGTGTGTCCACATACAAAGGCTCAGGGCCTGACGGGCCCCACCCCAGGCAGGGCTGGGGGAGCCAGTATGAGGAAGGGGCACTTGGGGGGGGCCATGAAAGAGAAGTCAGGGTTCACTGGAGGCAGGAGAGCAGCCTGTGCAAAGGCACAGAGGTGTGGGAAGGCAGGGTTTGGTGTTTGGGGGAACAGCGAGTAAGAGTAAAGGCAAGAGGGGTGGGTGGAGGCCGGCTGAGGGGCCTGTGCTGGGGAGACCGCAGGGAGTCCATGGGACCCCTGCCCACACCGTGGACAGCACTGGCAGGAGACAGAACCCAGCCCCTCAAAGGGGAACCTGGGGCTGAAGCCTGCGCCTGCCCTGCCCCATGGCCTTTGAAGCTGAAGTCCGGCCATCTACTCTGCCACCAACAAATGGCGACACCACGCGCCTGCCCAGGGTCAGGCCAACCCCTGGGACTGGGGATTCCAAGCTGGTCTGAGAACCCCCAGGAACTTAGCCCTCCCCGGCACGACCACAGTCAAGCTTGCATTTCCTAAGCACCTGCCTTGTGACTGCAGGAACTGAACACCGCTGCACATGCACCCAGAGCTGGGCCCCGCAGCTGGGCAGCTAATCCAGGAGGCTTCCACCCAGCAGGTACGGGGCAGCTCAGGCCGGAGCAGTCTGCCTCAGGCTGGGCCCTCCACGGTGACAACCTGGTGCAGGCGCCCCCTGCAGCCTCTGTGTCCCTCACGCCGCAGCCCAACCCTTCACCGCCCCCAATACCCCAGCCATTAGCTCCAGCACTCTGGCTCCCACTCAGGGCTGGCGGGGGAAGCAGCGGCATTCCCCTGGCCCTGTGCCCAGTGGTCAGGAACTCAAACCTTCTGCCTGGAGCCCAAATGCCCCCCTACGTCCCCGGGCTCAGCCCCAAGCCCAGTCCAGCTGGCTCCCGGGAGTAGCCGTGGAACCTGCCGACTGAGGGCACTGGGGCTGGGCGTCCCGCGGCGCTCCACGTGCCTCCTGTCTGAGGGCGTGAGGCCGGGCCACCTGGGCTGTCTCCACAGAGGCTGGTGGGCGTGCCGCCCTGCTCCCCAGTGTCATGGGCGTGGGGCCCACCACAGCTCCATCCTTGGCAGCACGGACCGTCTCTCTGGGATGTCCCGGTCTTCGAGGACACCTTGACAGCTGGGGCAGAGGGGTGGGTCCGGGCAGGTCTTGGCTCTGAGCGAGATGGCCGCAGCAGGCCCACGAGGGAATCCAGCTGGTCCTGGGGCCCCAGCGTCTGGGGGCCCCTCTCGGCTCCTCTTGGTGATGATGGGACGACTCTCAGTGGCTCCATCCTCTGGGGCTGAGGTACGCCGAGCAAACACGCGAGGTCGGGTAGGAAAGATCCTTTTATTGGGGTGGACATGGAGCACGCACTAGTCCATGATAAAATGACTTAAGAGAAAGATCCGGAAGGGCTGACTTCTCCCCCTTACGCATGCTCAGAGCAAGGTCTGGGCACAGAATAGGTCCCGGTGGAACTCGAGACAAGGCAAGTCTTTAAGGCCCGAACCAGCCGGTGGGAGCCGGGAGAAGGGCCCCCACCCCTGCTGGCCGGCTGCAGCAGGGGCCTGGCTCTAGACCCTCGCAGACACGCTCCAGTTTTCCAGAGGAGAACTGGGGGGCAAGAGGAGGGGGAACTGGAGGCGGGGAGGTGAGTAACAATTGTTGTTTTTAAAAGCATCTACCAACATCACACTACTGGGTCTGACGTCCCCTTTAACCATCGCTTGGTACATTTTACAGCATAAATAAAAACTCAAGGAAAATAAATACATCGGCTCCTATGAGGTTGGAAGTGGTGTGGACGGTGGGGCGTGGGTGGGCCGGCGGAGGGGTTGGGGGGCGGGGCGCTTACACAAGGCGGGCGGGCGAGGAGCAGACAAGACAGGAGGCGTCTGTGGGGGAGTGTGAGTCTTAAGTGTCCTCGTGCATGTCCGGGCTGTCGGTCCGTGCGACCTTGCGGGGGGGCGCCGAGCTCTCACCCTCGAGGTCCACTTGCTCCTGGTCTCTCTTCTTGGCAGCATTCTGGGGGGCAGGGGAAGCGGAGGGGTTGTGAGTCTTCATGCTGGGGGAGCTCCTGAAATCTGAGGCTGGCCCTGGGGCCCCAGCACATCACAGAGCCGGGCAGTCGACCTAGGGCCCGTGGCTGGGCAGCCCCTTCTGCCCCCTGGACCTGCCCCACCAAGCCACAGTCCCCTGGGGACACCAGCCTGTGACAAGCACTTCAAGGAGTCACCGCAACTCTCAGTGACCCCCACACAGCACTTCTCAGACACTCAGAGAAGCCATCCACCCTGCCGGAGGGCAAAGGACACTCATGAGCCACCCGGGGAAGCCCCCAAATTGCCACAGAAGAGGAAAGCGTGCTGATTTGGGAAAACCTCCTTTCCTCACTGGTGGGAATCAAGGCTTGTGGGGCGGGGGCGGCCAGGACCTGGGGTTTTCTGAGCAGTCACTTCATCATGGGGTCCCCCTCCAACCCGGCCCAGAGCAGGTCACTGTCCAATGTTCACCATTATGGGGAAAAAACAATCTGACCACACGGCAAAACTACATGTGCAGATTTTCAAGAAAGAAAAAGAAAAAATATCCTGTCAGAAAGGTGGCCTCTTATGGGAAGGACGGGGGCGACGACTTTTCACAGCAGCGACGCATCCTAGTAGGGCCTGGATTTTTAATCGTGTGTACTTTTCATCATTGAACAAAGACTCCAAGTAACAACACTGAAGTCCATCTGCCACCAGGGCCGTGCTCCCCACAAATTGTGGGGAGCTGGGCCTCAGTACAGCTTACCTGCCTGTCCCTGAGCACTAGAGCCCTGTGGCCTCTGCACAGCCATTCCTCTAGAGCATTCTTCCTTCTCCTGAATCACCTAGCAAACTCCTATTCAGCCCTCAAGGCCCCACTCGAACACCCAGTCTCCCAGCCACCGGTGTCCTTCCGCTACTCAGAGCCCCCTGCTGGGCACTGTGTTCCTTCCCCGAGTCCCAGCACTCGAACCCCACATGCCTTACCTTTTTGTCCCATTGCTGATGTAAGTAGCGCAAAAGAATGTTTGTTTTTTCTGTCACAATAACTGAGAAGGAAAGACAGATAAAGTTGCAGGAAGAAGCTGTGGGGAGCCGGCTGCAGGCAGCCCAGCCCCCATCCCAGCCTGCACTGCCCTCCCAGGACGAGCTTACCCCTTCCTGGCCTCTGGGCTGTCCCTGCCCTGGGTGGCCTTTGTGTGACTCAAGTCACCACCCCCAACCCTGGAGGAGAATTCAGGAAGCCAAGCATTCTCCCTCCTGAGCACAGGCCACTACCATGAGCCCAAGCTGGCTGCCCTGACAGGGTCCCTGCTTCCCAGAGAGAGGCCGAGTCCTAAGCTGAGCTCAGATTCCACCCTCGGGCGGGGGAATGAGCCCCGGCATGCCAGGTCACGTGGGTGTTTTCCCAGACAGACCAGAAGCACAGATCCACATGCTGTGCCCCAGTGACCACAGAACGCACCCAGCAGAGTCCAGGATTTTTTCACGGTTGAAAGAAAACACCGTGACTACAATAAATAACCTTGAGATCCCCCTGCTCTGCAGGCTCCAGGCCTTTCCCTGCAGGTCCCTCTGCCTAGCCGCCCCCTCCCCAAGCTGCCCACCCCAGCCTGGGCTGGGTCCCCCACCCCATGGTACGAGTCTTGAGACCTGTGACAGGGAGCCAGCAGGGGAGGCCTGACTTGATGCGGGGGTGGGAGTGAGGGCCAGCGAGCGGCAGATGAGGGCCAGCTTGGGACCCTGCAGGGCTGGACGTGGATGCCGGCGTGGACATCAGGAGGGTCCCAGGGAAAGCCAGGCTTCCCGCTGCTCCCAAGGGCTGGGAGCTGCCCAGCTTCCCACAGGCCACCTCCTGCACCACCCTCTGGCCCTTCCCCTCGGCAGCCGGGATGGGACAGAACAACAGAGCCCACTTACTCTGTTCGGACGGGTACTCCCGAGTGGGCAGGTAGACTGAGGGACGTCGGTTCTGTGGGAGGGTTGGGAAGGCATGGGTTAGGAGAGTAGACAGGTCTGGGGTCCCCTCACCCCTCAGCTCAGCACCCGCCCTCCAACGCAGATCAAAAGACGTGCGAGGATTTCAAGTGGGGCTGGGTTTGAAGCTCAGCCCCCCTTTCTGGCAAGACCCCGACCTGGGAGCTGCACACCACCCCTGGCCCTTTCCCCGAGGGCAGCTCACGGCCCACGTACTCACCGAGGCTTTGCACACAGAGTCGGCATGAAATCGACTAAAATTGCTTTTGTTGTAGACAGGCAGTCCTTTCAAAAAATCTGCCTAGAAGACAGGGAAGATGGTAAGTGAGAAATCAGGCAGCAGGCTGGGCCACCCCCGGAGCACCTGTGACCGGGTGGGCTACCTACCGGGCGACTTCCGGTTTCCTTCTTTCTGTTCTGTCATTCAAGTTTTCTAGAACTCACCCTTGAGCTGGCCACCTGATGTGTCCACTCTTATGACCAGAACAAAGTAACCAACCCCAGAGTAAGGGTATGATCTCCCACAGGGTCCTCACAATAAACCCGTCACCAGGCCAAGGAGCGGGGAAACTGAGGCTCAAACAGGACAGGACACTTGCATCAAGTTAGGAGCAAGCAGCAGGGTGGGGAGCCGGACCCGGGCCCATCCGACTGCAGGCCTGTCCTCTGTGCTAGCTGAATACTGAACTCGTGGTCTCACCTCCATTTATGCACCTTTGATAGAGCCTGGGATGGAGACTTGTCCACCCTAAGAAACCCTGAGAGTCCATGTGACAATACACGGGGGTGGGGGAGCAGGAGGCTGGGTGAAGGGGAAACGGCAGCTGGGACACAGGGGCTGCTGGGACACAGGACCCAAAGCCTGGGGTCAACCGAGCTTCCGAATCCTGAGAAAACTCAGAAACCCAACATTCAGTGTGTCAGTGCCAGCTTTTTTTTTTTTTTTTTTGGCTGCACCATGTGGCATGTAGGATCTTAGTTCCCCAACCACGGATCGAACCTGTGTCCCCTGCATTGGAGTGCAGAGTCTTAACCACTGGCCCGCCAGGGAAGTTCCAGTGCCAGCTTTTTAAAACTGGCTGAGCTTTGCAGCAAACACTGTGTGGACCAGGGCTGGCTCGAGGGCTGCTCCTGAGGTCCCCACATCCAAAGGCTGCCCTGTAAGGGGAGAATGCCTCCCACTGTGGGGAGGGCCAGAAGCCTAAAGAAAGCAGGCTGGCTCCTCCCTGCCCCCGGTGCCTGGGGCAGGGGTTCAGGCACCAGAGGTTTCAGGCCCGCAAGGTGCCAGGGAGCCAGCGACAGATTCATTCACAGCTCTGACTCTTGGAAAGTCCTTTTTCTCTGACGCTCTGGCACCAACTGGGCAAGGAAGGGAGAAAGCTCTGGAAGGGGAAGACCCTGACTCTGGGTGGAGGGCAGGTCTCTGCCACAAGATGGGGGTGAATAAAGGCCAAGGGGAGCTGTGTCCACCTCAGGAAACTGAGGCACAAGAGCCCCGGGGAGGGATGAAGGCTGAGAACTTGGGGCAGGGAGTGACTTCCCAGCAGAGCAGGAGGGCAACGCTGTCGTCAGGCCTGGAGAGGGAGAGCTGGGGAGGACCACGGGTTTCCCAAGCTGGAGTCACCCCATCATACAGATGAGGAAACTGAGGCAAAAAGGTCATGTAACACTCATCTGAGGTCCACCAGCCCCAACGAGAAAACAAGGAAGCTGACTGAACCCAGGTTTGCCTAACCTCAGAGGCCAAGCTCCTGTTCTGTGATGCCAGTGCCTCTGCTTCCTGCCTGAGAGCTGAGGGCTCAGAGCCTACAGGCTACGTGAACCCTCCCTCGGGTGCTCCATCGCCATGCCTGACCCAGGAGCTGTGCTCTTGGGGAAGCCGCTGTTGAGGGGATCCCCCAACACCCTCTGGTGCCGGCGGAAACAGGCGTCCTCACCCGTGTGGGGCCCAACCCCTCCTCTGCTGGGCCCCAGCAAGAACCTAGCGGGATGGGTGAGCCAGGGGAGCTGGAATGTGGATGGGCCTCCTGCTCCCACCCAGGAGGTGGCCCTCACATCTGCGTGACCTAAGGCCCCACAGCCAGCTCAGAGTGCCTCAAACCTGCCTCCCCTGTCCCAGGACCCCTGCCTCAGCTCAGCCCCAGACTACGGGGCCAGCTTCATCCATCCGGCATGGTGTTCTCAGGACCCAACTGTGCGGCGGGCCCTACACCAGGCACCAGGGCACTGCGGAGAGCCACAGCAGACCTACTTCTGGCCCCAGGGAACAGCCAGTGCTTGGGGACACGGGTGTGGATCAAAGAGCCATGCAGTGAATGCAGAGTGGCCATGAGGACAGGGCACCACGAGGTGCCATGTGAGGCCCATGACAGCAGGGGGAGGGGGGAGGGAAGGCTGGCTGGTCTGGGGGATGGGGAGGACTGCCCAGATGCAGTGATGCAGGCCTGAGACCTACAGGAGAGGAGGGCTCCCTGCCCCAACTCAAACCCCTCCACAGCCCTGGCTCGGCTTGGCCCATGCCAGCCTCCTGCCACACACCTCCCCAGCCCGTGCCACCCTCCAGGAATGCCCCTCCGCTCTCCATGTGGGAAACACCCGCCAAACTCTCCAGCCAGCTCAAAACGCCCCCTCCCCACACCTCGGGAACCTCTACCAGGGAGCCTCTGCCAGAGCCACGCTCATACCCCAACGAGGTCATCTGTTTACACAGCCAGTTCCCTCACTGGACTGCCACCTCCCTGAGGCAGAGGGCAGGGCAGGGCTGGCTCAACCCTGGGTCCCTGACAGGGCTAACATGGGGCCGGGTAGCAGCGTGGTGAGAGGTTCCGAAGCCCCAGGCCTGCACTGATCCTGGATGGGCCCTCCTTCCCTGGCTGTGTGACCTGGGGCAGGTGACCTCCCAGTCTGGCCGCCCCAGTTGTGAACCGGGTTTACAAGAGGGACCCCTCCCAGGGTTATTCTGGGTTTCAGTAAGACAACACAGGGAGAGAGCTTTGCCCAGAGCACCCCTGAGGGCAGCTGTTAGTATCAATGCATGTATACTGAATAAATGAATGCAGACAGGACATGGCCAGTACTTCCTGTCAGCTAAGCAGGAAAACCAAGCCTCAGACACAGGGAGAAATCCTCCCCTCAGCCAGACAAATCCTAGCTACAGCTGGGCCCAGAAGCTGTCCATTGCCTCAGCAAACACTCACTGAATATCTGTGTGCCAGTCCCTGTGTGGGCAGCCTGCCAGTGACCCAACCAAAGCAAGATGAGGAAAAGAAATGGTGTGCAGAGAGAGGAAGCATGGGGGCCTCCTGCAATCAGGAAGGGACTCTCTGAGCAGATGTTATTCACAGGAGGAAGAGCAATCCAGGCAGGAGTAACAGGTGCAAAGACCCTGGGGTGGCAGGGACTGAATGTGAAGATGTGAAAACAAGGCCACTGTGGCTGGAGCTCACAGCGGGGAGGGGTGAAGAGGGTGGAGATGAGGTCACAGAGCTGGGCAGGGACCTTGGAGGCTGAGGGGGGAGGTGGGTTTCATTGGGGTTACAACAGGAAGCCCCCCGACTGTTTTGTAAGCTAGATAGTGGTATTATCTGATTGACATCTTTAAAAGCTCCCTCTGGTTCTGGGTGAATTACAGACTGCCAGTGGGGCATGATGGAGGCAAGAAGACCAGGGAGGAAGCTGGAGCAGGTGTTCAGGCGGGAGGTGGCAGTGCGGGACCAGGGCAGGGAGCTGTGGACAGATTCAGAATTCGTTTTGGAGGCAGAGCCAACAGAACCCTCTTAGGAACTGGGAGTTGGCAATGAGGTCACAGCGAGGAGTCAAGGACAACACCCAGGCTTGGGGACCCACGTGCTAGGAACCCACTTACCACTTTCCCATATCCTTCCTGACAAGAAGTCTTTTACCTATTCCCCACCATATCCCAAGGACTATGGCTTGTGGGCTGGGACCCTGAGTCCAGGAACAATGGGGTTTGACTTGCCCTGACAAAACCTTCCATCACCTCTGTCAGCCCTAGGGATGCCAAAGAGTGGAGGGAATGAAGGGGGCTTCAGCCCAACTGTGAGGCTGTGTCCCACTTCACAGGTGGAGAGCCCAAACCCCAAAGAACCACCAGACCCAAACCCCAGGATGAGTGAGCGGCCCAAGGGGGATTTTAACCTCCCCAAAAGTTGGCATTATCCCCACTTCAAGATGAGGAGACAGCTGGGAGGGAATGTCACCATCCCCGAGTCACCCAGCTCAACTGTTGAGCGTTCACTGTCCCAAGCCCTTTAAGACGTCAGTTCCCCAAATTATCACAACCCTATGAAATCTGGACTATTGCTACCCTCATTTAACAGGGACAGGGCCTGGTGGCTGAAGCGATTAAGTCGTTCCCTCTTAGAGCTGGTCGGGACCGGAATGTTGGAGGTGGGGTCAGGGCTCTGGGGGAACAAGGCAGTTCGCGATGTCGCACTTCCTTTGGCGATAAAGCCCCGCATGTCACGATGTCAAGCCCCCTCCCCGCCTCGACGCTCAGGCCGGCCTCCCAAACCTTCCCGAACAGGAAAGACCCAGGTCTGGCGCCCGGAGGACGAGGCCTCAGTTGGGGGTCTCGGGGGACCCCATCCCCACCCACCCCCAGGCGATTTCCGGGGGAGCCGCAACCCGGAAATGAATGAGTTGTCAGGGCCTGGAAACCTAGATAGGGTCAGGGGTCGGAGATGGAGCCAGGACGGGGTCAGCAAGACGCTCACAGCAGTGTCCGGGGGGGTCGAAGGTGACAGGTCAGAGAGAGGGGCGGGGCCGGGCCCGAGGGGGCCGGCCAGGGCGGTGAGGGGCCCCGGGGGTTACTGGAGGTGGGTGGGCCCGCGGCGCCATTTTGTCGAGCGGAGGGGGAGTACGGCCCCGGCGGCCACCCTCACCATCTTCTGTTTCCTCCGTCGCCGCCTCAGCCACCGCCTCAGCCGCCGCCGCCGCCACCACAGCCGCCTCCTTAGCAGCCGCCGCACAGTAACTTCTAACCACGGCACAGCCCACACTGCTGGTGCGGCCGCCCTTCAGTCGTTGGTCCGCTTTCTGGCCCTGCCTCCAAGTTATGCGGTCTTTGCGCACTCCCATTGGCCTGATCCGGCTGAGTCACGCGCCCATTGGTCGCCACGCCACCTCCCTTCGTGGTCAAGTTCAGTTGAGAGAGCAAAACCCCGCCCGGGACTTGCAAGCGAAGAGCGGCGAAATCCGGAAGTGGGAGGAGGCCGCGCCCCCAAAGCCCCTTGGGATTTGTAGTCTGCAACACCCGGAGGTCCCACGGGTCTCTCTAGCGTTTGCTACGCTTTTTCATATGGTGGTTCATGGGGTTCTCACAGCAGCCCCGGAAGGATAGGGACCCACCGTTACACTCCCAGCCTCCTCCCTGGGGTCCCAACCTTAGGTTTCGGCATATCTAAACTGCTCCCACTCTAGCCGCTTGATATCTTTAAGCTGACCGAGCATCTTTGAAACACTTCCCTTGGCTCCCCAGTATCCCAAGGATCCAGTCCCGCCTCCTCGGTCCCAAATTCTGGGCCCCTCCGGCCTCCTTCGTCCACCTTTTATCCTGACCCGTCCAATCCCTCCTCCCTTTGGGCCCTCCCAGACCCTGCCACCTTCTCTAAGAAGCCTTCCCCGACTGCGTTCTTCCCAAGGCAAAGTCCAGTGCCTCCTCTGGGCTCCACAGTCCTCACAATCATCCTCCCAGCCCTGACTCCACTGTGTCCAAACTGCCTGGGTACGAATCAAGCCACCGCCCCCACCCACCCCCCACCACCAGCCTGACAGCCTGGAGAGAACAAGAACTTATTGAGGAAGTACTCAATAAGTTACTCAGTGGAAGCTACTAAGTATTATTACACCAACATCACAGCAAAGGAGAAATGAGCATCTCATTTTAAGGATAGATCCTCTATTTTTTTGGCCGCGCAACATGCAGGATCCTAATTCCCCAACCAGGCATGGAACCCGCGTCCCCTGCAGTGGAAACCTGGAGTCATAACCACTGGACCGCCAGGGAAGTCCCATTTTATTGGAACCAAATGAACCTCAGAGGGCTAAGATCTTGCTCAAGGTCACAGAGCCCATCCCCAAGGGGCAGGTGGAGGATTCAAATCCCTCCCACCTCTCCACAAGCCTTCCTAGAACTGTGAGAATCGATATTTTATAAGACAAGTGAAAAATTGAACATTTATTAGATTTTTAATGACATGAAGGAATTGTTGACCTTTTTTTTTTTAGCTTTGAAAAGCTTTGTGAATATGTATTAAAGGGCCCTTATCTTAGAGAAGTGAGTTCTGAAATATTTACAGAAGAAATAACCTGATGCCCGAGATTTGCACCTCAGGAGAGGGCAGGATAGGTTGTGGGTAGAGCTGTGTACTGGGTTACAAGGGCGTTCACTGTACCATTCTGTGGACTGATGCACATGTTCGAAATTCTTCCTAATTCAAAAGCGTAAAAAGGCATTTGGCAAGCTTTGACTTCCCACTCTCTCTTCCAGTCCAATCCCACAATTCTTCCCCTAGGCCAACCCCGAAATCTGAGAATTCACGTCCGTCCGAGTCCCAGTCGTCAGCGAGGAAAAATGCTTTAATGGGGGGGTGGGGTCCAGCCGGCAGCGTCGCGCTGCTCAATGGCTCAATGATTTTCGACCCTTGTGCATGCGGCGAAGAATGACCTGGACGCCGTTTGGCTTGCTCAAGCGCCGGATCCAACCATGCTTGTTCTTGCGCTTGATGTTGCTCGGCTGATACTCGTTCCCGCGCGCCTTGCCCCGGGTCTGCTGCACGGCGGGGAGTCCCCAGGCGTCGGGGAGCCCCAGCCAAGCCCGGGGCTGGAGCCACCTGCCGGGGAAGGTTAGAGGGGGCGCTGTGTGACTTCTGCGTGGCGCCCAACCTCTCCGAGCTTGGGCTTCCCGATCAATGCTGGAGGGAGCCTGGCAGCAAAAGGCGCTCGAGGAGTTCTCAAGGCATTGGAAGGTCATGTGGTTGGTAAACAGCTGGGGCCAGCCCCCGACACCGCCCTTACTCCCAGATTTGGGAAGGGGCCCCCCTGAGGACTCACCTGCCACCCAAAAGCGCCGCTGACCTACTGACTGGCCCCAACAGGCGACCCACCGATCTGATCGAGAAAGCCATGTCCGCCGCCGGCACGCCGTCCGGTGGCAGCTATTCCAAAGCCCACAGGTTCCGCAGCGGCGGGACGTGGACTTCTGGGAAATGTAGTTTCTTCTAGGCGGAGCCCTCATTGCCGCGGGAGTTGTAGTTCTACGTAGGCGCACCGCATCTTAGGCGTGAGCGTCAGTGCCCACTGGAGAGTGTAGTTCTTGTGGACCAGCAGGTGACAGGCGAACGGCGCATCCTCCGCATGCGCGTGCGTACAAGACATTATGTCCCTGGGTCTGCTGGGAGTTGTAGTTCCTTCTCCTGTAGATCTACAGAGGGTACCCTGGGATGACGGTGGTGCAGCTGGTGGCAGCCTCAGGAAACGGCTGGTTGAATTTCCCACCCCCAGCGGGAGCCAGGCAGACGGCACACGGCTGGCAGCTTTCCTTTAGCCCCAGCCAAGTCTCCGCCCCTTGGCGGGGAGCCCAGGAAGTCTGAGTTGGTGTTGGCTGGATGTCCTTGGGGTGGTCATTCAGTTTCTCAATCTGCAGAACTCAACGGTTGCAGGCTTGCCCTTGGCGGTGCCCTCGTTCAGGCCCTATTTTTCTAATACTCATATCTGAGCCCTTTCCCTTCTTACACACCCTCTACGGCTCCCCACTGCCCCAGGGAAAATATCTGGCAGGCATTTGAAGCCCGCTCTCGCCATACACACACACCCTAAATTTCAGCTACAACCTCCTCTGCCTGGTGCCCCCCTAGTCATCTTTTTAAAATCCTCCTCAGATGCTCTCCTTTCCCCCAGTCCTGTCCCTCCCTCTGGCCCAACACTGTTCCCCAGACTCTCCCTGAAGCCTAGGGCGCCCTCAAGGGCCAGGCTTGCAGCTGAGTCCCTGCAGGCACCCCAGCATCTCCCAGCCTGGGGAGGGGGAGGGGAGTTTTTTCTGCGTTAATAAACTGTAGTCTCCCAGGAGCACCCTGAGTGGGCAAGAGTGGGTGGCTGGACCTAATCCAGCTCTGGCAGCAAATTCCAGGGGATAGGAGTGGGGAAGGGATGATTAACCCCTTGTCCTCTGAAGCCCATCCTACCTGCACCATCATTTAGCAAACCACTACAATACTACAGCAGTACAATAATAATGCCAATAATGTATGGAGCACTTTCCCTGCTGAGCAAACTCATGAGGGAATTAATTCCATAGAGAAATAAATGGAGTCTCAGGGAAGGGACTTGCCCAAGGTCACATATCAGCAAAGGGCAGAGGCTGGATTTGAACCGTGGGCTTTCTGGCTCCGGCTGGGACCAGGGTCACCAGTTAAATTGGCCTATCTGTGAAACTCCAATTCCTTAATTGCCCATAGCTCCAAGATATCTGTTTAATGGTTTAACGAATAACAATTTGCAGAACTTGGAATCACACAGCCGTGGTTCCAAGTCCCATCTCTGCCCCCCAGCTTGCTTTGTGACCTTGTGCCATTTATGAGCCTCAGTTTCCCCACCTGAAATTGCAAAGATCTGGGAGACTGTAGAACGGAAAGGTCATCAGAGAGAGAGGGGCATGGGGGCTCCGTCTGGAGGGGACAGGGCAGTTCGGAGGCAGAGGCTAGCCGAGGAGATACTCTTTGCAGCGAGGAGGGGCCCGGAAGACCTCAGATTGCGACCCCTTCTCGGCGGTTAACCAGGCCCAATCCCTCCCTCCACCTCCGTAAGCCTTGAGGGAGGCGGGGCCGTTGCCCCAAGAGCCCGCCCTGATCCCGGAGTTGCTGCCTCTGATTGGCAGTCTAACTAGGCCAGGTCAGTATGCAGCTGCGATTGGCCGAGGCTCCAGTCAGTCGGCGCGCGGTCCCGCCCCCCCGGGGAGACACTTAAAGGGCCGTCTCGCTAGGCGGTAGCGGGATGTCCCCGCACTGACCGCCCTGGGCCCGCGCCCGCCCGCGTAAACGCGCCCGGCCCGATCCCGCGCCACCATGTAAACGGCGCCCGCAGGCGGACGCCGGCTTCTCCGCCCGGGACCCCTTTGCCCTGCCCCGGGCCCCAGGGCCCTCGATGAGGTGAGCAGGGACCGGGCCGTGGGAAGGGTACACTGAGGCCCCTGGGTCTTTCACTTTGGGGGGCGGGTATCCACAAAGCCCTTAGGAAGCCGCGGAGCCCCAGTGGCCTCGACCCCGCCGCAGGGTTGACGGGCACCCAGGAGGCGGGGGCCTGGCTCTGTGGAGGGGGGTCTGGCGTGGCGCATCTGCGCCCCCTCTGGCAATCCCGGGTTGGAACCCCGCCGGAGGTGGGGGGCGCGGCCTGCTCCCCCTTCCTCAGCAAGTACGGGCCACTGCAGGCCGGGTGTTCGGCGTTCATTATCCCCGCGGAGCCCAGGATGGGGACGGGGAGGGGTTGGTCCCATCACCAGGGCCTAAACAATGGGGGTGCGCTGCGCGGGTATCCCCCTCGAGTTATGTAACTGCCTGCAGTTGCCATGGACACGGAGTGGGGGCCGTGGTCCAGGGAGCGGGATGGAGGCTTGGAGGCCCCCAGCCAGGGCTTTACCTTCTCCATCCTCATCTCCACCACTGGCGGCTGTGTGCCAGATTCCCCAGAACCGAAGGTACTGAGCAGTGGGGACAGAGCACCTTCTTCCCAGGGTGTCTGAGCCTCAGCTTGTAGGTCTGTGAAACAGACCCATTGCACTCATGGTCTTGGGGAGTTGGGCAAGGGCTTCTGGGGCTCAGTCCTGAAACCCCTCTCCCAGGGTCTCACCTTTCAGAAGCCAGGTTTAGAGGCCTGGGATCTGCACATTTTTAGATGCCTTTGGAGCCCTCAGGATATGCTGGTTTAGTGAAAGTGAATTAAGGAAACAGTGCATGAATGAATGAATGGACGAATGAATGAATGGGTTTAGGAAGGCATTACTGCTATAAACCTGAGCTGGAGGGTCCTCAAGGATGGGCCACATTTGCCACAATGTCCCCTCCTCCGGGAAGCCACCCCCAGTGAATGCCTCTTGGTGTCAGCCACGACCTTCTCTCTAGGATAGACTAGGCTGGCCCAGAAGGGTGGCCGAACGCCACACAGGCACTGACCAGACAAAACATCTCAGTGCGTGGCTGGTTCTGGCCACCCCCAAACTGGAGCCTAGATGGGGTCTCGCAGTGCAACTCACCTGACCCAGGTGTGGGGAGTGGGTGCTATGGGAGTGGAAGTCTCCCTGTTTAGATGGCCTCTGACCTGGCTGTCATGACCCCACTCACAGGACACACCATGCTGACCGGGGTGACCGATGGGATCTTTTGCTGCCTGCTGGGCGCACCACCCAATGCTGTGGGGCCCCTGGAGAGTGTGGAGTCCAGTGATGGCTACACCTTTGTGGAGGTCAAGCCTGGCCGCGTGCTGCGGGTGAAGCATGCTGGACCCGCTCCACTCCCCACCCCACCTCCACCACTGTCAGACGCCGCCCAGGGGGACCAATCTGGCTTGGTCCACTGCCAGCGCAGAATTACCGTGTACCGCAACGGGCGGTTACTGGTGGAGAACCTGGGCCGGGCACCACGAGCTGACCTCCTGCACGGGCAGAATGGCTCTGGGGAGCCACCAGCCGCCCTCGAGGTAGAGCTGGCTGACCCAGCGGGCAGCGATAGCCGCTCGGGCCCAGGCAGTGCTGGGAGTGGCAGTGGCGGACGACGGCGGCGAGCCCGACGCCCCAAGCGGACCATCCACATTGACTGTGAGAAGCGCATCACCAGCTGCAAGGGCACCCAGGCCGATGTGGTGCTCTTTTTCATCCACGGTGTCGGCGGTTCCCTGGCCATCTGGAAGGAACAGCTGGACTTCTTTGTGCGCCTGGGCTACGAGGTGGTGGCGCCCGACCTGGCCGGCCACGGGGCCAGCTCAGCACCCCAGGTGGCCGCCGCCTACACCTTCTATGCACTGGCAGAGGACATGCGTGCCATCTTCAAGCGCTATGCCAAGAAGCGAAACGTGCTCATTGGGCATTCTTACGGGTGAGCCAACACTGGGGTGGGGATGAGGGTGAGGGATGGAGACTGGCAGGAACTGGACACCCACTCACAAAATACTGATTTCCCTTCTTGAAAAATCCCACTAACATCTGTAACAAAACAGGGATTCCTGCCACCAATGCTATTGTTTCACATTGTTTTAAAGCAGTATCTCAATCCCTGAACTATTGACATTTTGGCTCAGGTAATTCTTTTCTGTGAGGGGCTTTCTTGTGCACTGTAGGATGTTTAGCAGCGTCTCTGACCTCTACCGATTAGATGCCGCTAGCACAATGGTCTAGTGATGATCATGACAATCAAAAATGCCTTCAGATAGTGCCAAAGGTCCTCTGGTAGGCAGAATCACCCCTAGCTGAGAACCATTGTCTTCAACTAAGTTCAAAAATTGGTTGCTCTGGAGACCCCAAGGGCTCCAAGGAAAGACTAATTGGAATCCCATAATTTTTGTTTACAAGGGCACAGGTTGCTATAATTCACTCTTCCTTAAAGGGGTGACAGATAATACCACCTAGCATTTAGATGAGAGCCCACGCCATGGAAGGCTCTGGGCCTGGGTGCCTGATCACTGCCAAGTGGTACCATTCTGTCCTTTACCCAGGAGAAAAGGCAGGATCTGATCAGCCAGCCAGGTTGAGAACCACTGTTTTAGCAGTTGTAGCCCATGCAACTAGACAAGAAAAGGAAATGTTACGTAAGTTTCCAAAAGAAAGGAAGCCAGACTGGGAAGTAGCATAGCTCCTATTTGCTTATATGAAAACATACCTCAAAGTGGATGCTTATGCTAAATGATTCCTCCAATTAAATGAGCACCCACCTGTGGAAATTCCTGTGACCCCATAACAATGATATGAGGTCAGCACAGTTACTATGTCACAAATGTGGAAATGGTAGCTCAGAGAGGTTAAGCAATTTGCCCAAGGGCACACAGTGAGTCACTGGGACAGTCAAGTCCACCTGACTCCTGCTTGTATCCTGTCCCTCTTTTCAGCAAGGTTGGCAAGCTTTTTCTTAAAGAGCCAAATAGTAAATATTTTAGGTTTGCAGGCCATAATGTTTGATCTCTGTTGAAACTTCACATGTCTACTGTTGTAGAAAGAAAGCAGACATAATTGTAAACAAATGGGCATGGTTTTATTCTAATAAATCTTTATTTATAAAATATTTTACACATTTACAAGATTGTAAACTTAAGTTTACAAAAACAAGCAGCTAGCCCACAGGCCATAGTTTGCAAAACAAACTCTGCTTTAGGGGGAATGAGGAGAGGTACCTGCACCCTTCCACCTTGCATAAGGCAGGCAGATGTGCCACACCCAGGGGCCAATGAGAGAAGATCCTTAAAGGGAAGGGATACACTGGAAACAGGGACCTTCTCTGAGAAGCCAAAGGGTTTGTTTAATCAAATAGCTTTCCTAACACTTGGCAATAAGTAATTCTTAGTCCTTTGGGGGTTATGATGACTTTGAGGGTCTGATAAAAGTTCTGTATTTGGATCCTTTCTCCAACAGAAAAAAAATCCACCCTCAACACACACACACACACACACACACACACAGTCTCTCAATTTCAGGGCATTTGAGATGCCCCACCCATCCCTCACCCCCATTTGGTGCCCATGGACCCCAGGGGAAGAATCTTGGCCTTCAAGGATATGCCTCTGGGTGAGGGGAGGGCATTAACCCCTTCACTGCTTGTATCCTGCTGACCACTGCCCTTCAACCCTCCCCACCATCCACCCATGGGGCAGTGTCTCCTTCTGCACGTTCCTGGCTCATGAGTACCCAGATCTGGTGCACAAGATGATCATGATCAACGGTGGGGGCCCCACGGCACTGGAGCCCAGCTTCTGCTCCATCTTCAACATGCCCACGTGCGTCCTGCACTGCCTGTCACCCTGTCTGGCTTGGAGCTTCCTCAAGTGAGTGACCTGGCCCTGCCCTGGCATCTCCCTAAGGTGGACGGGAGGGGAAGCTATATGGCTGGGGCTGGCATGGGGGCACTTCTGGTGGCTGAGTTGGCATGAGGGCTCCAACAGTGCCTCCCCACCCCCAGGGCTGGCTTCGCCCGCCAAGGGGCCAAAGAGAAGCAGCTGCTGAAGGAGGGCAATGCGTTCAATGTGTCTTCCTTTGTGCTTCGGGCCATGATGAGTGGCCAGTACTGGCCTGAGGGCGACGAGGTCTACCATGCCGAGCTCACCGTGCCCGTCCTGCTCGTCCATGGCATGCACGACAAGTTTGTGCCAGTGGAGGAAGACCAGCGCATGGCTGAGGTATGGTACTTTGGCCACCACACCCTTCAGATCCCCCTTGCACAGTCCAGGGGGACTCTGCCTTGTGCTCCAGCCCCAGGGACGTCAGAGCTTAGATGGAGAGTCAAAGGTGGAATCCAGAAAGTGGGGCTGCCTTGAACAGGTGGTAGGTTTATGTGCTGTCCCCACTGCACATTAAAATGCACTCTTCATGGGACTTCCCTGGTGGCCCAGTGGTTAGGACTCCGTGCTTCCACTGCAGGGGGCACAGGTTTGATCCATGGTGAGGGAACTAGGATCCCACATGCCATGCAGCATGGCAAAAAATAAAAATAAAAAGGCACTCTTCACAGTTGGGATTTGTGATGGGCTACATAATTCTTCAAGGGCGAGCTGGGGATCTTTAGATCAGATTCCCCAGAAAGGGTCTTGAGATCCTTAGGGCTAAGAATAGCTCTGGGCCAGCGGTTCTTAACCAGGGATGATTCTGCCCCACAGGGGACACTTGGAAATGTCTGCAGACTTTTTTGGTTGTCATGACTGTAGGGGAGGGAGGTGCTACTGGCATCTGGAGGGTGGAGGCCAGGGATGTTGCCCAGTAACCTACAATGAGCAGGACGGCCCCACCGCAGAAAACGATCCAGCGCCAAGCGTCTGTCATGTGGAGGTTGAGAAACCCTACCTTAGCATGAGAGACTCTCCATCTGTCAGTGATTTCTCACCGAGGTGACTTTGCCCCCAAGAGACATTTGGCAATGTCTGGAGAGTTTTTTTTTAATTTATATTTTTTATTTTTGGCTGCGTTGGGTCTTTGTTGCGGTGAGCAGGCTTCTCATTGTGGTGGCTTCTCTTGTTCCGGAGTGTGGGCTCTAGGCAGGTGGGCTTCAGTAGTTGTGGCTCACGGGCTCTAGAGCACAGGCTCAGTAGTTGTGGCGCACGGGCTTAGTTGCTCTGCGGCATGTGGGATCTTCCCGGATCAGGGCTCGAGCCTGTATCCCCTGCTTTGGCACGCAGATTCTTAACCACTGCGCCACCAGGGAAGTCCCTGGAGAGATTTTAAATTGTCACACTGTGGCGGGGGAGTGGGATGCTATCACTGGCATCTAGTGGATCGAAGCCAGGGATGCTGCTCAACATCCTACAGTGCATGGAACAGTCCCCATCCCAGAGAATGATCCCACCCCAAATGGCATTAGTGCCCAGGTTGAGAAATCCTGCTCTGGACATATTGTAGGCACTTAATAAACGGGGAATGAATGAATATCCAGTTGGGTTCCAGCTGGGTGACAGGCCATCTTCCAGATCCCCCTTGGGTGGAAGTGGAGGAATACAAGGTAGATTGCAAGAAGAACTTCCTGATGTTGGAAGCCATGCATAGATGGGGGGGCGGGGGGAGTCCCATGGCTGCCTGGCCCCGAGCTCTGTCGACCTGTCTCTGCCTGCCCTGAGCCCGCGTCCTCCGCAGATCCTGCTCCTGGCCTTCCTGAAGCTCATCGATGAAGGCAGCCACATGGTGATGCTAGAGTGTCCGGAAACGGTCAACACGCTGCTCCACGAATTCCTGCTCTGGGAGCCCGAGCCCTCGCCCAAGGCCCTGCCCGAGCCCCTGCCCACGCCCCCAGAGGAAAAGAAGTAGCCGCTGAGGGGGCAGGGTAGCGCTTAGTGAGCCGAAGAGCCTGAGGAGAGGCCCGGAGCCGGAGTTGGGTCTGCCGCCCGCGCGGACCACCTGGGCGGGCCGTTCGCTCCAGTGGGCGGGGTCAGGTCAGGGAGACGCCCCCCCAGGCCGGCTGGGCAGGACGTGGCGTTCGTGGGAGCCAGGTGGACACACGGCTCTCTGCTAGTCCTGCGGGACCCATCGGTTTTTCGGGGCCATAGCCGGGACCCCCGCGGAGGATGACCTTGTACAGAAGTCCCCTACCCCAAAACGCCAGGGCCGAGGCAGGCCACCACCCCGCTCTCTGTCTTCCGTGTTCGCCGTGCTTGATCCTGGGACCCACGAGCCCCGCGGGGACCCTCGAGACCCCGCCCCAATGCCCGAGATCCCTTACCACCCCCCATTCCTCGGCGCTGGGGGCTATTGTGGCCCAAGGAGGGAGGGTTTGGGAGGGGGCTGGCACCACCGAAACCGCACATCTCAACTTGTAACTCAATAAAAAGAAGTGACAATCTGAGCCTCCAGGCCTGTGTTGGGTGACCGCAGCGCGGGGCCGCCCTGAGCCTCGGTTTCCCCAAGTGCAGACTGAACTGAGTCGAGTGCCTCCCCCTCAGGGCTGGCCCACAGAGATTTGAGGATGTCGGCCGTCCAGGCTTGCTTCCCGAGTTCCCCTCCCTCCTCAAAATGCAGGAGCTACTTGGGCAGTATTTCCAGAGCAGAAGGCAGATAGGGGGTGAGCTCCCCGTCCCTGGAGGGGAGGAGGAGAACCAACTGAGGTCGATGCTGAAGTTGAGGTGAGGATCCGAGGATGGTTGCATCTGATTACAGTAGCCATAATTGTGTCAGCTGTATGCAAAGCCCTATGCTGAGTGCCTGACACCCATAGGTTCATTGAATCCCCTTTACTCCACACCACACAGCAAGTTAGTACCTCTTACTGTCCCATTTCATCTTATAACTTGGTTTTGAGTTGCTTTTGTCACAAAGATGATTTTTATTTTGAATCTTTTTTTTTGAATCCAGATTTCTCTGAATTTCCCTGCTCCATGACTGTGCTCTTGGTCCTCTACATTTTATTCTAATGTATGTATATCTAGGTTTACCCGTGGTTTGTGTGGCCGGTGGGAGGAGATTTGTCCCCTCAGTTGCTGCACCTTTGGTCCTTTCCCCACTGGTTTGTGAGCCCACCTTTAATTTAAACCAGGGGTTCTTACAGGGGCACTGCTGTTGGTTGACAAATTCTGGAGATATGTTTGATTACCACAACTGGAGGGGGAGGTGCTCCTGGAATCTTGTGGGTGGAGCGCAGGAATGCTGCCTGACACCCTACAGTGCACAGGACAGCCCCCGGCCCCCACTGCAAGGAGTAACTTGGTCTCAAAAGTCAGTAGGGCCAAGGTTGGGATACCCTGTGTTTTAGACAAATCCCACCTCTTCTGGGCCTCTTTTTTTGGCTGGGGGAGGGATGTCTCTGGATTCTGTTTGTGTATTCTTGGGAGATGGCATGCTGCTTGGTTTTTTTTTTTTTTAATAAATTTATTTATTTTTGGCTGTGTTGGGTCTTCGTTGCTGCACGCGAGCTTTCTCTAGTTGCGGCAAGCGGGGGCTGCTCTTCGTTGCGGTGTGCAGGTTCCTCATTGCGGTGGCTTCTCTTGTGGATCACGGGCTCTTGGGCATGCGGGCTTCAGTAGTTGTGGCTCACGGACTCTAGAGCGCAGGCTCAGTAGTTGTGGCTCACAGGCTCTAGAGCGCAGGCTCAGTAGTTGTGGCGGGCTTAGTTGCTCTGCGGCGTGTGGGATCTTCCCGGACCAGGGCTTGAACCCGTGGCCCCTGCATTGGCAGGCGGATTCTTAACCACCGCGCCACCAGGGAAGTCCCAGCATGCTGTTTGAATTGCTATCACTTTATCAAGCACCTACTTGGTGTCTGGGAGAATTACTTGTCTTACACATGAGGAAAGGGAAGCTCGGAGTGAGGTTTCTTCAGCTCAGTTAAAATGGTAGAGCCCAGGCCCACTCCAGAGGCAGGAACCCTAATTACCACAGCAGCCAGAGTAGCCAGGGGCTCAGCAGTGGAGGCCAGGAGGCAGGTGGAACCTTAGCCCACTCCCTGCAGGACCTGGTTCTCTGAGCCACGATGACAGGCAGGTGACAAACCCAGTGAGGCAGCGGATCTCACCAAGTCCCTAAACCCACTGGACTGCTTTGAAGAAGCAAGTTCTGGAAAATTTAAATGATCCTACCACCACCTCACCAGGATAGCGGCTTGGCACTTACTGAAGCTCTTTGCATAAAGAGCAAAGAGGTTAGTGATGGGGTTAGTGATCCCATTTTATAGTGGAAGAAACAGGTTCAGAGAAGCAACACCAGGAGGCTCCAGCCACACGGTGATGCCAAGGAGAGCTGGTGTCTCACACCCACACCGCGATGACCTCCCCAGCTCTGCCCACCCCTCAATACACAAGTCGGTACCTCGAGAACATCCCAACACCCCCTACCTTCCCCCAGAGACTTTCCGCCTGCAGGGCCACCTCTGGCTCAGCAGGGCTCTGAGCCAAACACTTTACCCCATGACGGTTTAATCTGATTTCCTCAGTGACCCCCTGAGGTAGAACCTCGCACTTTCCCCATTGTGTACAACTGAGGACAGTGAGGCTCAGACAGAGAAATTGCTGGTCCAAGGTACCACAGCTGGGAAGCAGTGAAACCTAACTCTTGAGCTGGGCAGATTCCCTTCAAGTGGCTGAGGAAGACCCCAGCCCAGCCTACATTGTGGGTCCCCTGTGTCAGGGAGATAAAAATGGACTCTGTTTGCCCAAACAGGACCAAACTGCCAAAGCACTGGCATGTTTCAAAGCACCAGAGTGTTCAAAGAACCTTCTGGTCTACTTGTTCTCCTCTCACATCCCCTTATTCTCCACCCATGGCAGGGAGCTCACTACCTCTCCAGCAGTTCCATCTGTAATAAAGTCCTCCCTCAGCCCGAGGGAGAGATTGTCCTGCTGCTCCCCCACCAGCCTTCTGGAGCTGAAGATGGGGGGCTGCTCTCAGCACGGGGCAGCTGGAACATTCAAACACCCTGATCTTGACCTAGGCTGGATGGCCAATTCCCCAGTGCTCAGCCACGGGCCTGGATGTCTTGGGGCCATAGCTCTCGCTCACCCTCAGCCAGGAAGACAAGAAGGGCACGGTGCAGCAGATGCACCCCCAAGCGGCGGCGCCGGGTGGGTGGCCAGCCAGCCACCACTCCATAGCAGTGTCCTTGCTTCTGGTTGGTCAGCGTCTGGGTCCCTGGGGAGATTAGGGGTAAGGTCACAAAAGCAGCCTCCAGGAACCCCAGGCAGAAGTATGTGCCAGTAAACCCACTGGGTATTGCCCTCAAGCAGGGATAAACCAATGGAGCAAAATCTGTGCATATGCAGGTACATAATTGATGCTCAATAATTGCTCATTGAATGAATGAACAGCCCTGAGGGGCAAGGGGTGAGGGAATCAGTAGATCAGGTGCCCTTCATGTGACCCCCCGACCCCACAAGCCAGGCACCTACCTAGAGCATCCACAAGACATGCTTCTCGAGTGTAAGCCTCCACAGCAACCACATGCTGGAAGCAATGCAGGGAGACAACACCTCGACCACTGGCCCAAATGTCTAAGATCTGGCGCACCTTGGGGCAGGCCTGGAGGGAGCCAGGGCAGGGTCAGAGGTCTGTCCCCCAATTCCCTCTTTCCTCTACCTGCCCGCAGCTGTGCCGCCCCTGCCATGAACCTGGTCCTTATCCTCGCACCTGTTTTCCTGGCCACCCTCGGTGGCTAAGGGCCCTCCAGAGGTGGACATTCGGCCGGGCCCGTGTTCCCTTGCCCACGTAGAAGATGGCATTGACAAAAATCCGAAGGCATTCAGCCAGGGTCAGTGAGAAGGCTCGGGCTGGAAGGTTCTGAGTCTTCCTAGATGAAGTAGGTGGCTCAGAGAAGGAAAAGTGACAAGAGTCGCCCCAGAGACAGTCTTTAAAGACAGAGCAACCCACGTCCAGTGACCCCTGTTTTATAAAAGGCAGGGTGGGTGGCTGTTCGCCAAGGACACTCAGCAGCTTGAATTGGATCCAATTGCCTTTTATAGATAAAGAAGCTGATGACCAGAAAGGGCCAGTTCCCTTCCTAAGGACACACAGCAAATAAGAACCAATCTCAGAATTTTCCAGTTCCCACTTCTGGGTCATTCCTGTTCCAAGTACCTGGGGTCCAGCAGCAGATACGTGAAGCTGGACTTCATGACACCCTCCCGCCACCGGCTGGTGGGTTCTGGCCGCTCAAACTGCTTGGCAAGTGCATCCTCATCTGCCTGGGCATCTGGGATATGGCCAGTCCGCAGGGCTTTGGCCAGCTCTGGGCTGTGCCCTGAGAATTCTAGGCCTGGGAGGGGAAACTGAGTCAAGGGAGATAAAGTAAAGGATGGTTCCCAGAGATGAAGGGAGAAGTAGGTTGCACTGAGAGCCACGGGTCTCTGAGGACTCCTGGAGGCTCCTTGGACTCTGGATACTAACCAGGAGCAGCCTGGGCTTCTTCTAGTGGTTGGAGGTAGTATGGCCGGGTGAAGGACGTGATGGGACCACGGCTCTTGCCAAGTGCCAGGAGCCCTTGCAGCAGCTCCAGGTCAGACATGGTGGGGTCCGGTGGGCACTGGCAAGAGGGGATGGGGTCCCTGCCACCTGTGGCGCTTGCCTCATCCTCTGTCAGCCAGAGGGCAGCTACATCACTGTCGAGGGACAACTGGTCATCTTTTGGGATGTGGAAGTCAGAGGGTCCAGGCAGTGGTTCCCAAGGGGCACTATGGGCTGGACTCTTGTCTGGGAAGAACTTGGGGGAGGGGGAGGCATCTGGCAAGGTCAGAGTCAGGGCCTGCAGACGGGCATTTAGTTCTGCCTCCCTGTCCTCCATGAGGGCTCGATGTTCCTGCTGTGGGGTACCCGAAGATCTTGGCACCCTCTGGGAGGGTCGGACACCAGCCCAGGGGGACATGTGGGCGGTTGGGTCCTCAGCTCCAGAGGCCTCAACCGCGGTAACAAAGGAGGCAACTGAGCTGCAGTCCCAGAGCCCTAGGGGGGACTCCGAGCTGCCACCTGTGTCAGCAATCTCAGGGTGGGCAAGGAGGCTGGGGGGTCCAGGGCCAGCCTCCAGGCTCATGTCTTTGCCATCACCTCTGCCCAGTGTTGTGGAGTCCAGTGTCACACTGGGAGGTCCAGAGGGGCTGATATTCAGCCCCTTTCTCCAAGGGCCTGGGCCTGGAGCAGGGGATAAGAGTGGGAGTCAGAGAGGAGGGGAAGAGGAAGTGAGAGACAAAGATGGAAGTCAGATCAGACAGAGAGAGGCGGCTGCAATCGCAAAGAGGAAGGACAGAGTCGGAGGCAGAGAGACGGACCAGAGACCTTAGTCGTGAAACAGAAACAGTGGGAGAGCGTGGATGTCACACACAGAGACCCGCAAAGCTAGATCAGAGGCTAAGCACCCCCAGCCGCACAGGCACCACTCACTGCCAGGCTTTGGCTTGGGCTTTGGCTCCTGGGGGTCTGCCCGGGTCCGTGTCGGGGTCCTGGTCCGAGCCTCCAGCTCCCGCAGGACACGAACACAGTTCTGGTGCCCCTGCTGCTCGGCCAGGTCCACAGGCCGGAGTCCGTCCTACATGGACGCGGTCAGCAGGGGGCGCCCTCTTCCCCCCTCTCTTCCTCCCTTCCTTCCTCTTTCCCTCCCTCCGGGTTCGCCCTGCTACAAACAGCGCTGGGACCCCCACCTGGTCGCGCAGCGCGGGGTCCGCTCCCTGGCTCAGCAGCAGCTCCAGGCCGCGGCGACAGCCCCAGGCAGCGGCCACGTGCAGCGGCGTCAGCGCCTCGGCCGATCTGGGGCAGGACAGGAGGAGGGGTCAGTGGAGGAGGGAACTCGATCTCCTCCCCCATCCTCCCACCCCCCGCCCGGGGCCTTGGCTCTCAGCACCCCCATCTCCGCCCTCCAGCCTGAGACACTACACTTGGAACCTAGATCCTGCGCCCTCGGGCCAGGACCCAAACCTCTGCTCTCAGACTCTAGAACGCCTACCACCAGATCCGAACCTTTGATCCCCATTTGGCCTCAGCGCAACCTCATACCTCACCCTCGGTCTGGTACCCTGCCTCTGCCCTTGGACCCTAAAGATCCTTCCCCAGATTCCCCAAGCTCCGCCCCCGGGCATTGAGTGCGCATCCTTGAACCGTGGGACGCCCTCTCCAGGATTCCCAGGTCTTTCCCTCGGACTCGGGAGACCCCTCTCCTTCGCGGAAAAGCTGCCCGGAGCCCAGACCCTGCCTCACCGAGTGTTGGGGTCCCCGCCTCGGCGCAGCAGGGCCTCGAGGCAACACAGACTCCGCGGGTGCTGGGCTCTGGCCGCCAGGTGCATGGCCGCCGCGCCATCCTTGAGCACCAGGTTGGGGTCAGCACCACGGCGCAGCAGCTCCTCCACTGCCCTAAGGACAGAGGGTCAGAGTGGATCGCGACACTCGCCCCCTACCCCTGGCCCACCCACCCCGTGCCCTGCCCTCACCGCAACTCCTCCTTCCGCAGCGCCGCCCGCAGCCGCCGCGCCAGGTCTAACGCCGAGCCCATGCCCCGGCGGTCCCCCAGACCAGCTGCCCAGCCGGCCGATTTCCAACTTCCCGCGGCGCCCTTGTGCGCACGCGCCGCTCCGCGCCTCAGCCTCGGTCCCCGCCCCTCGGCGCAGTGCAGTGTCCCCAGCCAGGCCGACCCGCGCCGCATTGTCGTCCACATCTAGGTTCAGGAGCTCTAATGCTGGCCCGAGCCTGCGACACCAAGTAGTGCCCAGGCAGGGCTAGGGGCAGCCGATAAGGGCCCGGTAGGGTGGAGGTCGTCGTGTGTGCCGTTATCTCTTCAGACCGCGTAAACACTAACACAGCCTGCTGGAGGGGGTGGAGCTACGCTCCCGGGACCCGATGGTGCCCACAAGGCATTACGTCTTCCAGAACCATCTGCCGAGGCAGCCTCCATTAGCGCACGCAGCCCTGATAGTATGTTAGGCTTCAATTAATATCTACCTCCTGCAGTGGCTCTGTGTTGCCCATTTTCAGTTCCGCGGAGTCGGGACTCCATTACTTTGGAGCCCTGGGCCTCTTAGGGCTCTAGTTTCCCCACATGCAAAATGGGAGAATAATCCTTTCCAGGCTGGTGTGAAGTTGAACGAGGGGCCTGGCACACAGGTGCCTAATAAATCCTCATGGGAAGGAAAAGCTGTTTCTCAATAAAGCTATTTTCGTTTGATAAGGAACTGAGAAAACCTAGCCGGTAAGTTTTTCACAATTGCTCATCATCCAGTAAGATAGTTGAGTGATGCACCTGTTATATCTGTCTCCCTTCCTCTGGGGAGCACCCACACTATTTCCTGATGGAACTATAAACCTCCCTTCCCAGAGAAGCTTGATGGAGTCCTGGCCAATCAGAGTGTACCACAGCTCTGGCCCATGACTGGCCCAATGCAAAGTTACATGACCTAGGCAAGGACAGTTATAAGGGGTGCTGGGAGAGCCCTCACTTCACCTGGGTTGGGATTTGGGGAGCAGTCACAGCCATCTCACCCCTTTCCATGGGTTGGGAGGAAAGCAGGGCACACTGAACACCAACCATGCAGGGTATTTCAGCCCTCCCCAATGGCAATGTCAGAGCACCTGGATACAGCAAAGCCTGAAGCTACACCATGGCTTCTTATCCATAAGAACCAAGCCATTCTCCTTTCTGCTCAGTGGGCGGGTTTTCTGTCACTTGCAACGAAAAAGATTCCAATTAACACAAGTTGATTGTTGTGGACCTGGGTTAGGGATTCTCAGATTTTTATTTTGATAACAAAAATCACACAGGGCACAACAAGAATCACAACTGAAAAACTCGGAGTGGGATATGGGCTGGGAAACATAGGGAATGGGTGTCCAGAGTCCCTGGGATGCTTCCTGGAATCCTAGGTTTCCTTCAGGGCTCCCCAGGTGCCTTGGATACCTCCTAGACCTCCCTCTGGGGGTCCCACAGAGCCCAGTGTGAGAACCAGCATTCTCGGCCAAGTGTTTCATCGTACTAGAAGGTTGGACGTACAGGGATGGTTCAGACAGTGGCCTCAACCTCGGCGGCTTCATCGTCCTCCTCCAGCAGGCTGTAGGAGGCATGGCTTTGGCAGGGCCGCTGCAGTGGGTGAGCCAGAAGCTTGGCCATACAGTTGTGCAGCTCAAGGGCGGGCCCAGCCAGCGCCACCTCGTACTTATAGCTGGTACCCTTGGTATCCAGGCTTCCCATGAAGGCAAACATGTCCTATGGGGCCAAGGAAGGGCTGTTCAGGCAGAGGTTCCCCTGACAGGCCCCCCCCCTCTGTCCTGGAGGGCCTCCCAGGAGGGGGCCTCAGGAATGGGTTCTGAAGGGTAAAGAGGAGTCTACGAGGCAGAAAACATTCCCACATTCAGCAAACATTTCCTGCCACCCACTCAGTGCTAGGGACCCCAAGAGGTCTCAGTGCTGGAGCCCCTAGTCTGGAGAGGCACAGTCGGATACAATGACCCCAGCCCCCATGCTGATCTACCTTGAGAAGCAGGGAAGTTTTCTCCAAGTAGGGACTTCCCGTTTGGGTACTGAAGTATAAGTAGGAGCTGGGCTCAACCCCCTCTGCTCACAGTTGGGTAAAGTGAGGCTCAGAGAGATAAGTGGCCGACTCGAGATGCCACAAATAGTTCAGGGCTGGGATGTAAAGGACCAGCAGAGCCTGGCAAGGCAGGGAGGGAAGCGTGCTCCAGGCAGAGGACACAGAGAAAGCGAAGGCAGGAAGAGAGAGAAGCAGGGGACGCTGGGGATGAGGTGGACAGGACCCTACATACTCATGGGCCACTGTCCCAACAGCCCCATTAGTTCACTGAAGACATGTGGGAAATGGAAGTTGAATGACCATGATCCAGCAGGACCAGGAACGCTAAGGAGAAGACTAATGGCAGAGCCGTGCGTGGGTGGGCAGGGACGGGTGACTTCCCTCCTCCTGATGCCAGGAGAGCATAGGTGCCTCTGAGCCTGTTGCCAGGTGCCACCGTGCCAGAGACACACTGTGTGACCCTGGCCTAGCTGCTGGCCCTCTCTGAGCCTGTTTTCCCTCAGTACAGATCATGAACTAGGGGGCTGGCATTAGATGCCCTGAAGTCCCTTAGTGATTCAAAGTCCCCCTTTCCCTCAAGGCCGGGGCAGGTGGGTTCGGAGCCATCCCATCTGCACCTACATCCGCCTGCCACCCACACCCACAGCAGCCTCTCACCTTCCAACTCATCTCCTCCTCCTTCTCGTCGGCGCCATTGTGGATGTAAACAACATCAAAGAAGAAATACGGGCACTGGAACATTTTCTGCAGGGGAAGAAAGCCGGCCTTTGGGACTTTGGTCACCCCATGCCCCCATGATCACAATTCCCCATGTACTGGCCAAGACTCTGGGAACCTGACTCTAGGCATCCCAGCTCCTGTGGTCAGGAAGTCCCTCCTAGTGTCTAACCACCATCCTGCTGGCTGTAGGCATCCCTCCCTCTCCCAGGCCTCCCTCACCTTCATGGGCTCCGTCAGGGAGAACTGAGGCTGGCAGGGTGGACGACTATAGACCAGGATGGTTCGGACCACATACGGCGGTGGAATCGTCTGCACATTCTCTGTGACTGGCAGCTCAGTCTTCTGCTGGCTGCGCAGCAGGGATGGGGGACAGGTCAGAGCACACCCTGGTAGCACACCCCTATTGTCACCATCAGAGAGCCCAGCTCTTCACCAGGTATATGAGGCCCCACCTGACCCCTCCCAAGTTCATTGTTTCCTCTGAGCCTTCCCACATGCTGTTCCCTCTGCCCCAGCACCTCCTCAGCTTCTCCTTTCTGCCTGACCTCTCCTGCTCCATCAGAGGTTTTGCTGACCCCAAAGCTAGGGCCTGCTCAGGCCAACCTCAGCACCCTAAGCGTCCCCCATCACTGCGTTGAGCTGGACCTGCCCTACCAGGCCAGGAGACTCTGAGGCAGGGACCAGATCTTATATGCAAAGTCAGTGCCCAGTTCCCCACTCAGCCACAGATGGTTCTCACATTGAGTACAGGGCACTAGGCAGACAGAGGGCTAATGTTCTTAATATGTAAAAAGCAAATCTGATCACCGACAAGAAAAAAGCCAACATCCCCCTAGAAAAATAGGTAAAGGGAACAAACAGACAAATTACTGAAAGAATACTGAATGGCTTAAAAATGAATGAAAAGAAAAGCACAGCAAAATAAGATGTGGTCTCTTCCCACCTATCAGATGGGCAGGACTTTCAGCCGTGTGAGCAACCCCGGTGCTGGTGGGGGGAGATGAACAGGGTTCATTTCCTGGGAAAGCGCTTTGGCAAAGTCTAGCAAAATTAAAAACATAGACCACCTTGTTCCAGCCTGTTCTCCATTAGGAATTTACCCCATAGATTCACTTCCAAAATCTGCTGAGATGGGCAAAACAAGCTCCTTGGCCACCATCAAGGGGCTGGCAAAAACAGGGCTTAGAATACTTGGGCCCACAAGCTAAGAACCTTTTTCATTTTTAAACAGTTGGGAAGAAAGAAAACCAAAAGGAGAATATTTTGTGACAATCAGAAACGTGAAATTCAAATTTGTGCCTGCAAATAAAGTTTTATTGGTACATGGCCATGCCCACTTGCGTACCTATGGTTTGTGGCTGCTTTCTAATTAAAATGGGCAGGGGCTTCCCTGGTGGCGCAGTGGTTGAGAGTCCGCCTGCCGATGCAGGGGACACGGGTTCGTGCCCCGGTCCGGGAAGATCCCACATGCCGCAGAGCGGCTGGGCCCGTGAGCCATGGCCGCTGAGCCTGCGTGTCCGGAGCCTGTGCTCCGCAATGGGGAGAGGCCATAACAGTGAGAGGTCCGCGTACCGCAAAAAAATTAAAAAATAAAATGGGCAGAGTCTGGTTGCCAAGACAGAGATGATGTGGCCAACAAAGTCAAAAATATTTACTATCTGGTCCTTTAAAGAAAAAGTTGGCTGCCTCCAGGTTCAAGTAGTGGAGGGACTTCCCTGGTGGTCCAGTGGTTAAGAATCTGCCTACCAATGCAGGGGACACGGGTTTGATCCCTGGTCTGGGAAGATCCCACATGCCGCGGAGCAACTAAGCCCGTGCACCACCACTACTGAGCCCATGCATTGCAACTACTGAAGCCCATGTGCTCTAGGGCCCATATGCTGCAACTACTGAAGCCCATGCGCCTAGAGCTCATGGTCTGCAGCAAGAGAGGCCACCGCAATGAGAAGCCCGTGTACTGCAACGAAGAGTAGCCCCTGCTCGCCGCAACTAGAGAAAGCCCGTGTGCAGCAACGAAGACCCAATGCAGCAGTCAATCAATCAATCAATCAATACGAAAGTAGTGGAGAACCACTGGGCTGTCAGAGAATAACACAGAGGGTGAGATGTGACAAGGAACCTCTTCTGCAAAAATGCTTCCAGACAAGTAAGTGAGCAATTGTTCCAGGGAGAAAGGGTGAGAAAGGAAGGCTTTAGGCCTCCCTAAAGGACTATTTCTGGGCTGTTTGGAGCTTTTACCCAGAAGGGGTTCTTCTCTTCAAAGGCGAACAACAATTTCCCCATGGGGGACTTACATGAGGCTGAAGAGACCTTCCAGATCTGGTGGGAACGCTAAGGAGAGCAGAGTGGCGCATGGCTGGGCAGGGGTGGGTGGCTTCCCTCCTGATGCCGGAAGAGCGCAGGTGCCTCTGAGCCGGTTGCCAGGACCCACGCTGTGTGACCCTGTCCCAGTCGCTTGCCCTCTGAGCCTGTTTTCCCTCAGCACAGATCATGAACTAGGGGGCTGGCATCAGATGCCCTGAAGGCCCGTAGTGATTCAAAGCCCCCTTTCCCTCAGGGCTAGGGCCATTCTCCTCACAAAGAAAGAGCCATGGGTGTCCCTGTCCCCCTCCCCTCATTACTGTTTTCTTTGTAACTCACAGGGATCATATTATATTTAAGTTCTGGGCTGCAGTGAGCCTTTAATGTTCAAGTTAATATAAAATGTGCTGTGCCCTGGTTGAAGGGTCTGTAGCAATGATTGTGACTTTTCAGTCACATACGGCCACTTGCTGAGCACCAACTGTGTACTTAGCCCTTCATGAAGTGTTCTCCAAGTGGATGCATTTTTGACATCCAGAGTCCAAATCAGCTGTTTTTGCTTCTGTATTCTGACTTTATCTTCACAGCGACCCTGTGGGGTAGGAGGTTTTATGGCTCTCATTTTACAGATGAAGAAACTGAGGCTCAGAGGCGTGGCTGGCCCAAGCCTGATGTGGCAGAACTGGGATCTAGACCTGAGCCAGGCTGAGCCAGGCCGCTCCCTGGGGCTCCCTGTGTGGAAAGGATACTGAAGGTGGAGCAGGAGGCCGTCTCCAGGTCGTAGAGGCAGCTGCAGAGTTCTCGGGGATCAGAGGTCAGGCCGGACAGCTGCAGGGAAGCATGAGACTCAGCGAGGGGCTCCCTCAGCCCCAGGGGACCCCAGGGCACCCAGCCCTGCCCCAGCCTCACCCAGGCAGTGTCATCGTTCACCACCACCAGCGCGAACTCGTGGCTCTTGTCAATCTTGTGTTTTGTCCGCACGAACATCTCGATCATTTTCTGGGAGACGTTGAGGGCATTGGTTTTGGAGCTGGGGAGGGCCAGAGAGTGACCGGGTAGTTAAGGCCCAGGTCATGCGGCAGTGGGGGCGGCAGAGCCCAGCCGCAAACCTAGCTGACCCCTCTCCAGCTCTTGCCCTCTCCAAAGGGTCCCTCTGGCCAGCCTGGGTCTCACATCTGATCTGTGGGAGGCACCCCACCTTTGCTCAGCGCAGGTCATCACGAGTGCCAGGGAGGGGAAGGCGGGCTCGTCCTCAGGCCCCATCCAGGCCCTGTTGCCTGACCCCAGTGAGACTTAGCTGCTCAGGGGCAAGGGTTTTGGAGTCAGCCAGGCCTTGGTCTGAATCTGGCTCTGCCCATTTGCTGGGAGGCCTCGGGCAAGTCATTTTGCTTCTTGGAGTTTCCGAGTCATGGCTGTGACCTGGGTGGCGTGTGATAGCTCTCAAGTGCTTAGAACAGAGCCCCGATGGGCTGCAGCTATATCATTACCAGATATCATTGCTACTCTCCAATACCGCCAGGCCCCAGGGGTGAGTCTGAGAGAGACAGCCCTGCGTTTTTTGGGCTGGGCCCTTCCCAGCCATAGCTGCAAACTCAAGCCCCCAAATATCCCTCTCACCTATTTAATGACTCTAGCTTTGGCAGCGACATTTCCTCCGACAGGTCCAGGCAGATGATCTGCAATGAAGTTGAAGGGTGGTGAGAGCTGTGGGTTGCAGCACCTGGTGACTGAACATTAATGCAGGCCCCCGCACCACTCTGCTGGCCCTCTCCAAGCAGCCCCATTGGAAAAGGCCATATGATGACTCCCAATTCCCAGCCAAGCCGTCCACTTTAGAAGGAGGCAGCTGAGGGAAAAGAGCACTGGACTAGGAGTCCAGGTTGATGAGTGAACAAACACACCAGAGAACATTTAACACAGAAACAAGAAAACAAGGGAAGAGTGGGATGAATTGTGGCTCTCTAAAAGATATATCCACCTGGGACTTCCCTGGTGGCGTGGTGGTTAGGAATCTGCCTGCCAAGGCAGGGGACACGGGTTCGAGCCCTGGTCCGGGAAGATCCCACATGCCGCGGAGCAACTAAGCCTGTGCGCCACAACTACTGAGCCCACGTGCCACAACTACTGAAGCCCGCACGCCTAGAGCCTGTGCTCCACAAGAAGAGAAGCCTCCGCAATGAGAAGTCTGCATGCCACAACAAAGAGAAGCCCCCGCTTGCCGCAACTAGAGAAAGTTCGCACACAGCAACAGACCCAATGCAGCCAAAGATAAATAAATAAATTTAAAAGATATATCCACCTGGAACCTCAGAATGTGAATTTATTTGGAATTAGGGTCTTTGCTGATGCAATTAAGGTAAACGTCTTGAGATAAGATCATTCTGATCTAAGAACAAGTGTCCTCATAAAGGAAAAGGCTGGGGACTTCCCTGGCGGTCCAGTGGTTAAGACTCTGCGTTTCCACTGCAGGGGGCACGGGTTCGATCCTTGGTCAGGGAACTAAGATCCCGCATGCCGCTCGGCCAAAGAAAAACAAACAAAAAAAGAAAGAAAGAAAAGAGAAGACTGGGAGACACAGAGGGGAAGGCTATGTGAAGACGGAGACAGATTGCAGAGATGCAGCCACAAGCCAAGGAACGACTGGAGCCACCA
Source organism: Mesoplodon mirus (assembly GCF_964341445.2). Taxonomy (NCBI): domain Eukaryota; kingdom Metazoa; phylum Chordata; class Mammalia; order Artiodactyla; family Ziphiidae; genus Mesoplodon; species Mesoplodon mirus. The sequence goes on from NC_138980.1 coordinate 45,097,473, forward strand.
CAGGCTGGAAGAGTCAAGGAAGTCTCCTCCCCTAGAGCCTGCAGAGGGAACACGACACGTTCATTTCAGACTTCTGGCATCTGGAACTGTGAGAAAATGAATTTCTGTTGTTTTAAGCCACTGGGTTTGTGATAACTTGTTGTGGCAGCCCTAGGAGACTAGAACAAAGGGACTGTTTTCCAGAGTGGATCCTAAAAGACGATGTGTAACCCAAGGTTCCCTAACACCTCGAAGCCACTGGTCAAGCCCCTCACTTACCACTTTCTCTGGACAGTTGACCCTTGGCGTCCGCACCTGGACCTCTGGGGCTGGTGGAGGCACCTGCCACGGCTTGGGACCGGCTCCGGGAGGGTTGGCGGTCCCATCGTCAGCACTGGCCGCCTCACCCTCGCCCTCGCTGCGGCTGCCCACACTGGCCTGGGCCCCCAGCGCCCGGTCCTCCGCCCCCTCAGGGTTGGAGCGAGTGCGGGGTCTGGGCTCAGCTGACTGCTCCTCTTCCTCCTCCTCCTCCTCTTCAGCGGGACTGCTGGGCTCCGCCACCTCCATGGCTCCTGAGTGGCTGGATGGAGCAGGTACGGGGGAAGCCAGGATCCTTCCCTTAGGGGTTTTAAAAGCATCTGGTTATTGGGCAGGAGAACAGGTCATGAGTCGCTTACTAAGAGTAACGCCTCTCAGGGCCTCAGTTTCCTCATCTGTAGGATGGGTGCCTTTAACACTTATCAGCCCAGCATCCACCCTGACTCGAGATAACAGTCTCCCTTTTTTTTTCTGTAGGGCTAACCCCTCCCCTCCCTCTTTTGGCTAGTGAGCCACTGTGAATGGCTCAGAGATAGGGACATGACCCAACACACGCCAGTGAGGGGCAGCTCTGAGACTTCCAATAGTACTGTTAGAGAAAAGGAACTCTTCAGAGTTGCAAAGCTGGGAAGTTACAAGTCCAGAGCTGCTGGGAGCCTCTTTTGCCTCCAAGAAGGAAAAGAGAGCTTGCCTGTAATGATGCTCACCCAAAAAATGACAGATACACTTCTGAGCACCTGAATCCAGCTATGCCTAAATTCCCTTTCTTGCTTAAACCAGATTGAGTTGGGTTTTTTGTTACCTGAAACTGAAGACGTCTTGGTGAATAAAAGAATAATAACTTCTAGGGTTCCCTCCTCCGCAGCGGAGCGCTGGCTGCCTACGGGGTGTCTGCACACGGAAGGGGAGCAGATCTGGTATTACAATTCCTTTGAGGAAAAACAGGACGCTAGTGGAACAGTTTGCCCATCTGGGCAATGGGTGCGGGCTGCCGGGGATGGTTTCTGAGCCTTGCAGTCCCCACAACCTCTAAGGAAAACAAAGCTTAGCTGCAGCAAGAGGGATGGAGGCTAGACTGCAGGAGAAACCAGAGCTGAAGGCAGAAGCCTCAGGGCAAGTGAGGGGCTGAATTTCTGGGGCTAGGGAAGCTGGGCCTCTAGGGACGGATCCCGCACGCTTCCACCACCCAACTCCTGCTCACCGTAGCGTGAGCCTCCCTCCGACTCAGCTGCCAGCTCGGTGGGAAACCGCCATCTTTACCAGCCGGAAATGGTACGGCGCGGCCGCCACGCCTCCTGGGAAATGTAGTTCGGCAGGCCGCAGGCCTAGAGGAGAGATGTATGGGACGAGGCTGGAGAGCCTTGGAAGCTGATAGGCTGATACTGTTCTAGGAGGTGGGGTTTGGATTGTGATAGACTGGAGCGGAGCTGAGGGGGGCGGGATCTGGAATGTGATTGGCTAAAGTCAGATAAGGCGGAGCTTTTATGTTTCTGGCAGATTCGGACTGCGCGGGTCAGCGTTTCTACCATAACGAGGCAGAATGGAGTTGGGCTTTCGGTGCGATAGTCTCAGAAAGATGGAGAAGTCCTAGTTTGCAGTGTGATTAAACGTAGCGGGACTGAGTTGGGTGGGATTTAGAAGAGGTGGGGCTGATTGGTGATTAATAGAGTTGACTGAACCTCAGTGAGGGGTTTTTGCGGCAGAGGTGGGCGGGGTCCAGAGCCCAAGGGCCCTCCCAATTATTTAATTCTCCTTATTTCACAAATATTTGCAAAAAATAAAAAATGCTAAGCCAGAACTATTTCAATCCCCCCTTCCTTCTTCATGCACATTTCTCCCTTCAGCTCCATAACCATTTAAAAACTGAGCCTCAGTTTCTTTATTTGTTAAAGTCTGCTAAGCCTGTCCACATCAGCCAGGCTCTGGTTCAGTGACAGCCCAGAGGGGCTGTGGAAAATGAGCCTTGAAGGATGGAGAATTTGCTAGAAAAACAAGAGGAGGAAGGTCATTCCAGGCAGAAGGAACCGCCTGGGCAAAAGTCTGGAGGCTTTGAAGACCCTTGGAGTGGTGGAACCTCTCACAGGTTAATATGGCCAGAGCAGAAGCTAAGAGTGAGAATTTCAATGCCCCGGGTACCCCCAAGTCAGAGATTGCAACTTCTCTCGCTACTACCTTTGGAGACACAGAAACAGGAAGATTCAGCCTCATAGCTTCTGTCAGTGGGACCAGAAAGATTCAGGCTATCCCAGGCTCTGCACAGTTTACACAGAAGTGCAGAAGGAAGGAAGGTGTGTTTCAGGCAGAGGTTAAGGCATGGCCAAAGGCACCAGGGTGTGAGAGAACTGAGAAACTTCAGCTGTTCACAGAGGAGGTTATAGCAGCTAGAGTGTGGAGTACACATTGGTGCCAGCCGCAGGCATAATTTTCTTAAAAACCTTGAATGCCAGGCTGAAGAACTTGAAATGTTTCCCAAGGGCAATGGGGAGCTATGGAGGGTGTATGAGCCAGGTAGGTGAACAGTGAGATCTCTTCGGCTTTGTTGGGGAAGGGAGTGGAGGGATGGCTGGGGAGCCCAGGGAGGGAGCTGGGCTGGTATCCAGGTTGGGGAGGAGAGGCTTGGACTGTGACTATGGATGGAGATGAGGAGGAGGCCCTTTAGAGGTGGATTCAGGAAAAATGAGCAGGATGTAGGGACCATCTGGGCTCTGAGGAACCCAGCATTTATGGAGAAGAAACAGTAGCTGGCAGAGGAAGCAGAGATGGGATGGTCAGAAAGGTAGTAGGGAACAAGGAGGGTGCCTTATGGTTTAGTTCCCGGTGGTGCCTGGCCATGTGCAAATTGCTTGTTAAAATTTCTATAACACTGGAATATATGTATACACACACACACACGCACACGCACACGCACAATATGGAATATTACTGAGCCATAAAAAAGAATGAATAATGCTATTTGCAGCAACATAGATGGACCTAGAGATTATCATACTAAGTGAACTGAGTAGACAAAGACAAATATCATATGATATCACCTATATGTAGAATCTAAAAAAAATGATACAAATGAACTTATTTACAAAATAGAAATAGACTCACAGACATAAAAAAAACAAACTTATGGTTACTGGGAATTCCCTGGCGGTCCAGTGGTTAGAACTCTGCACCCTCACCGCCGAGGGCCCAGGAGAGGGCCTGGGTTCAATCCCTGGTCGGGGAACTAAGATCCCACAAGCTGCGTGGCATGGCCAAAAAACAAAGGAGGGGGGACAAAAAAAGAAAAGAAAACAAACATGGTTACCAAAGGGGAAGGGAGGAGAGAGGGATAAATTAGGAGTTTGGGATTAATAGGTACATACTACTATATATAAAATAGATTAAAAAAAACAAGGATGTATGTATGGCACAGGGAACTATATTCAATATCCTGCAATAACCTGTAATGGAAAGAACCTGAAAAAGAATAAAAAAGAATGAAAAGAATAAAATCACTTTGCTTTACACCTTAAACTAATACAACATTGTAAATCAACTGTACTTCAATACAAGTTGTTTGTTTTGAAAAAAAACAACAAACTCCCATGACACTGTAGGAAGATATAGAAATTGAGGCTCAGAGGGGACCATCACTTGCTCAGGGGTACCAGTCCCAGGTCTGTCTGTGACTTGAAGTGGAATGAGAACTCTGACCCTGATGCTGAAGGGATAGGCAGAGGAAAGAAATTCACAGGGGAGCCAGATGGAGAGCATCAGCCCAGGGGAGCATTCTAGCTTCTGAGAAATAAAATCCAAGGGTCAGAGATGGAGGAGCCATGGGCTTGGAAGCAGAGGCGAGGAGGGACTAACATCGTGGGAGCTGGACATATGTCCTCCTGCTGGGGCTGGAGGAAGCCGCTGTCCTTGAAGAGGAAACTGCACAATAACAAGTCACATGGCCGGGGAGTGGGCTTCCTGTTTCCTGGCCCCTCCCAGGCTGGCCTTGGCCAGGCCAAGCCTGAGTAGGCAGTGGCCAGAGTGACCCCAAGAGTGCCCAGGGACTTGGTTTTCTGACCAAGGTGCCCCCAGAAGAACAGGGAATTAGAGCGGGCTGAGGGGACCAAACCCCAGGATTGGAATCTCTGGTTCAGGAGAGCGCTGGGGAGGAGAGAGGACTGTTGAAGTCCTCGTCCCAAGCCCAGATAGGGGAGGGAGGGGAGCAAAGAGGTAGTGAAAAATAAAGGAGGCCGAAAAGAAAGAAGAGGTGAGGGCAAATTTGAGAGGTTGTGAGCTGACCATCAAGGGAGGCATTCAAATGTGCCAAATCAACATTGATAACTCAAGATCCTTTCGGAGAAGTGAAATCAATGCCTATATAACAGGACAGGAAATTGAGGCTATCATTTGCTTTGAGCTGAGATCAGGTTGTGCTTTTAGGGGGTGAGGAAGGAGGAGGATTCAGAGGACCCTGATTTCTGGATAACAATGAGTGCCAGGGCCACACGGCCCCGAAGCCGGCGAGGGAGGCACGCTCTGCCCGTAAGTGTCCCCCCTCCCTGCCACACCCAACTCTGCGAGACCCCAGGACCTAGACCTGCCTGGCTCAGAGCTCAGCTCTGGGGATCATTTGCAGGGTGAGCTGGACCCTGTGGCAGAGAGTTCAGAAGAGGCTGAGGCAGCCAGTGGGAGCTCCGAGCCGGGCCCTGTGCCATCTCAGGATAGCTGCAAGCCAGAGCCGCTGGGCCCTGAGGCGGAGGCCAAAGGTCAGGGCCTGGAGAGCAGGTAAGGCCCACTTGGTCTGTGTCCCCCACTACAGGCCTAACACATCATTCCCACCCATAGATCTGTTTATGTCCCTCCCCTACTCACACACATGCCATGGCTCCCATTGCCCCCAGTCTGACTTTCAAGGCCCTGTGTGATGCAGTCCCAGCTTTGTTACAAAGCTTCTTTGTGTTAGCTACCCCAGATGACCCCATTTCCAGAACTTTCCATGTCTCACCTCTTCACAGGACTGACAAAGAAGTTGATGGGGACTCTAGCAGGGGACCTGCTCCAGCCCCCGAGGGGCCCTATGAGCCTGCCCAGGAAGCCCAGCAGGCCCCAGAGGCAGCCCCATGGGACAGGGAGAATGTCCCCTCTGGATCCACAGCCCCTGACGTGTTTCAGACTCTCCAGCAAGCTCTGAGCTCTCTGGAAGCCACTGCTGCTGCCTGGCGCCACCAGCCCCCAAGACGTCCTGGGCCGTTGGAGGCAAAGGACAGAAGTGAGGGGGGACCAAAGCCCTGCTTGGAGCAGGAGCAGGCTGGGAGCTGCCAGCGGGATGCAGCCCGATTGACTGAAAGGAACGCCTGGCTGCGTTTGGCCCTGGGCAGCCGTGAGGACGAGCTGATCCGCACACAGAACTCCCTGAAGGCCTTCCAGGCTGAGAAGGAGATGCTGCAGAGAGAGGTGAGTGGGGCAGGGCTGCCTCCCAGGGCTCCCTGGTGGGAGGGAGGCGGCAGGCGTGTTGTAGGACACATTCAATCATTTGTTCATTTGTAAAGCTTTTGTGGAGGCTTGGCTGCTGAACCCCAAAGAGACAAAGGTCCCTTGCAACCTTAGTTAAGGTGATCAGAGAGGCCCAGTGAGGAGGCAGCGACACTTGAATAAAGACCACAGGGGGGCAAGGGAGGAACCATGCAAGGAGCTGGGGAAGAGCATTCCAGGCAAAGGGAACGGCATATGCAAAGGCCCTGAGGTTGGAGTGTGATTACTGTGTTCAACGAACAGTGAGGAGGCCAGTGTGGGGCTGAGCAGGAGGAGACAAGGTTACGGAGGTGGTGGGAGCAGATCCTGGAGTGCCTTGCGGGCTGCAGGGAGGATTTGAGCTTTTGCTCTGAGTGAGGTGGGAGCCACAGAGGGTTCCGAGGCAGCAAGGGTGGAGACCTGATGCAGGCATTCACAGGCGCCCTCTCGCCACTGTGGGAGGAACAGCTAGTGGAGGGAGAGGCTGGAATCTTGGAGATCCAGAAGGAGGCACTGGTCCAGACATGTAAGGGATGGAAGCTGTGGAGGTGGTGAGAAGTGGGCAGATTCTGGGTGATGCTGAAGGTGGAGCTGGCAGGTGGGGTGAGAAAGCTGGAGAGGGGTTGAGGATGAGCCCTGGGTTGGGAGCCTAGGAGACTGGAAGTGAGACATAGGGAGCGTGCGGGAGGGGCAGGTTTGGTGAGAGGGAGACCAGAGCTGTTTGGGCCTTGATCAGCTCAAAATGCCATGAGCCACCCACACGGGGCCATTAAAGGGACAGTTCTGTGTCCAAGTCCAGAGCCCAGGGGATGTCAGGGTAGGAGGGACACAGGAGGTGAGACTTGGGGCTGCGGGAGCCCAGCACGAGGAGTGGGGCTCATTTCCCTACAGAGTGGAGCACATTTACCAGCTGGGAAAGAGAAGTCTTTTTTTTTTTTTTTTAATTTACCCACCCTTTAACCCCCGCCTCTGGCAACCACCAACCTGTTCTCTGTATCTGTGAGTTCAATTTTTAAAAATTTTGATTGATTGATTGGTCAATTGATTGATATATGCTGGGCCGCACTGCTTGCAGGATCTCAGTCCCCCGATCAGAGATTGAACCCCGGGTGACCGCAGTAAAAGCACTGAGTCCTAACCACTGGACTGCTAGGGAATTCCCTTGTTTTACTTTAGACTCCACATGTAAATGAGGTCATACAGTATTTGTCTTTATCTGGCTGATTTATTTCACTTAGCATAGTGCCTTCAAGGTCCTTCTATGTTGTCACAAATGGCAAGGTTTCTTTTTTTACAGATGAATAATATTTCATTGTATAAATGTATATACCACATCTTATCCATCTAATCCATCAGCGGACACTTAGGTTGCTTCCATGTCTTGGCTCTTGTAAATAATGCTGCAATGAACATGAGGGTACAGATGTCTTTTCGAGTTAGTGTTTTGGTTTCTTTTGGATAAATACCCAGAAGTGGAATTGCTGGATCATGTGGTCATTCTATTTTTACTCTTTTGAGGAAATGCCATGCTTTTTTTTCCATAGCGGCTGCACCTATTTACATTCTCACCAATGGTGCATGAGGGTTCCCTTTTCTCCACATCCTCGCCAACACTTATTATCTCTTGTCTTTTTGATGCTTGCCATTTTAACGGATGTAAGGTGGTATCTCATTGTGGTTTTGATTTGCATTTCCCTAAGGATCAGTGATGTTGAGCGTCTTTTCATGTACCTGTCGGCCATCTGTATGTCTAAGGAAAGAGAAGTCTTGAGTGGCTGAGTGACTTGTGCAAGGTTATACAGGGAGGGGTTTGGCAGGATGAGTGTCTGGGGGTCCTACCTTCCACCTGGGGCTCTTGCCACTGCTCCAGGAACAGGTTTTAGGGAAGGATGGTGGGTGGTTTGAGCACCCAGGCCTGACATCCCCCATTCCCCCACAGGTCCAGGAGCTGCAGGATTCCCTGCTGAGGCTGAAGCCCTTCCCACCTCCCTCCTGTGACCAAGCAGGCGGCTCGGGTAGTGGTTCCAGCAGCTCTGGGGCTGATGGGGAGACCTGGGGCACTCAGGTGAGTTGTGGGAAGCTGAAAATCATGCATGCTCTTAAGATCCTTAGGATTCAGGACCATGAGACTCAAATCCTGGTCATGTGATCCAGTAACTTCTGGGGTTGGAAAAGACCTAAACCCGTGATGCTGGGCTCTCAGTGACAATCTGGATGAATCAAGTCACCTCCTTCTGGCAGGATCCCTTCTCCCTGGCTCACCCCCTGCTCCGGCGCCTCCAGAGTGATTCCAGCACCCAGATGCTTGGGTCTCTCCCCACCCAGCTCCTTGCCCCCGAGATGCACATCATGGAAGCCCAGATGGAGCATCTCCAGGGGTAAGAGACACAAATGCTGAGCTCATAAGGGCACTGGTGCCTCCCAGCTGGGTTATAAAGCCAGGAGTCTGGAGCTGGATTTGGGGTGGGGTGGGGAAGGGTGGAAATCAACTGGGTTCTAACTGCCCTTCAAGGCCTCTCACTTTGCCTCTTCCCCACCTCTGGAGGCAGGAACATTGAGAAGCTCAAATGCTTCAACCGTCTGCTGTCAGCTGTGCTCCAGGAGTACAAGGGCCGGTGTGAGGGCCTCAGCATGCAGCTGGGCCAGCGGGAGGCTGAGGCCACTGCATTGCGTCTAGCCTTGCAGTATAGGTCAGTGCACCCTGCCCATGATATCACTGACTGGGAGGGAAATGGGTGTCCTCAGAGGATAGCCCCAATCCCCAGAGAGAGACAGAGCCCTTGCAGGAAAGTACTTTCTCTCACCACAGAAGTTAACTTAAGGCAATTTTAGTCCAAGAGTGCTGAAGGAGTTTACAAACTCCCAGGGGTGGGGGTGGGAGGAGTAGTGAGGGGTCCAGGAGCAAGTGAGGATGTCACCTACACAGCAAGATGGGTGTCCTGGAGCGCTCAGAACTGGTGTCCCACAGTGAACACTGTGAGGAGGCATATGGGGCCTTGCTCACTCTTCGGAAGGCAGACTCAGGAGCAGGAGAAGGAGCCTTCATGGATGACTTGGAGGCGGCTGAGAAGGAAGCTCAGAGGCTTCTGGTGCAAGAGGAGGCTGCCATGGATGGAGGGATACTGCAGGATCCACGTCCAAGGTACGCCTGGGAACCCTGGGGACTGGGTGGGCCAATGAGTGGGGCTCTGATTGGAGAAAATGGGGCTCTCAGAACTGGCCACATGTTGGGGGTTGGTATGGCTCCTATGGTTGGCATGAGGCCTGCTGGAGTTGGCTGGTTCCTACACAACAAAGTTGGCACAGCAGTGACAGCCATTGGGGTTGGTATAGGACCCACCAGAGTTGGCATGAAGATGGATGATGGTGCCCACTGATTAGAAATGGCATGATGGAGCTTAATGGGGTTGGCTTGATGTTGGTACCCACTGGCATTGGCATGATGCTGCCTGACAGGGTTGGCAAGTTGAGTGATGGTCCCCATTGGGTTGGTGTGATGGCATCCACCATGATAACATAAAGTGACTGTGCCCATCGGCATGATGGTGTTCATCCATCATTCATCACTGATGGCTGATGTTGCCCATTGGGGTTTGCATTATGGTACCCACCATGTTGGTTTGACCATGCCCAGCATAGATGGCATAGGAAGGACCCATCATGGTCAGTAAGATGGAAGCTGATGAAGCCCACCAGCGTTGGCACAAAGTTAGCACAACCATGCCCAGCAGTGTTGACATAGGCCCCTTTTCTGTTTCCTGTAGCCCTGAGGGCAGCAGTGTGGATAGGCCGACACCACAGGAGGTGGCTATACAGCTCCAGGGCTACGTCAAGCGTCTTCAGGAATGCCGTGCTCTGGTGAAGATTCCCCCAGAGCCTGGTCCCACCTTGGCACCCATGTCTGCTGTGCCCCGTGCAGAAGCCATGGTGCAGGCCATTCTGGGGACCCAGCCTGGCCCAGCCCTGCCCCGGCTGGAGAAGATGCAGATCCAGGAGGACCTGGTGGCCACACGGGTACACATGGGCTGTGGCCACTGTGTCAGTCTTTCCTGGTGGGACCAAACCCTTTGCTGAGTCTGAGAGAGATGTGATTCAGGGACCAAGTAACAAGGGAGAGTTTTGCTGGGCTGGGGACAAGCTTCCTGGAGGGAGGAGAGTTGGAGCTGGGATTTTGAGGGATGATTAGGAATTCATCCTCTGGAATTCAGTTTCTCACAAGACTCCCAATCTGGCTTTCCAAGATGCCCCTCCTATGGAAAAGAGATAGGGGCAGGGGGCATAACCTGGGGGTTATAACCTGGCATGAAAGCTGAGGTTCTGAATTTGGAGAAACTCAGACACTTCCACTGAACTGCTACTTGACCTTGTCTAATATACTTGCTCTCTCTGAACTGCCATTTCTACAGCTGTAGTTTTTATGGATGATATTTCCCATCTTGCAAGATCATGGCGAGGGTTGGGGTTCTTGCCTGACCTGCTCTCAGTGGGCGCCTCCTAGAGCCTCAGTTTTCCCAACAATTGACCCTAGAGGTGCAAACCCTCTACCCTCTCCTTGGTCTCTTAGGAGACCCTAGCAGACCTGATGCTTCGGCTACAGCTGGTGCGGCGGGAGAAGCGGGCTCTGGAGCTGCGGGAGGCTGCCCTCCGAGCCCAGGGCCCAGCCCACGTGCTCCTGCTGGAGCAGCTGCGCTGGGAGCGTGCAAAACTCTGGACTGGTGGGGCCAACAGCAGTGGTGGAGACAGCAGTGGAGGCGGGAGCAGTGGAGATGAAGAGGAGTGGTCCCAGGTGAGTGGCCCTGCCTGGACCTGGTAGGGATAGCAGTATATTACTGGCTATGTGGTCCTGGTTAATCATAGCCCCCTTTGAGCCTCAGTTTCCATTTCTACACACACAAAAAAGGAGTTGAATGTTTAAGCTGCACGTTTCTTTCTTTGAGGGTATTTAGCCCAATAAGCCCCAAGGGATTTAATGCCTTCCAGTCACACCTGTGCCTCCTCCTTCCCACCCCCCAGGCTGATTCATTTTCCCCCTCCAGCTTCCTTCGTGAGGCTTTCCTTTTTGCCCCTTACTGTCTAATCATGTCTGTCCTCTGCTTAAAGCCTTAGCAGCTTCTGGAACCCTCCTTTGAATCATCTCTCCTACCTCCAAGGCTTTGTAAGTGCTGTGCCCCTGCCAGGAATACTAGTCACTTCCCTCCTTTTCTAATTAAGTCCTCAAACTCCTACAGGTCTGAGCTCAGACACCACCTCCTCCAGGAAGTCCTCGTGGACTGCCTGAAAATGAGATAGTATTTATTTCCCTGTACCTTATTGGGGTACCCTTATTGGGTACTGTACCCTTATTGGGGTATCTCACCAGAGTGGGGGCTCTGTGAGAGCAGGGGCTGTAGCCACCACAATCTGGGCAACTTCGATGTCCAACTTGGGCTGAGCACACACTCAGCCTAGGCCAGTGTCACTACCCTCCCTGCTGCGTCCCACAGGGCCCTCCGGCTCTCCCTGGTGGCAGCAGGGCTGTTGATGGAGGCCAAGTGAGCAAAGTGCAGAACCCAGAAGAGGTAGCCCAGGAACTGTCAGCATCACTCACCCGGTGTGTGCCTGGGTCCTATGCTGGGGGATATGTGGCCTGGGTAGGGGAAATATGTGAGAGCCCGTGGGGGTGTTGCATACCGTGCAGGGCTGGGTATACACCTGCACACAGTTGTGTTCACATGGAAACATCTTGGGCAGGTGGGTGGGAGGAGGGAAGGAAGACAAGATTGGCTATGGCTGTGAGCCCCTCTCTCTCCACCCCTGTATCAGGGCTCTGGGCCTGCGGGAGCAGCTGCAGTCCTTGCGGGAAGAGCTGGAAGAGGTGGCTCAGAAGGTGCGAGCCAGACGTGCTCAGAGTACTGAGCTGAACAGTGATTTATGCAAAGCTCACAGGTGGGTCCCCCTGTGTGACCTCAGAAGCATCCCTGGCTCTCAGCTTCCCCCCTGTAAGGTGGGTGGCAGCTTCAATCCATTCCACACCTCCTCTGGTGCCTGATGTGTGTCAGCCCCTACTGAGTGATTCTGGGACCCCAGGAAGACCCAATCTCAAAGAGCTCCCGACTGGGGCTTCCCTGGTGGCGCAGTGGTTGAGAGTCTGCCTGCCGATGCAGGGGACACGGGTTCGTGCCCCGGTCCAGGAAGATCCCACGTGCCGCGGAGTGGCTGGGCCCGTGAGGCATGGCCGCTGAGCCTGTGCGTCCGGAGCCTGTGCTCCGCAACGGGAGAGGCCACAACAGTGAGAGGCCCGCGTACCGCAAAAAAAAAAAAAAAAAAAAAGAGCTCCCGTCTGGAGCTGGGAGTACACAGCCCCTGTCTTGGGTGGAATGGGGGGCTGTTTCCTGGCTCATCCTCCTACTCCCTCCAGTGCCCTGGTCATGGCCTTCCGTGGTGCCCACCGGAAGCAGGAAGAGCAACGGCGGAAGCTGGAGCAGCAGGTGGCACTAATGGAAGCCCGACAGGCAGAGGAGCTGGCAGTGCTGGAAGCTACCGCAAGGGCCCTGGGGAGGCCCAGACCGCCCTGCCTGCCTCCCCGGCCAGGGGGGACCTTTCTATAAGCCCTGCTCTGGTTGTGTCTGGACGTGCCAGATAATTATGGTAGGTCATGTCATAAACTGTTCTGGAGTGATGTTATGTCATGTGGCATGACTTTGCATGTTGAGGCGTGTTTGGTGTGATGGGGGCTGATACCTGGGTGTCTGGGGCTTGATAGTGGCCAGGCATTTGAGATAAACTTGGTATCTTTGGCCTGACACCATGTGGCATGTGAAGAGACATGTCAGCAGGGTCATGCCAGAAGCAGCTTGGGCTGTGGGGACAGGATCCCCAGGGCTGGCTGGGGGGATTCAGGGTTCAGTGAGGTTACATAGCCAGAGCTGAAATTCCAACCCTTATCTGTCTCCAGAAGCCCAGGGAGGAGTCCACTGGGGCAGGGCACACCTTCCCCTGCGCACCTCCTTCCCAAGGAAATGCTGGGTTTGGCCTGGCAGATGTTCCCAAGAGGAAGATACCCATAACCCAGAAGGAAGACTGAAGCCTGAACAGTTCAGGGTGTGGAACATTAGCTGGAAGAGCATTGCTCCCTGAGTGAAAGTGGAGGGAGGAGGAATCAGAGGTGGCTTTGGAATTTGCATTCAAAGAATGTGGAGCTAAGGTAAAGGGCCTCTGGGTGGTGAGCAAAGCAAAGGGAAGAAAAGCTGCAAGCAGTCATTCAGGGGGTTTGTACAGCTGTTGATGAGGAACTCAGAGAGGTGCTAATGGTGGGCAAAGAGGCACACTGCCCTCCAGGGCCTGGATGGCCCTTGGCCAGGCTGAGAAGTTGAGTCTTTCACCTGCCAGAGATGGGAACTGTGGGAGGTGTTAGTGTCAGATTAATAGCAGGTAACTGATTAGCATGTTATTTGCGTAGGCCACACCCCTTGCCCTTCCACCCGGGTCTGGCAGAGTTGGGAAAGGGGGGGCTGGGCTCGACCCTGCCGCTCCGGATTAGTCGCCAGCTGTCCCGTCCTGGGCGGTAGCTGAAACTCAAGACGGGGATTAGAAAGATTTTCATTCTCAGCCCGGTGGGGGGGGGGGGGCGGGGGCGGGGGCGGGGCGCGAGGTTCCAGGCAGCACCTGTGCAGGTGTGTGCGCGGCGTTACCGGCTCTCCCTGGGAGGGCAAGGCTGGCCTGAGGTCGGCGCTAGTAAGCCGCCAGGACTCAACCTGGTCCTCCGGATCTACAGACTCCTCGGGCAAGCGCTGGGGCTGGTGACCTTCGAACCCCGCGCACTCTCTCTGGACCGAGGCGGGCTTTGAAGAAAGCAGGCAAACTCAGGCAGGCAAGGTCTCCAGTGGCCGAAGAGAGGAGCCGACTTTACCCCCCTCTTGTTCCTCTCCCTCCCTAAGAGTCTAAGTGACCTTAGCCCCGAGTCCCACCAGGTTGCCCGTGGAGGGGGGGGACCCGAGAGGAGACAAGGTCACCTGTTGGAGGGTGGGGAAGGAGTTCGCGCTGGAGGTGGAGGCAGGAGCTGAGGTCGCCATTGGGGGGCGGGGGCAGGTTCCCAGGCCGCCCGGAGCCGGGTCTTGCGGTTCCCACGGATGCCCCCGCGGCAGATGGGCCCAGGCCTCTTTGTCCCCGGTCCGCGGCCGCTGCAAGGTCAAATGTCACCGCGGGGCCGCGGGCAGGGGTCAGGGGGGCGGGGCAGGACTTCGACCCTCCCCCGGAGGGCCCGGGGTGTGGGGGCGGTGGAGCTACTGGGAGGGGGCGGGGCGGCCGCCGAAGGGTTGGACCAATCCGAGGTCCCGGGATCTGCTGCAGACCTTCTCGCAGTCTCCAACCGGTCCCCAGACCGCCACTTCGGAGCCCCCTTCCTCCAGACTTGTGGCCCTCAAACCCCAGTTCCTTGCCTCCTCCCTTCTCCAGCCCGCCTCTGACTCCTTTCCTTGAGCCTTCTTTCCCTTACAAGTCTCCCTCTCTCATCTCTTCTCTGAGACACCCACCTCCATGTCTCCCCCCACCCCATCAAGGATCCTAGAAAGTCCAGACCAGGGACCTAGGACTCCCGTCCTCACCTCAAAACCCAGCCAGCACCCCCACGTTCCCCGGCACCCCCAGAACCAAAGGGTCCTCTCTAACCATCCAGGCCCCCCTCCCCTAGAGCGGCTTACAGGGCAGAGAACTCCACTCTAGTCAGACCCATAGAAAGTCCTTGCTCGTGTCTAACCCTAGTCCTTCTTGCTTTCTGTACTTGTTAAAACCTCCCCCACCTCACACCCAGCCAGACCCTCCCCAGAAGGCCCAGAGGCCCAGGGCTGGGCATCTGTTTCCTGGCTTGTCCAGAACCTTGGTATCGTCTTAAGTGCTGCATGATCTCCAAGCATCTCCTGCCCTAGTCACGGAGGGTGCCCCCTCAGACGTCATCTGGAGAGGGGAATGGCTTTTCCCAAGGAGGCTTCCTGAGAGACGAGGGTGTAGGAGCTGGTGGGGGCAGAGGGCACTGCTCTCCTGCCTACAGCCTCAGAGGCCCTGCCACGTGCCCGGGTGTCCAGCTCAGCCTAGGACAGGGCAGGAGATAAGGCCGGGTGCCTGGACCTGCAGGACTCCAAGGTGAAAGGTCACTGCAGGAAGGGCTTTTCCAGCTGGTTAAATGTTAACAGGCCCAGAAACAGAGACCCAGGCTTCTTTGCCCAGGGTGGCTGGGGTGGCATACAAAGAGTGCTTAATATATGCAATATATGCTGGCTGCCCCAGCCCGGGGTCTTGGGGGGTGTGTGTGTGTGGGTGTGTGGGTGTGTGTGGGTGTGGGTGTGTGTGTGACGTGGAGGCAGAACGGCAACTGGGAGGCTCTGGGGAGCCTGGAAGAGACATCTGTAGTCCAGCCGGCCCCCGGCCAAGCCCTTTCTGTGAAGCACAGAAAGAAAAGGAAATTAAAGGGGAAAGGGGCAGGCCCCGCAGGGGTGGTGGGAATTCCTGTCGCCTCCAGCCTCGCTGGGCGGGTGGGCGCCCTGCCCACAGAGGCCTGAAATTCTGGCGAAGGCCACCCCCCACCCCACCCTCGCCCCCGACCTCGCGCCCCCGCCGGCCGCAGACCACAACATCCCTTCCCCCCGGAGATTCCGAGCACCAGGTGTTAGCCCAAGCAGAGAAAGGGTGGGGTGGGGGTCGGACGCGGAGACTTTCTGGAAGAGGAAGCAAACACAATCCATCATGCAACTGTGCAAAGAAATGCCCCAGGGTGTGTGTGTGTGTGTGTGTGTGTGTGTGTGTGTGTGTGTATTGCGCAGGGGCGTGCCCCCCGGGTGCAACCGGCCCCCCATTATTGCTTCTGCCGGGAATGCAGGGGGGTGGTGCCGAGGGGCGCCTCGAGGGCGGCTGAGCTACACAACGTCCAAGGCCGGAGGTGGAGGGGAGGGCCTTAGAGAGACATCTTGGCGAGGCTGCGGAAGGGCAGAGGGCAGCACTGGCCCAGGCTCCCGCCGCGGCCCGGCGGGGGTTAAGGCTGGAGCTGGGCGAGGGCGGGGGTGGGAGTGGAGTGGGAGAGGGAAGGAGAGGGAGGAGGTTTTGGCCGTGCGGCCCCGCGCTCCGCCCTCGCCCCTCCCGCCGGCCTGGGCGCCGGGCGCCGCGCACGGCCACCCATGTCCTTATAAGGGCGGCCGTCGCCGGGGCAACGAGCGCCCGCCCCCAGCCCGCGGCGCGCGCCCCTGCCCCCGCCCCCACCCCCCGCCCGCCCCGCGAATGGAACGTTGTGTGTCAAACCGGCCGCAGCGCGAGGCCGGCGCGCGGGGTCGGCGGCGGCGAGAGCGAGGCTCGGGCCCAGGCACAGGCCCAGGCCGGGCGGGCGCGGCCGCAGCGGGGGCGGCAGCTCGGGAAGCGCCTGCCCGCGGCCCTGCAGGCCCTGAGCGGCCACCGGGGTGCTTGGGGGACTCAGGGGGCGCGGTGACCGGCCCCGGCGCGCGCCCGCCGCCCCTCCCCCCCGCCGCGGGCGGCCGAGCAACTTGCGGCCAAACTTTCCCCCCGGCCTCCCGCACTCGGATGGCAGCCCGCTAAGTTGGCCGCAGCCCTCGGCCGAGCGGCGGCCAGGCCAGAGGGCTCCCCCTGCGCAGCCTGGGCCGGGCCATGGCCCGAGCTCCCCCGCCGGGGCCCCAGGGCGGCGGGGCGCGAGTCCCCGGGGCCCCCGGCCAGCACCTCTAGCGCGCCCCCCCGGCCCCGGGCCTGGCCCCGCGCTCGCGTGGGAAAGTTGGCCTGGAACCGGCCCGACCAGTTCCTCCCGGGCGCGCGGACCGGCCGCAGGAAGTTGCTGCAAAACTTTTTTGGGGGGTGCAGCCGGGTGCCCCCCGCGCGCCGGGGCCGGATGCACGCCGGGTAGGGTCCCCTGTGTCGAGAGGGGTGCCCCGAGGGAAGAGCGCGGAGGGGGCGCCCCGGCCCCGCTGCCCTGGGGCTATGGCCATGGTGACCGGCGGCTGGGGCGGCCCCGGCGGCGGCGGCGGCGACACGAACGGCGTGGATAAGGCGGGCGGCTACCCGCGCGCGGCGGAGGAAGACTCGGCCTCACCCCCCGGCGCCGCCAGCGACGCTGAGCCAGGCGACGAGGAGCGGCCGGGGCTGCAGGTGGACTGCGTGGTGTGCGGGGACAAGTCGAGCGGCAAGCACTACGGCGTCTTCACCTGCGAGGGCTGCAAGAGCTTCTTCAAGCGGAGCATCCGCCGCAACCTAAGCTACACCTGCCGGTGAGCCCCCTATCAGCGCACCGCCGCCGGGCACCCGGCCCCGCTGTGGGCCGGGCCTCTGACCTGCTCGGTCACCTTGGGCCTGGCGCTGACCTTCCCTGGGTCTCCACTTCCCGTCTGAGATAGGGGCACAGATCCTTTTCCCCCTCTCCATTACATTCCTGGGATTGTGTATACTGTCGGCGCTGTATCGATGCAGTTCCCCCTTTCAGGTGGTCCCTTGCGGCATCCGCCCTAGTTACTTGCTCCCCCTTCCTCCCTTCCTTTTCTCCGGACAGGGGTCAGCTCCGCGCGGGGAGGGGTTGTGGTGCTGTCAGGGGTGGGTCCCTGACCCCAGGGCATCCCTTCTCTTGGGAATCTCGGCGCGTGGGGTACCCCGCGGGAATCAAACGTGGAACTTGGACTGTGAGGCTCACAGTGTCCAGGGGCCATTGTCTGCGGCCGCGCGGATCGATACGGCGCGCCCTTGGGGTCAAATATCACTTCCAAAGTCGCCCTGACCACCGAGGCTGCGGCGGGAGTGAAACTGGGGTGGCACAGGGCAGCCTTCTTCGCGTGGGGGCCCCTGCTGTGGGGTTGAGGCTGCTCACCGGGGGAACCCCCGCCCCCCCA
Source organism: Mesoplodon mirus (assembly GCF_964341445.2). Taxonomy (NCBI): domain Eukaryota; kingdom Metazoa; phylum Chordata; class Mammalia; order Artiodactyla; family Ziphiidae; genus Mesoplodon; species Mesoplodon mirus. The sequence continues at coordinate 45,115,100 of NC_138980.1, forward strand.
CCCCTCACCCCACCCCTGGCTCACCCTGGGCTTTGGGTCACCGGACACTCTTGCTCGAGGTCCGGGTGGGTGGTGGGATTTGACCGTATCTTGGCTGCTCGCCCCACCCCCCCACCCCCAGCCAGGAGTTGGTGCAGAGCTGGGCTCCTGGAAAATCCCTGAAACTTTGGTCCGCTCTGAGACAGGGTGGGCGTGAATGTTTCCAAGAAGAAGCCCTGGACTGACCTAGGTTGGCGTCCCCACTGACAGGGTGTGGCCGTGCTAGCTTCTCTCCTTAGTTCTGGGGCATTAGGTCTGGGGGGAGAAGCCGCTGGCATTGAGTGTCCAGGCCAGGGCTCCCTTTCCCACCACTCTTTGGTGAGCCTCCTTTTGCTCCATTGACAAGCCCCTACTCTGCATCCTCCAGGAACATGCTGGGGCTCTGTAGAGCCAGTTTGGAGAGTCCCATTTTCCAGATGGGCAAAACCGAGGCCCAGAACGCTCTTGGTGCCTGCCCTGGGTCACCCAGCGAGAGACCCTGCTCCACTTGGGGCTTAGCAAGGGAAACTGTGGGGTTGGGAAGAGAGGGGCAGCTGAGTCTGGGTCAGGGTGTCCCCAGTGAGAGCTGCTGGTGGAGGGCTTGTTGGCAAGGCCACTGGGCGGAGCCCCGGGCACCTGAAGTAGGAATTTGGCCCCAGGTCCAGCCTGTCTGGGGTGGCTGTGTGTGGGGGGGAGCTGGCTTAACTCTCTCCTCCAGTGCTAACTGGGCCACCAGACTTTGGCCTCATTTTTGCTGCTGGAATAACTGCCTGCTCTCTGGCCAGGTCTTTAGGGAGGGCAGAGGAGGGGCTCAGGTAGTTTTAGGGTCCCAGAGGCTCCCTGAGAGTGGGAGAAGGGAGCACCAAGGTCGGGGAGAGGGGGCATGGTTTGGGGCTAGCAGGTTCTTCAGAAGTTCTCTGCTGTGTGACCTGGTGAAGTCACTGCTTCTCTCTGAGCCTCAGATTGATTCAGCAAAGTCCCCTCAGGGCCTGGCCTGGGTGATTTGATGCCGGCCCCCTAGAAAAGACCCTAGCTCCAAGCCCAGCCCTCTCCCAGTTTGGGGGAGACACAGGTGTCCCCAGCCTGTGGGGTGTGGGTTGGGCCAGAGGGAAGGATGGTCTGGGGTCCCAGGAGGGAACAAGGGGCTCTGCCTAAGGGTCAGAGAGGAAGGCCACCGGAGGTGGGCCTTGAAACATGAGGGGTTTAGCAGATAGAAGCAAAGGGCACTCCTGCAGAGAGTGTAGCTACAGCAAATGCTCAGTGGCAGGTTTGGGGAGCAGTGATGTAAGATGAGACCACCCAGGCATAGGAGAAGTTAGAGGTGAGTGGGTCTGAAATGCTGGACTGAGGGCAGTGGGGATCCCTGAAGGGTGTGTGAGCCAGAGAGGGCTATGATCAAATTGGACTGGAAGCCAGAGCCCAGGGAGGAGGCTGAATTGGACTGTGGGGTTCGGCAAAGCATGTGCTCTTTAGGTGGGATAACAGGTAGAACCTACTGTTTCCTCATCTGGAGGGACAGAAGATCTGTCCTGACTCTACAACTGGGGAAGTTGAGGCAGAAGGCTCAGGGCCTCCCCTGAGGTCTGAGGGCCCTGAGCCAGGCTCCTGCCTGCCTGCCTGCCCCAGGCCTGGCTGTTTCCACCCGGCTGCCCAGGACCCTCCCACTGCATGCCTGCTGGGCTTTGTTCTGGTTCTGCCTGAGCTCCCTTTGCCCTAGTAAGGCCTCTTCCTGGGGGCTCAGGCTGGTGGGACACAGAGGCCTGGGCTCAGAGGCTGGCGCTGCAGGACACAGAGGCCTGGGCTCAGAGTCTGGCGCTGCAGGACACAGAGGCCCTGCAGAGCCTCAGCTCTCCTAAATCTGCCACTGGGACTCGCAGCTGGGGCTTGGGTCTTGCCGCCCTCTCCCCACGCCCCCAGTTTCTCCAGAATGAGTGCATCTCATATAGAATTGGCCTCTGGCCTCCCATTTTCAGATGAGGAAACCAAGGCTCAGTGGAGAAGTCACAGCCCAAGGATCAGGGCTGGGTGTCTGCAGTTGAGATGTGTTTGACTTTTAACTTCATTAAGTGTTTGTTTTACTTTGTGACTGTCTCTAGTACCCTTTTGGTGCCCAGCTGGGACTCCAGGGTGTCTGCCCCAGGCCTGGGCCTCAAAAGGCCCTGAGCCCAGGGTGGAGAGAGATAGGGAGGGAGCACAGGGGCAAGGGCCAGGAGGAAAAGGTGCTGGGGACATTTGAAGAACAAAGGCCTGAACCTTACTGCTAGGGACTGACCTTGGATGGGACCTCATTGCCTCACAGGGCGGGGCCACCTGTCCCATCCCTGGAAGAGGCAACCACAATCCCCGAGGGCCACCCAGAGGAAGCTTCTTGGACTCAGTTAGGAATTGGACGTTCTTTCCAGAGAAGGGGTTTGGGACCTTAAAGGGGTACAGGAGTTCATTTGTTCATTCACTCATTCGTTCGTTTGTTCGTTCATCGTTCGTTTGTGGTGGCCTTGTGTAGGGCAGTAATGCTGGGGCTCCACAGTCCTGTGACCCCGTAGAGGACTGGCCTGGCTCCTAGTCTCTTAGTCAACTCACAAAGCCTTGCTCCCTGACCATGTTCCTTCTCTGCTCTCACATTGCCCTTGGGACAAAGAACCTGACCCTTGGCCTGACAGTGACCAAGTACAGTGAAACTGTTTAGGCCTTCATATTTTGGCATTTCCAACCTTTTGCCCTCGTTGCCCACTCTGCCTGGAACTGCCTCTGTTTCCGTGGGGAACTTCTGTTCATCCTTCAAAACCCAGTTCCAGGGCTTCCCTGGTGGCGCAGTGGTTGAGGGTCCGCCTGCCGATGCAGGGGACACGGGTTCGTGCCCCGGTCCGGGAGGATCCCGCATGCCGCGGAGTAGCTGGGCCTGTGAGCCACGGCCGCTGAGCCTGCGCATCTGGAGCCTGTGCTCTGCAACGGAAGAGGCTACAACAGTGAGAGGCCCGCATAACGCAAAAATAAAATAAAATAAAAACCCAGTTCCAACATATCCACCCTGGTGTGCTAATCTACTTTGCCACAGACTGCTCTTCATCTGTGGCACTCACCCGAATTGTCCTTTCCTCTTTGCAGGCCTAGCCTCTGTGCCACTTTGGGGCCACTTGCCCAGCCGAGGTTGGGGGGGCGCTGGTAGTTCTCAGGGGCAGCCTTCAAAGGCGTTTCACAAGGTGGCTCCAGGGGCAGGATGTGGGTGTCACGATAACCCCCTTGGTGACCTCTGCATGCCCACAGGTCCAACCGTGACTGCCAGATTGACCAGCATCACCGGAACCAGTGCCAGTACTGCCGCCTCAAGAAGTGTTTCCGGGTGGGCATGAGGAAGGAGGGTGAGTACCCGCTGGGGTGGTGCAGGCAGGGGATGAACAAACAGCCTGCCCTTTGCTCCTTTTGGGGTCTCGGAGCTATGGAGGGCAGGGTCTGGTGCCTGCTAACCTCGTTACCACCAATGATCCTGAGATCCCGTGGGCCTGGGTTTGGCCCTGGGCTGGAGGAATCCAATTATCCGTGGCTGTCTGGTGGCTGCTGCAGAACTGGGATGCAAGGGACTCCCTGACTCCGGCCCATTTTAGAATTGTTCTCCCCCCACCCTCCCCAGTTCCTCCCCAGGCCCCCCCTGGCCTCAGAGGCAGGTTCCCTGGCCCTGATACCCTGGTGACCCCCCTGCCCTCTAGCCAGGCTACCGCTTTCTGAACAAGGATGTATTTTTTTAATTTGATTTGCTTTCCCTCCACCCTCCACCCTCCACCCCCTGCCTTGTGTTTGCCCAAGGCAGGAACTCACCTGACTAAGGCAAAGGGCAGCTTACCTTTCCGCCTGACCCAGGGCACTGGGAGCCAGAGGGAGGCCCAGCCTCTTGTCCTTGCCCTGGGGACTTGGGTGGATACATGCCAGGTAGCTGGGTCTAGAACTCCACCAAGCACTCTTAGAATTCAAGTGGAACCCAGAGACTTGTACATGGATGTCTGGGCTTGGGAGCAGAATCTGGCCCATTTCAGTGATGGCCCCTGTGCTGGGCTTCATGTCCCTGCCTGGACTCTCATGAGCCAGGCCAGCAGTTCTTCCCTGCATCTAACCTGAGCCTCTCCTGCTCTAAAGATGGTTTCTCCTCTGCTGGGCCTCTGGGAGAAGCTGGGACAGCTGCTCAGACTCTTTCTCTTAAGACCGTCTCGTCACTCCCTTTAGTCATTTTAAGCGTGGGGGTGACTGTCTCTCCGCCCCGCCGCCAACCTGGATTTTACCTCCACTTGTTGATCTGACCTAAACTCCTGATATACATCATATCAGGGCTTCAGATCTCCAAAGTCTCGGGGTGGAAATAATAATCTCAGGTCATGCCCCAAGCATAGCCCTATCTCAGGGCCTTTGCACAGGTTGTTCCCTCTGCCTGGAACGCTTGCCCCAGACACCTGCATGGCCTCCTCCCTTGCCTCCTTTAAGAGTTGCTCAAACAACACCTCCTCAGAGAAGCCCTCCTGATTACCCTTCGCCACCCCCTCTTTATTTTGCTCCATCTGTCTTGCTTTATAATTTACTTGCTCCTCTGTCAGGATGTTCTGCCCCTCAAGGTCAGAGACTTTTGTCTGTCTTGGTTTTTGACATATCCCCAGTGCCTAGACCAGCCCAGAAACACATAAGTTGCTTAATAAATGTTTCTTGGCTTGAGTTACTATCCATTTAGCTCTTACTAAGTGCCAAATGCTATTCTAAGCAAGTTAGATACATTCTCATGTAAATTCAGTGATTGGTCTCATCATCATCACCATTTTTATTATCAACTGCATTTTTTATAAATGGGAAGACAGCACAGAGAGCAATAGAACTGTGGTTGGGATTTGAACCCACAGTCCTGGCTGAATGAGGAGGAAGAGCTGGGGAAGGGGTTCTCAGGAAGCGGGAACAGCAGGTGCAAAAGGCCCTAAGGTGGAAACGTGGCTGGATGATGGAAGAATGGTGGGGGTGGGGTTTAGAACCAAGTGGGCCCGGGATTGACTTGGGATTCACTCTCGGGCCTCATCTGGCTACACCCATTTGACAGATGATTCTGAGACTTCGAAATCACATGGAGCAAGGCTTGAATCCAAGCCCCTGTTTCCCTGATCAGCTCTGCTAGCCCCTGGCTCCCACTTGCATCCCCCTCCCCATCTGCTTCATGGTGGGTTGACCAGAAGTTCATGGAGGTGGTGAGACAGGGCATTCCACCTCATTAAAACTCATTAATTAGTCTCTGCCTGGCACCCAGCCCAGTCAGCCCCTCCCACCCTCCCACTGTGGCACAGGCCAGGCTGGCATGCAGCCACCTCTCCCCTCTTTGCGCCTCAGCTTCCCTCTTCTCACCAACCCAATCACTGGGGGCACTGGCCAAGGCCAGCAATTGGTCCTCCCCTCTCATAGGCAAGGCTCCTGATGGAATCAAATGTTTACTGAGCACTTGCTACTGGCCAGGACTCCACTCTTAGCACTGAGGTCACTGCAGAGACCCAGAGATATGAGACCTGCTCTAGGGGGCCATGACCTGGAGGGTGGGGCTGGGAGGTAGGGAAATATCCCACCTCCATAGGGGAGATCAGTGCTCAGCCCATACTGATCACTTGTTTTAGGGGTAGGCTGGCCATGTGCCCCAAGTCCTAGGAAGGAAGGTGATCGCTCCCTGGACCCATTCTCAGGTCTTGGACCCCTATGATTGACAGATGAGGACATGATTGACAGGTTTAGTCTCCCTGGCTGCGGAGGAGAGCTCACACAGTCCAGTAAGAGGGGGCTAGGTGCGAATTAAATTAGCCCTCACCCAGTGGTCCCATTCCCACCTGGGAAGGTTCCCACCCTCCCAGGGTCAGGGCCCTTCTCTGAAGGAAGTAGGAGTTGGATGGTGACTGGACATGGACTCAGGCTGAGGACACAGGGCAGAGCAGGGTGGGGCATGCAAGACATTGGCCTCTGTTGTCCCAACAAGCTTTGTGCCCATGAGGTGGGGATTGGGGGTCCAGGGAAGGGCTGAGCTGGGGGGCTTGGAGGGGAGGGGACTGAGTGACCCTTTGATAACCTTATCTCTTCCCTTTATTCCTCCCTACTTGGCCCCCGCCCACTCTCTCCGGGTACCCACCTTCCCCCTCCTTCCTTCCCTCTCCACTCCCTTTTCCTCACACCTCACTCACCGCTCTCTGGTTTCCCGTGTTCCTCAATTCCCTTCCTATCCCATTTTCGTCACTCCCTCTCTCCCATCTCCTGATTCCACCCCTCCCTTCTCCCCTCCTCCCTCTCCTGTCCCTCCCCCATTTCCTGCGGGGCTGGCTATCTCCCCTCCTCCCCGCCCCCCCATCTCCATCTCCCCCTCGCAGCGGTGCAGCGCGGCCGCATTCCGCACTCGCTGCCTGGCGCCGTGGCAGCCTCCTCGGGCAGCCCCCCGGGCTCTGCGCTGGCGGCGGCCGGCGGAGACCTCTTCCCGGGGCAGCCGGTGTCGGAGCTGATCGCGCAGCTGCTGCGCGCCGAGCCCTACCCTGCGGCGGCTGGGCGCTTCGGCGCGGGCGCAGCGGGCGCGTTCGGCGCAGGGGGCGGCGCGGCGGGCGCGGTGCTGGGCATCGACAACGTGTGCGAGCTGGCTGCGCGGCTGCTCTTCAGCACCGTGGAGTGGGCGCGCCACGCGCCCTTCTTCCCCGAGCTGCCGGTGGCTGACCAGGTGGCGCTGCTGCGCCTCAGCTGGAGCGAGCTCTTCGTGCTGAACGCGGCGCAGGCGGCGCTGCCCCTGCACACGGCGCCGCTGCTGGCCGCCGCCGGCCTGCACGCCGCACCCATGGCCGCCGAGCGCGCCGTGGCCTTCATGGACCAGGTGCGCGCCTTCCAGGAGCAGGTGGACAAGCTGGGCCGCCTGCAGGTCGACTCGGCGGAGTACGGCTGCCTCAAGGCCATCGCGCTCTTCACGCCTGGTGAGATGACCTGGAATGGGGGGCTCTGAGGCCGTGGGAGGGGTAGGGGGGAAGGGTGCGACCTAGATCCTGACCCTGGCCCCGGCCCCCTTAGCCCTCCACTCCCTGATCCACAGCTAGCTAGACTTGCGTCCCTGAAAGCGCCTTGAGCGTTAATGGGGGACAGTGGAGGAGGTGATGCGGGCGGTGTGACACCCTGATGGCCCCACCCCCGATCCCAGGTCTCCCTAAGAACTTCGATCCCTGTCCGGACCCGTGACTCACGGCCCCACAGCCTCTCTCCCTGATTCCCAGGCTCCCTGAGACCCCCCATCCTTCACTCCCTCATCAAGGTACTCATCGTGCTCAGTGGGCACTGACAGCAGAATGACAGGTGGGGGGACACGGGAGGAGAGGTCCCCCCCCCTGGTTCTGGCCCTCATTCCCTGATCTCTGTCCTCCCCAAACCCTCTGACCCTCATCTGCCAAATCAGGGTTCTCTTCTTGTTACTGACCACTTACGGAGGGCTGCCAGGCAGGGGTCCCCTGACACCTGGTTCTGGGTTCCCCTGGGCTCTCCACTTCCAGATTCCTGGGCCCCTGGACCTCTGACCCAGGGCTCCCAACCTGCCCCCTGACCCTTCTCCAGGGGCCACCCCTCGCTGAGCCGAAGAGGGTAGGGGGTGTGGCTTGGAGCCCCTCCCACCGAGGGGCGGGGCTCCGAGCGGAGCTGTGCGCTTCCTTACGTGTCTTTGGTAACCGGTGTCTTTGGTAACCGTCCAGCAGCCAAAGCCCTGTTTTATTCCAGGGGGTGGTGGCGCAGCTGGCTCTGCACTCTGGAAGGAGGCCCCACTAGGTGTCTCCTTGGGGCCAGGGATGCGGGAACCAGACACAGGCTACTCCGGGAGGTGGCTTGCATCCAATAAATATGGCTTTGCCCCTCATTTCCCCAGGAGACTTTTTCTGCCCCCATTCATGGGGCTGTCATCTTCACTCACATCGCAGGTCCCTCTGGGGTGTCTGAATACCCCCTCTAGGCTTTGCTTTCCTCCCCAAGTCCCCTCCCCAGCCTCTTCTTCCCCTTAAGCTGGATTAGAACTTGTCTCCCTGCTAAATGCTTTAGTCAGGGCCCCTCCACCCTTGAGACATCACTGCCTGCACCCCTGTGTCATCGTCCTTGGATGAAGCCACCTTAATATTTCTTGAGGACCAACACTGCCATTTGTGCCCTAGACCCCCATCTCCCACCTCCTGAGTGCCCTCCTTCTGTATCAACAGCCCTGAGTGGTGCCCCCCCCATCAGCCCTGGGGTCCTGTGTCCTCCCGCCACCTCCTCTTCTGACCTTTCCCTTGTCCCCCAGATGCCTGTGGCCTCTCAGACCCAGCGCATGTGGAGAGCCTGCAGGAGAAGGCCCAGGTGGCCCTCACCGAGTATGTGCGGGCCCAGTACCCATCACAGCCCCAGCGCTTTGGGCGCCTGCTGCTGCGGCTCCCTGCCCTGCGTGCCGTCCCCGCCTCCCTCATCTCCCAGCTGTTCTTCATGCGCCTGGTGGGCAAGACACCCATCGAGACGCTGATCCGAGACATGCTGCTGTCGGGAAGTACCTTCAACTGGCCCTACGGCTCGGGCCAGTGACTGGACAGGGCCGGGTCTGCAGACCTCCAGGGACACGTATGCTCAAGCCTCCAGTGGGGGCCCCCAGGCAGAGGACCCCGGCTTCCCTCCTCAGACTCCTGTTTTTTAAAGACTGTGAAATGTTTGTCTTTTGTTTTCTAAGTGATCATGAAACCAAAAAGAGACTGTCTAGGCTCCAGCCAAGTCTTCCCCAGAAGCCCTGGTCAAGATGAGGGGCGAGACTGAGGGTCCAATCCCAGGACAGCCATGTCCCTTGGTGCCCCAAGGCATGAACTCATGGTGCAGTGGCTTCTCTGGTGTGATGGACAAAGTCCTGGCATCTGGACTGGAGGGGCAGCTGCACCCTGGCAGGGGTGGGTAGCATGTACCAGGCGGATCCTCTGGACACGTAATCCACGTTGGACACTACATGATGGATGAATCAAGGCCAATAATAAATAAGTTTCCTACCTGCACAGCCTCTGTCGTCTTTGTGAGGGGAGGGTGGCACGGAGGGCATCCTACCATGGATACCCACTCCTAGCCATCTGGAACACCTAACAACAGCCCTACTTGCTGTTTCTGTTGGACAGTTTTGTGGGGAACCTGCAGCTGGGTGCAGGAAGGGGGGCCCGAGGTCAGCCAATGAGTCTGTAGGAGTTGAGCTTAGCAGATGGCTCAGGTTTGAATTCAGATTTTGGCCTAGGAGGGTGAGCCTCATAGATTAACATAAGCCTTAGACCAAACACTTGTTTCTTTTCTTGGCCATGCCACACGGCTTGCGGGATCTTAGTTCCCTTACCAGGTATTGAACCCCGGACCCACAACAGTGAAAGTGCCGAGTTCTATCCACTGGACTGCCAGGGAATTCCCTTTATTGTTTTCTTTGGTCGGCCCTTAATCATCTGGGCCCCAGTATCCTCGGGAGAAACATCTGGGGCTAGTTCTGTCACATGATCTCAGCCCAGACAGAACCCTCCATTTCCCTGGCCACAGCGACTGCTTTAGGGAGGGCACGTGGCCCAAAGCTGGCCAATGAGATTCAACGGCAGGATTGGGAATTAGGAGGATATCATTAAAGCAAAGCAGAGCCAAAAGAGAAAGACCAATTTCCCAGGATGCCTTTGGAGCCCCTGCATCAAGCCATACCTGAAACCCTCGGGTGTTTCTAAGTTCCATGAGCCCAGACTTCCCCTTTTGTGCCTGAGCCAGTTTGAATTTGGTTTCTTCTCACATGTAACTAAAAAAAACTCCTGTTTTGGAAATTGACACTTGGAAGGTGAGGACCTCTAAGAACAGACTTTGAAATGTGGACTTGAGTTGATGTGGAGTGACGCAGCACCAGGGAGCTTGCCACCCTGCCCTCGGAAGTTTGTGGCTCAGCTCTGTGGTGGGAAAGACATCTATGGAATGTATTGCCAGCACTGTGGCTCTAGGGGATGGCTAGAAAGGGCCCAGATCGCGGTGGTGGGTGGCACCTGTTGATCCTGACAGGTCTTGTCAGGCAAAGACAAGCCCTTTATCAAAGATGCCCCTTTGAAAACAGCAAAGAACTCAGGTCTCACCCTACAGGCTGGGCGAGTGCTCAGCCCTAAGGCAGTCCCAGTCCCCCAAAATGCTCTCCACTGGCACCCGTCTCCCCCATGTCTGTCTTGGAGGAGGTCTGGGAAGATGGGGAGGAAAGAACGAGGGTCTCTTGGGTATGCCCTGTCCCCGGGAGGGGACTGAGGTGGGAATGGGATGGAGAGGCTACTGGGCTCTCCCACTGGTGGCTGGGCTGGTTTCTAATCTGGGTAGGTGTTTTCCGAGCTGTACTGTGCATAAGTGAATGTCTGTCCATTCCAGATGGGCTGGACACAATGCCCCATTTCTCAGATTCACAGAACATCTGTGGACTGACCGAGACCATGGTATCTGTCCTGCTTCCAGTCGGCCAGAGACTTGGATGCCTGTCCAGGCCTGTCTGCTGAACTCCTACTTCTCCTACAAAACCCTATCCATATGGCCTCTTCGGCAGGAAGACATCTTGAGCCTCCCTGGTTGTTAGGACTCTGCTGTCCGGGTCCAGCCCTCTGTCATTGCTCTGTCACACTGGGCTCTCTTCCCTGAGGACATGGGTTCCTTGAGGATCAGTCCTGGGACTGAGGCCTCTCTGTGACCCAGTGACTGGCACTGCCTTCCCTGCCCACAGTCTTCCTGACTGTCCCTTTTCCCTGTGGCTCCCCTGGGAGGCCAAGACTCAAAGTAGTTGCTGGGCCACCATCACAGGGCCCCACACAGAGCCTGGTGCTACCTGTGTCCCATCCCCCCTACCCAGGGCCTCGCATGCAGTGGACATCAGGGGACCCTCCTGGCCGAGGAGTGATGCTAGATGTCAGCCCCTCTGCTTCCCACTTGAAGGCTCTTAGAGGAGAGGGAGCCCCCCCAGACAGACTAGGGTTCACAGCTCACCCAGAGATCCTGGACAAGTCCCTTTTTCAGAACCTTAATTTTTTTCCCCTGGAAAATGGAAGAACAATTTTTTGGTGACAACGAGTGAAATCAGGAGTTTCAAGCAGCTGTACACAGTCGGTATTTAATAAGTGTTTATTCCACTGGGATGAAGAGCAGGACCTCTTCCAGGGGATGGGCTGAGATCTGGGATCTCCATGGGGGTCCTGGAGGAGGTCCTGAGAAGCCTTCCTGGAGGAGGGACCATCAGATCTCAGCCTCAAGGGCGAAGGCATCTGAAATCAGGGACGGCTACCCCAGGCGGGGCAATAGCAAGAGCTAAGGCCAGGAGGTAGGAAGAGAAGCAAGGGCAGGGTGGCACCCTGACTCCAATGTTTCCCTCTGCCTGTTTGCCAGGACACTCAGAAGTACACAGAGCCCTCGCTGTCTCCCTGGTCATCGAATTTCCGGATCTGCGTCTTGAGGTGCCTTAGTTTGCCCTTCAGGTAGTGGCAGCGAGCCTGCTTGTCCAGGAAGCTGGGGTCCTGAGCAGGGCAAGATCCAGGTAAGTCCTTGTGGCAGTGTGGCCTATGGCTCTCAAGCTGCTTGACCTTTTGCATTTTCCTCTCTGAGCCTCAGTTTTCTTTCCTTGAAACTGGGCAGGCACAAGTGTCCCAGCCTCCTGGGGGTGGTGGTGTGTGTGTGTGTGTGGGTGGTGGTGGTGTGTGTGTGTGTGTGTGTTGGGGGCTACAAAGGACAGGCTGTAGGATTCAAGAGGCATGACTCACCAACTGCTTCTTCTCAAATTCCCTCCAGACACGGGCAGCAACATGGGCCTCCTTCTGCCAAAGGAGAAGGAAGGGGGTGCTCAGGGAGCGCAGGACCCAAGGAGGGATGGGGAAACTGAGGCTCAGACAAAGTGGACCTTGTCAAGGGCTGATCTTGGCCCATGTGCTGTGGTGCCTGCCCAGCCTGGAGGAGAAAGAGGCCCAGAGATCTGAACCCAGTGGGTTTCCGGAGGCCTGGGCTACCTGTAAGGGTTGTAGGATGGGGGTTTCCACCTGGGTGCTAACCTGGCTTCGGGGTCGGGGCAGTGAGTTCAGCACGGCCTCCAGCTGCTGGAGCTTTGCCTGTGCAGAGCCCACCTCCTGCTGGAGCTCCAAGAACTCTGGGTACTGGTCCTGGAACACTGCAGCATAGCGGCTCCGATCCTTCTCGTTGCTCACTGGTGGATACTTACTACCAGGTTGACAGGGGGTCAGAGTATGAGTGTAAAGAATTCCTCTCTTTTCCCCAATCAGTGTAATTTTTCTTTGTCCATGTTGGGTTCCTAGCCCCCAATGCCCTTTTCCTCTGTTTACTATTTGGTAAACTCTTATTCACTTGTCAAAGCCCCAGCCTCGGTGCTCCTTCCATGTTCCCAGAAGTCAGGAACCACAGGCGGGCACTCACAGTTCGTAGTCAGGCACGGGGTGGGGCCTAGGCACATGTTCCCGGGCGACGGCTCTAACAGATTTCTTGGAGCCCAGGAGGGTCCGCGAGGGCAGCTCATCCTCAAATACAATCTTCTTGGGCCTTGTTCCGTGTGCTCCGGGCTGAGGCTGGCACAGAGGGCGGGGCGCGCTGGGTTCGAGGCCTCCAGGCACTAGTCGCTGCAGATGCCGCAGGAATCATGGTTTGGAGTTAACGAGGGTCAGCCGGGATCCATTATACAGGGGGGAATGAATCCTTTGCCTAGGCTCAGCCTGGGGACATTCCTCCCGTTCAGACTCACCGGGGGACCAGGGCCAGGAGGGCGGGTTTGCAAGTTCCCCCGGGAGCCGCGGGTCTGCGGGGCCTCCCGGGTGGGCATCGGCTTCGGGGTGGTGCCGCTCGGGCGTCCCCGCACCGGTGGGCGGGCCCTGCGGGGGGAGTCGTGGCCCGCGCGTGGCGGGGGTGGTCGGCGGGCGGACTGTGGACACAGGAGGAGGATGCGATTGGAGGAGGGTAAGGTGGGAGGACTCACGGGGAAGCTGCTCACGGAGCGGCCAATTCTCCACCAGCGGCGCGTTCTCCAGCTCCGCCCTCATTTGCATAGACGCACGCCATTGGCCTTCAGAGATCCCCAGACCCCGCCGCCCAGTGCGTAACCCGAAAGAGCGCTATGAACCGTTACGTCACCACGCAGCCGAGGATTGGCTCGCGTTAACCCCTGCGCGGCCGCAACCTCTGCCGCAGGGTTATGTGGAGCCCGTGGACACCGCCCCCGAGAATACCCCCCGGGATCTCCGGCCCGGCAGCGGGCCGCACGAACCACTCCCTCCCGGGGTCACCTGTCCCAGCGTATGGGGCTCCGAGTCTGGGTCCGCTCCCGAAGAGAGGCGCTCGAGTCCGTGTAGTGCATTAACTACAGGAGGGACTCAACTGGCTGGGTCGCTCCGCAGATCGGGGGCGGGGCCTGGAGGTATAGGGCGGGGCTGGCGGCGAGGGGGCGGGGTTTGGCGAACCTGAAAGTGGAACCGCACCCTTGCCCCGAGTCCAACAGAGACCGCTACCTGTTGTGTGTTTGGGGCTGGTGACTCACCCTTTCCGACCCTCAGTTTATTTGTCTGAAAAACTGGTGGTTTTGGAGAACCTGTATTTATCTATTTACTCAACGGTTATATGTATTTTTTCCAGCGGTTATATTTTGAAAATATTTCTTTAAATAATTATTGGAGGCATGTTTAGAAAATTCAGATAGAAAAGAGGCGTAGGGCAAAGTGAATTTCTCACCCACCCTTGTCCCCAGAGGCAGCAGTTAATTGTGTCTCCTTCCAGAGAGATTCTAATTCAATGACACATTTTCCTCACTACAGACAATACTGTAGAAAAAAGATTCAAGTGCACATTTCTTTGGCCGATTGTGGAGGATTATGTGGAACTCCTAGAAGTGGAATTGCCCAGAATTGCCTGGGCAAAAGGGACCTGTGTATTTTAATTTGGAAAAATACTGTCAAGTTTTTCCTCAGTGAGCTTGTGCCACTGATGCTCTAATCAGCTGGTTTTCCCACAACCTTTGCAACCTCAGTGGTATCAGTTTCCTGTAAGTGTACTTTCAAAGTTTTAAATCTAATATGGTGTGTGAAAAAATTCAGAAACCATTTGTATTTCTTTTCCTATTTCCTGCAAGTCTTTTTTTTTTCTTTCTTGTTGATTTTTAGGAGCTTTCTGTATATCAAGGATGTTAATTTAACCATAGTGTATCTTTTACTATTATAAATGGGATCTTCCAATATATTTTGCAGCTATTTTTTTTGCATATAGTAAACTAATTTAAATATTCATTAAGTCCCTTGTTGGTTTACTAAATTCTCTTATTGAAATAGCTTTTTGTTAGTTTGCTTGGATGTTTTATATAGACAGTTGCATCATCTACAAATGATTTTACCTCTTTTCTCATTTAAAAATTTCATTTCTTTTTCTTGTCTAGTTTCATTGACTAGCATCTCCAGACAATATTAAATCAAGGGAGGGGGTGGGTGGACTGTGGGCATCCCCCCATCCCCACCTCACTTTCTCCACTTTGATGGCAAAACTTTGAGTATTTGCCCGTTAAACTCAACACTGCCTTTGGCTTGAGGTTTTTCAGTTCAATGAGGAAAAACATCCATCTATTCCTTATTTTTAATTAAGAGACTTTGAGTAATGGATGCTGTGAACAGTACAAAGTACCATTTCACCCTATGATTTTTGTTTCCTGGTGCATTAATGTGGCCACTAATGCTTCCTAATAATGAACCATCCCTGAGTCACAAGCATGAGCCTCCTTCTTATGATCTATTTTTTAAAAGTTGCCACTAGAGCTTTCAAAAAAGCTTTAAAAACTGCCACTAGAGTTTTTAAAAGCTCTTCCTGGTGGTTTTGGGGGTGGGGTGGGGGTGGGGTCCACGTGGGCAACTCCATGCATGTCCCACAGTGCTCATGCTCCCATGGTTTGGGACAGACACCTCCTGTCCACTCTTCCTTATCAAGCTCCCTCAGTCACCCCCCTGACAGACTTTGCCCCTGACATCTGGAGTGGGGGTAAGCAGAGCCCAGGACCCACAATTCCCCTGGACTCGTGCTCAGTAATCCCTTCCAGGGTCCCAACTCCAATGCCCACCCAGTTCTTGTCTGAAGTGATCAGACTATGACCTGGGCAGGGCAGCGTCTCCACTGATTCTCATGTGTTTGCTGAATGACTATGTGAAGCATCTGCAATGTCCTAAGATCTTAGGCTGTGGCAGTGGGTGGGCTAAGTCTTGTCTCTGAATTATCACCTTCAATCCCAAGGAAGGCCCAGCACTGACACCCCTCCTCCAAGCTGGCCTCCACGCATGGCCCCACTCCTCCCCCACCCTCCAGACCTTACTCTGACCCCACAGGTATGTGTTTGACTCTGACTCTATCAGATTGGGAGCTCCTGGGGCCTCTAGGGGCCCTGCCTTGTCCAGTGTGAGGTAGGTACCAGGGGGGAACGGGAGGCAGGTTTGCTGAGTCACTGTCCTCAACGCCCCCCACAAGCCTGACCTCCTTCCTCCCCTGCTCATGTGCTCTCTGTGGCTCTCAGGGGCACCAAGGGTCTTCCCATCACGTTACCCACCCCAAAGGTTCCCCTGGACAGGGGTGGAGGGCAGAGAGAGGACAGGTGAGGTGGGCCAGGCCAGGTCTTTATTTGAGTTTGGGCATGATACGGATGAAGAGGATCATGCTTATGAAGATGAAGCAGACGATAATAAGCATGGCCCAGAGCAGCCAGTTGACTGACTTCTGTGTGTGCTGCTCCAGCCGCTCAGATTCTGTCTTCAGCTTCTCCAGGTTCTGGTCGGCCATCTTGAGTGAGTGTGACAGGGTCTGAGGGTGAGATGGGGAGAATGTCAACAGGACTTGGTCCAAGTGTGGCCTCTTCCTACTGTGCTGGAGCAAATCTACACCTCTTGGCCCTTGCCAGTGCTGTTTCCTCTGCTGGGAATGCCTTTTTTGCCTTCTGCCAAACTCCTATTCATCTAGTCAAGCCCCAGCCATAGAGACCTTCTGCTGGGAAGACTTCTCTGATGCCCCAGGGCAGAGGCTTTAGAGTTCCCAGAGTCCTCATACCTGGTTGTCCTTCTTGATGACACTCTGGGCAGCCAGTGTGTGGGTCTTGAGGCTCCGTGCCAGGCCTAGCATCTCCTCCGCCAGCTTCTCCTGGAGGTTCTGGTGTCGCTGCAGGACAAGGTCTAGCTCGGCTGCTGACTGCTTCTCATCGCCTGGCCTGGGCCCTGCCACCCCACTGACCCCCGAGATGGGTAGACAGGTGGGTAGGAGGGGGGGTGGGGGTAGGAGGGAAGAAACTAACATGTTCTCAAGGAACCCAGAGGTTGTGGTTCCAGCCACTGCCCTGCTTGGGGCTGTTTCCCCTTTTTTGCTTTGGTTTCTGGGAAGAGCATCCTCAGAAGTGGCCTTTGATTGGTGGTTTATTTTTTAAATTTATATTTTAATTTTTGGCCATGCTGCACATCTTGTGGGATCTTAGTTCCCTGACCAGGGATTGAACCTGGGCCCTTGGCAGTGAGAGCATGGAGTCCTAAGCACTGGACCACCAGGAAATTCCCTGATTGGTGGTTTAGATGCTTCGTGGTGACGCTCTAGTGGCCCAAGGTCTGTCCAATCCCCCTGACCCCAATGCTGCCCAAGGGCTGAAGATACTCACATTCTCTTCCTCACATCCAGTTCAGGCTCTGGAAGCAAAACAGGCCAAGCAGGAAGAAGGAGAGAATTGGTTTGTTGTTTTCCAGCTTCCTGACCATTGCCCGGGATGTGTCTGCTACGCATAATGCCGTTTCTCATCTTGTCTGCTCCCCAGTGGGCGGGCTCCTGATCAGGCTTCAGAGTACTCCCTTCTAGGAAGTTTTCCTCATTTGGACTCCCCCAGGTCCCAAGTCCTTCCCTCTAGCCAGCCTTGGCCCCTTGGGCTGGGAGTGTCCAACTTTGTTTCCTCTGGGGGCCCCTCCTCTGTCCTGGCACCGCTTCCAAGCATAACTCGGTAATGCCCCTGGACACACTCTCCCTGGGCTGTGGAAGACCCTGTGGGAGCCAGGTTAGGCGTGAGGTGTGGGGCAGCAAGGACACATGTCTGTCCCAGGCCTTGAGTCCTGTTCTGCTCAGGATGACTCACCTTCACTAGAGTCCTGTGGGAAAAAAGGAGAGGCACAAAGTCACCCACCTTGCCATGCCCCCAGACCTGTTCTCTCTGCTCCCAGAAACTCCCCACCCTCAGTCAGGACCCTGGACAAGTCCTGTGCCCTCTGAGCCTCAGTTTTCTCATTTTTTTTTTTTGCGGTACGTGGGCCTCTCACTGTTGTGGCCTCTCCCGTTGCGGAGCACAGGCTCCGGACGCGCAGGCTCAGCGGCCATGGCTCACGGGCCCAGCCGCTCTGCGGCATGTGGGATCTTCCCGGACCGGGGAACGAACCCGTGTCCCCCGCATTGGCAGGCGGACTCTCAACCACTGTGCCACCAGGGGAGCCCAGTTTTCTCATCTTTAAACTCAAAACAATAGCTCATATTTTGCAGGGTTTAGCTGATCCACATAAAGTGCTCATAGAGACATTTGTCATCCTATTTTACAGATGAAAAAACTCATCTATGTGTGGTGAGGCAGGGGCCAAACCTTACTCTAGCCAACTCTGGGGCTTAAGCAGAGATGTGCCATTTTTGCCTTGTACCAAAACTCTTATTCATCTAGCAAAGCCCTGGCTGCAGTGCCTCTGTTGGGAAGCTTTCTCTGATGGTCCAGGGCAGAGTCTGCGGGCCCCCTAGGATCCCTGCACCTGACAGTATTTGTTGTTCTGGCCACCCCCAGGCACTGAACTCCTGTCCCCAACCAAAGCTTCCCAGGGACCAGGGAGGGAGCCCTACCGTTCCTAGCAGCTCACTCCGCATCTCACTGGTGTACCGTGCCCGTGACTGTAGGTGTACTGTCTTCGTGACAGGTACCCGTTCCCTGGCTGTCGTTGGTACTCGGCCAGGGGCCAGGAACTGGTTGGCTAGTGCCTTCTCTGAGGAGGAGGTCTGCAGAAGAGGGCAGAGGGTCACCAGAGCGGCAGGTACCAGATGAGCATGATGAAGGCTGAGGAGACAGAGGTGCCCCTTACTCACCAGCTTCTCTGCCTGCAGCATCCCCTTCAGAAAATCTACCTTGCGAGAATATTCATTGATCACCTCGGAGACCGGTTTGCTGGAAGGGGAGAAGAGGAAAAAGGAAACCTGCCCACTGTCCTCAGTTCAGGGAAGGGTCTTAGCAGGGAGGGACTGGAGACCAGGGATCCCGGACTCTACTCCCTGCCCCAGATTTGAACACTTGTGGCCGCCTGCACTCACCTCGCTTGTGCCTTCAGGGCCTGCAGCATGTCTTCGAGGGCTCCCACGTACTGGGGACGAAAAGTGGGGTTTCAGCCCGGTGCCCCCCACCACCGTCCGGCTCAAAGGGATTAGAGCCACCAAGGGGCGGGGCCAGGTAGGGGGCGGGGCTGGAACGGGAGGAGCCAAGTATCAAGGAGGCGGGACCAGCTGAGCCCCAGGGAGGAGGCGGGGGAGCAGCGCAAACGAACGTGGCGGAGCCAACCGGCAGGGGCGTGACCTCATTGGCTGGCGGGGTGGGGGAGTCGGGCCCGGTGGCCTCCGGCTGCGGGGACCACCCTCCTGGATTCGGGCTCTACCCGGACACACGGGCTTCCCTCACCTTTTCTAGACGCCAGTCGTCCGGGTCCCGCTTCTCCGCTGCCATCGCCTCGCAGCGGCACAGCAGCCGCACCAGGTTCAGCTCCAGCCTCGACGCTGCCATCACCACCCAGCAGTTCCCCGCCCCTTCCGCCGGCGCCATCTTAAGAGATGGCGGAAGTGCCTTTCGTTGGCCTGCTTCCGGGCGGAAGTGCCTTGTTTGCTCTCTCATTCTTATTTGGGGCTCTCTCGTTCTTGTTTGGGCGTTTGCTCTCACTCTTGTCTTGTTTCAATTAGAGGCGCCATCCAGTCCGTATTTACTCAGGACTCAATCGCTTGCTTATCCTCGCGAGCATCTTAACCCTTCCGGAAGGGCTGAAAGGGTCGAGTCCTTCGTTTCAGGCCCACGTGCAACGCGTGACATGCTCATTACTTCCCCCCTGCTCAAAATTCCTCCCCCGCTCCCCACGCCTTCCTGGGTTCTTCCCACACTGAGCTCTTCCGCATCCAGGCAGCCTGGGGGAGATTCTCCTGGGGGAGAAGCTCTGACCTGGGACTTGGGAATCCGAGACTTACGGGCTATGATTTCCAAACTTTTGCAGCTATGATATCCCGTCCCAGCCCTGACTCTGACTCCACCTCCCACCGTGGCCTTCTGCGAGTTTCTTAAGTTCTTCTGGACCTGTCTCCTCCCTTGGGAAACTGGCAGTGTGGCAGTGACATGGGCTAAACCTGGGAGTGAGAGGTCACCCCCAATGCCCAGACTCCCATGGACGGAACCCCGTCCTGTGTCCCAGGAAGCAAAGGCCCCTTGTTCGAGTCCCCCCCTCCTGGACTGGACAGGGTGAGGATGGGGGCTTCACAGGGACTGAAGCCTGGCATGCAGCCCTTAACCATCTCCCCATCCTTCAGGTCACCTCTGTCCATGTCACACCGGTGGGCCTGGTGCCCTGTAAATTACCATGGATGAGACCAAACTCAGGGTATTGATAAAGGGGGGCTCTAGAGGCAGACAGGGCAGGGTCTGAATCCCAGCCTCGCCCCACTCCAGCTGTGTGGCCTTGGACTAGCCCGCCAACTCTTCCTTGCATGTGCCATTGAAACTCCGGTTTGTCATGGTCTCCAACTCCCCCGCCCCAAAGGGCCCACCTGCCAGCCAGTTCCCACAACTGCCCATCTGGTTGCAGCCTGGGAGCTCTTCTGTGGTGGTGGTGGTGGTGTTGCTTCTGGTTGTAGTGGGTCCACCAGGACTGACTCCCCACGCCCCACCCACGGCGGATGGCCCCATCAGTTGACATTTAAGCCCCAGCTGGGGAGAGGCTAGGCGTGACAGGAGGCAGCGCCCAGGACAGCAGGCTCTCCTCACTGAATGTGGCTCTGCCAGGAGCTGCCTGCTTTCCCAGCTTTCTGGATCAATAAAAAGAACTTCCAGCAAAGCCCACGTCCCTTGTGTGAGAAGTATGCGTGAAATTCCAGCAAACAAACAGCAAAGTCGGTTGGAGGAGCAAGGCAGCTCCTTCCAGGCAAGGGGCCCAATCCCTGCCCTGTACCCTTCTTGGCGGAGGCCGCAGGGCTGACCCCCATCCGCCAACCCCTGCTTTTTCAGCCTGGAGCTGGCCTGAATAGGAACTGCATGCAGACACCTCTCAGGCACTTTTTTTTTTAATTTCACATGACCTGTGGGTGCCTCTTGTTCCAGACCTGGGGCCATGTGTCCAGGTGTCTGGAGAGTGGGCTGAGCCTAAGAGGGGAGCCCCGCTCCGGAGATGCCAGATGTCCAGGCTGTCACTGTAGACTTGTAGGGACATACAACCCCAGGCCTTGCCCTCCCCACCCATGAGTGGTCCTGAGTTGCGGGCTCCTGTTGTGCCACATGGGGCGGGCAGTGCCAAGGGTGGCCTCCTCCAGCCTCCTGTGTCCAGGGCACAGTGGACCAAGGAGTGATGGCCACCTTCGAGTCTCCCTGGGATGTGAGGTCTGTGGTGCCTGGAGTGGAGGCTGCCTACCACCTCGTGTCCTGGCTCCAGCCAACAGTCTTGATCACTACGGAGGGCTCACTGTTCCCTCAAGTGCACGTCGGCCAGGTGGCCACTGCCGGGCCAGAATACGAGTCCAATACAGACTTGGGGCAGTCAGGGGCCACAAGTGTTCAAACCCCTCGTGCAGGGTCCTAGCCCTCAGACTGTCCCCTGAGCTGTCTCTCAGCGTGGGTCTGAGCCTCCAAAGCTTCGCGGCGGTGTGGCCTTTACTCTGAAGACTCATGTCCAGGTTATAAGGGAGATGCAGGGCGTTAATATAAAAGTTTGTACATACACATGTAAAAAAACGATTTGGTCTTCTGTTAAGGCTGTTACAGTTTAAAGTTATGTAAACCACGCCCAAAGAAACAGTGACCAGAAAAACGTACAAAAGGGGAGCTGGGAGATGCCAGGCTGCCCGCCATGATTCGGTGCTCTGGACGGGCAACTCTGTGCGATGTAGGGGCTCAGCAAGGGCAGCCGGGCCTCAGCTGGCCTCTCCCTGCCTGCACTCACTTGGAGTCGGTGCCCACCTCACATCGCTCTTGGAGCTTTTCATTCCGGATCCTTCTCAGACCACTGAATGCTGGCTCTGGAGCTCTGGCACCCAGCTCTGGCACGGGGCCGTCCTTGGATATGTGGACTCTGACAGCTGTGGGCCCTCAGCCATTGGCCTGGCCCGAGGCAGGGGGCAGGCAGTAGGTTGGGGGGTCCGAGTACCTCCGCTTGGTCCCGGGTGGCCGGTCGTCCTTGTCCAGGGGCTCCTGAGGGCCCTGAGTGGGCAGGTGAGTGCCAGGTGTGATATACACAGAGCGTACCTGGTCTGGGCGGCGAGCAGGTGGCTCTCGGCGCCTCACTGGGATGGCAGCTTCCTGGGCACCTGGTGCCCGGCCAGGGAGATAGGAGGGCAGGCCGGGCGGGAGCTTGATGTTGGCCGTGGGCATGATGGGGGTCCGCCGGGGGGTCTTCACTCTAACCGTCATGAAGGACGACGGCCTTCGTCGAGGAGGGGCGGCCGCCTCGGGGAGGGGGCTCGGGGTGGGTGCGCTGGGGCAGGGGAGAGCAGGCGCGAGGGGCCCTTTTGAGAGACAGATGGCAGGGTTACTGCAGCTTCGGTGCCAGAAGATGGACCCTCGCCCGGGGGCCTGCTGGGTGTGGACGTGGGAAGGAAAAAAGCAGACGCTACCTTAATACTGACCTTCCGAGGCCCCCCGCCCAGCCCGCTCTTCCAACAGGCTCTCGGTGCTAGCTGATGTCTCTGAGTCCAGGTTCTCTTCATCGGAGCCCCGAGGGTCCAGCTCTGGCAGCCGGTACGTGATGTCCTCCCTGGGGATGAGAGGGTCACAGTGTCCAAGGCTGTTCCATGGTGGAAGACCGCCCCCCCACGGAAAAGTGCCAGGCCAGTAGGGGACAGAGTAGGTCATCCTGGTCCTGGAGGGGACTCCCTGCTCCCAGCACCCCAAACCCAACCCCAAAAGCACACCTGGCCCAAAATGCCCCTGACTCAGTGAAGGTCATGTGAGGAAGGTGTCAGGCTGCTGAGGGAAGCCAGGCATCTGGCCTAGTACTCGGCTAGTGAGGGGCTCCTGCCTCAGGACCTTTGCACATGTTGTTCCCTCTGCCTGGAGTGCCCTACCCTATTCCTAAGACTAGGATGCCCAGGGAGCCTGGATTACACCTGTTCTCCTGGCATACGTTTTCAACGGCATCTCCATTCATACGTCCATCTTGACCGGACCACAGACTGGTGGGTCACCCTAGCGAAGGCCAACTTTAAGACAAAGTTCAGGCATCGCCCCTCTGTTTCCCTTCTCTCCCTATGGGCCATTGTAATGCCCTGTGGTCAAGCCAGGGGTTTAACGAGCTTAGGCTGTGTTTCAGGACAGCAGCACCCCATGAGGTGGGCACTGGACCGCGGGACTGAGCCTAGCCCATTAGCTTCCTAACAGCCAGATCCCCTATAGTGGGGGGGCCAGTGGATGGGGGCTGGACAGGGCGGCCGAGTGTGGCAAGGGTTCAGAGAGACACTTGCTTCTCCTCCTTGATGGACTGGATCCGCTCAATTAGGATCTCTTTCTCGCGATCCTCTTCACCGCCGGCCACTTCCTCCTCTGGCAGCACCCCCAGCTCCTCCAGGCCACCGCTGCTGCTCATCCGGGTCTTGGGGTTCTTGATCTGCAAAGAGAAGCGGCGGGTCTGGCCAGCCCCTCTGGGTGGGTGGGGGTCAGTGCTTGTGGATGAAGAGAGGGTGGTGCAGGCAGCTCCGGGGGAGGTTAGTTCTGACGTGGATGGCTAGGCTTAGAGAGGCTTCTCCGGGGATCATGCAGGGACCGAGTGACCGGCACGTGGCTCATTAGTCATCTTCAGCACAGGCAATCAGCAGGCAATGGGTTTCCCCCAGCATGCACTTCCAGAAGGTTAGGACACGCTCGGTCTATCCTACGAGGACCCTAGGGGTTGAGAGGAACCCCAGCATGCACCGCACTGGGAGACATGTGAGGAGGACCCACCGTACGTGTACATACCAGGACCCCCTCATAAGGAGACGAAAACCCCAGTTTGAGAGGCCAGGGCTGGGGGAGAGATGAAGAGTGGGTGACCACACAGGGCCATGACCAGGGCACAGGCGCTAGTCATGGGCATAAGGCCACGTCTGACCATCAGGACAAGGACAGGATCCTCCCACAGGAGCCCGGGACCGGCCCCTTATCCCTCTACCCCCCACTGTGAGGCCACTTCTGCTGTGGCAATGTTCCCCCGTGGGCAGGGCCCAGGTCAGCCCGGGACATGGCTGGAGGATGACCAGGACCACCACCAAGTAGGTGACAGGACCCCCACTGCTGAGAGCGGCAGCTGGCCTTGAGGCTGAGCTAGGATGGTGGTCTTTTGGCCGAGGTGAGGAATCAGCCCCTAAACATGCTGCCACGAGGCCCCAGGTCAGGCTGTCGGTGGCCCAGGGTATGCTGGGAGAGTGTGCTGGATGGATAAGTGAGACCCCGCCCAGTGTCCAAACCCCGCCCACCGGTGCCCACTCCCACAAGGCCCCGCCCCCACCAAAGTCCCACCCAGCGTTGCTCACAGCGTTTTGTCGCAGAAGAGAGAGCCTCCGGAAGGCGATGCTCTCGGCAGCCTCCAGCTGGGTGATCTCCTCCATCTTCACTTTGTATTTCCTCATCTGTTCTTTTATCAGCATCTCCACGCACCTGTGGAGAAGGTGACTCAGCTACCGCCTCGGGGGGTATGGTCAACATGGGGGCCTGCATCTAGGGAGATGCTGGCCCGAGACTGGGGCATGGTGGCTGAGACAGAGACCCAGAGACCAGGCAGGGCCATGGACATGGCTGTGGCTCCCATCGTGGCCCCAGTTCACTCACTGTGTGACCTTGTGTAGCTCACCCCACCTCTCTGAGCCTGAATCCTTGTCTTAATAAGCCTCCTCATTTGAAGGAGGAAGTACAGTACCATGGAGGTTGGGTGATTTGTCCCAGGGGCTGCAGGCAGCTGGCCCCAAGGGCTCTAAAACTGTGCTGTGACCCAAGGCACATGTGCTCAGTGGTCAGGGCCAGCCTCAGTGGTCAGTACCGAGGCAGGGAGGGTGTGGTGGGACCTGACGGACTCAGCCTAGATGGAGAGGCAGTCATGACTCAGATTTCCCATTGTCATGACAACATAAGAAAAAAAAAAACCCCAAGGAACATGCTGGAAGCAAATCCGTCAACAGCATACCGCTGCCCAGGTAGTGTCAGGGCCACACTGGACTCTCCTCCACTCTGCCAACCAGCAGCTGTTCACTGATCTCTTGAGTGTGGCCTGGGGTGTGGGGTGTGCACTGTCAGGAGTAGCCCTCAGGCCCTCCTATGTTTTGCCTCCTGAAACCGCCTTGGGTGACAGGTTCTTATTTTTACAACTCGAAGTCTAAACAATGTCCTTTTAGTGATGGATGTCTGCTGACCTCCTTCTGAGTTTTTTTTTTTCCTCTTAATTAATTTTTATATTTTGGCTGTGCTGCGAGGCATGTGGGACCTTAATTTCCCAACCAGGAATCGAACCCGTGCCCCCTGCAGTGGATGCGTGGAGTCTTAACCACTGGACCACCAGGGAAGTCCCTTTCTGAGTTCTTTTGAGGCGCTTCCTTTTTTTCGTGTGTTTTTAAAAAAAATATTTATTTATTTACTTGGCTGCGTTGGGTCTCAGTTGCGGCACGTGGGATCTTAGTTGTGGCATGCATGTGGGATCTAGTTCCCTGACCAGGGATCGAACCTGGGCCTCCTGCATTGGGAGCACGGAGTCCTAACTGCTGGACCACCAGGGAATTCCCTTCAGGCACTTTCTGAGAACTTTTTTTTTTTTTTTGAAGCACTTTCTGAGAACTTTCGAAGATCGTTTGCGGGGAAGAAGGAAACTTGAGACAACCGCTTCTGTTTGCTGCAGGCTCTCACTGCTCCCAGAGGCTGGGAATGTGGGGCTTCACCATCTGCCCCTCACCCTGGACAGAGGACGAGGGATTTCTCCCCTTTTTTGGTTTTTCACCCTCAAGAGAACTCAGAAGTGATGCTCTTGCTGCTTGAGGAGATGCTGCCAGGTCTCCACCTGGGTCTGGGCATGTGTGAGCCCTACGATGCCACCATGAGGCCAGGCTGCTTCTCGTCCCTCGTCTGTCAGAAGAGCCCTGCTCGCCGCTCACAGCAGCCAGCGCACATGCAGACTTTGTTAGAAGTTCGGTTTTAGTACAAAAGTCACATGTGTTCATTAGAAAAGAAGGGTGGAGAGACCAAACGAAGTTTACCCAGGACCCCGGTGCTCAGGACACCTCCCGGGGCCGTTGCGATCGGGCTATGTTCTTCTAGACTTTCCTCTGCAGGCACATTTACACACTACCAAGGCCAAGCCAGTCCCAGGATTCTGGAGAGGGCTCTCCTCTTTCGTTGTGGGATCCCTGGCTTGGCTGCCCTGAGCGCATGTTAGGGGGTGGCAGCCAGCCTGTCCTGGTACTCACGTGGTGATTTTGAGAACATCCTTCATGCTGGTCAGCGGGTCCGAGTTGTCGGGGCAGCGCAGGAGGCAGGGCGCAAAGATGATGGCCAGTGCGCTGGGTGACATTCGGTTCACATCCTCAAGCAGGGCCACCCTGTGCAGCAAGCGGCAGTTAGGGGGTGGCCACAGGGAGCCCCAAGACCAGAGTCCAGATCCCGGGAAAGTGCTACCGCAGCCGGGATGTGAGAAACACTTGCTCCTGCAGGGTGGAGAGGCGCCACGAAGAAGCCGGGGGCCCCCTTCTGGATCCCCCAGTATGGACTCACATCCTGGTGTGGAGCCACCAGAGAACGCCAGCCCGGGGAACGCCGTGGTGGGACTCTTGCTGGGACCCCACCCCACAGAGAGCGGGGCAATAGGAGGGCAGGCACTTGCTTGACCAGGTGGAAGATGAGCCTCTCCAAGGAGTTGTGGTTGGCTTCTGGCAGGTGCTCCAGGACGGCATAGATGGCGGCCAGCTGCTCCTGCTTCTCTGGCAGCTCTAGGAGGGCCCTGGGGGTCAGCTCCCTGCGGCCCTCACCCGACAGGCCCCAGAGCACCGGGGAGCCTCCCACTGTCTGGGGCCCGGTTTCTCAGCTGGGGGCACGGGGGTCCATCCTCCCTGACCGGCCACAGCACATGCTCGAGGCTCTGACCCCCGACCTCGACCACCTGCCGGCTCTTGCCACGGGGGGACTCACCGACGGCGCGGAGGAAGTCGCCGTACTGGGCAAAGGTCATGAGGGGCTCGGGCAGCTCCCGCAGCCACTGCTTGAGCACCCCGGTGATGGCGTGGATGGGAAAGTTCTCCAGCTTGACTGCCGTGGGGTCTGTGGGGAGGGCGCAGTGGCCAGTGAGCTCGGAGAAGGCAGGAGGGCTGAGCCTGGAGCCCCACGCGGTGCCCTCCTGCCCTTGACACCTACCTGTCCGCAGCACCCACCTGTCTGCAGCGCCTGCCGGAGCTCCCTAGTGCGGTTGGCGGCACCTGACTTGCGGTAGAGGCCCTCGGTGTACAAGCCGTGCATCTCCACGTGTTCCAGAAGCTTCTCCAGCACGATGGGCACTGAGACCTTGTCGCTGGTCAGGCTGTCCACGCACACGCCAAAGTGGCCCGGCTCAGTGCCTGGCTCGATCTGTGATGATGGGGATGGGGGTGAGGGTCAGGCCTGGGCTGGTTGTCCTACTTGTCACCCCCGCGCCAGCCCGGCTTCCTCTGTGGCCGCCGTCGCCCCCTGCTCCTCGTCCTCTCTTGCACGGCTGCCAGAGGTGCCGGGCTGTGGAGGTCCCCGGATGGCTGCTGGCAGGGGGTCCCTGTGTGAAGTGCCACAGTCCCCTCCGCCCAGCTGATCCTGGCTTGTGCCAGCCTGTAGGACCCTGCCTCCCTCATGCAGGGTAGGGGTTTCCTTCCACCTGGAGGAGGGAAGAGCAGGGCCAAGGCCTGGGGTGCACATACAAGCCTGGCCCCAGCTTTGGGGGGCCCTCTGGGGGCTCTGACAGGACCGGGGTGCGCTGTGCTTCGGGACCAGCCCCTCCCACCAGCTCCGTGCTCCCACCTGACACCCAGCCTTGGCCTTGCACCTAGCACACCCTCTCCTCCACATCTCTCAGAACGGCCTCCCCCAGGTGTTCTGGAAAGTTCCTGGCCCCAGCGGGCTCACCTTTTTCCCACTCGTGTAAGAGCAGTAGGTCTGAATCTTGTGCACACACTTCTTGTGGCAGGTCATCTTGCACACTAGGAGGTCATGGTGGGGGAGAGGGAGATGGCGGTCACTGACGGTGCATCGGGGACCCATGGGTCCCGTGGCCGCCTGTCCCTGTGTCTCAGGACAGTGACAATTGCCTGGGTATTTACGATGGACACGGAGTGGCGGGCTGCTCCTCACACAGGGGCCAAGGGGAGAGGTTACCCTGGCCCGAAAAGAAAGCCAACCCTGACTGGTCCTGGCAGGAGAACAGCAGTGCTAGAGGCCTGCCTGACCCAGCCTGGGCCCCTGGGGGCTGACTGGCTTCCCACCCGGCCTTGGCCACCTCCTGGCTGCCTGACTGTGGGCCAGCTGGGTCACCCTGGGCTGCACCTGTCTCTCAGGGTCCCTGTGGGGACTGACTGGCCTCGCCTGGCACATGGGGGCGGGGCCAGCACTTCAGGCAGCGAGAACAGCATGAACAAAGACCTGGAGATAGGGCCCAGGGTGACCTGCCCAGGTAGGCGTGCAGAGGTGGGGCTGCGGAGTTGGGAGGGGGGGCCTGGGGGTCAGTTGAGGACCAGCCTCTGCCCCAGCGTGACAGTGGGGAGTCGGGGGGCCTGGGGGGGCGGCCAGGGGCGCAGTGGGCGATCGGTGGGCGAGGGGCACTCACCGCTGCAGAGCAGGGCCTTGTCCATGAGCCAGATGTAGGAGAGGCACTGTTCACAGGACTGGGGGATGCTCACCTGGTAGCTGGCAAACACGTGCCCGTTGTGCTGCTGGACCTGAGCAGTGGGGGAGTGGGGCCGAGTGGGAAGGTGGACCCCCAGTGGGGTCGCCACGGGGCCGCACAGTGGGGATGCTGCCTGCGGCATCTCAGGACCGGGGGCCCTCAAGGCTGGGTAGGAAAACACACGCCCGCCCGCGTGCACATGCGCACACACAGACATGCGCACACCCGTGCGCGTGCACACAAGAACACCCATACTCACAGCACGTTCCTGCTTCCGCTTCTTCTTCTGAGCTTTGCTCTGCTGTGAGGGAGCACAAAGGCCAGCTCTGTGTGGGGTCCCCTGGGGACACCCCCACCCCAGCGACGTTCTGGCGCTGGGACCCTCCCTTGCCTGGAGCGGTAGCACCCACCTTGGGAGGCTCGAAGTCGTTCTTGGTGTGCCCGCGGGTGAACTCGTCCAGCAGCGACTGGAAGAGATTGAGGACCAGGTTGGTGTCCTTCTCCCCGCGCTCGGCCGCCAGGTTGCTCACGACGATCTGGTAGTTCTCCATCAGGTCCTTGTAGCCGACATGGATCTTCCCGTTCTGTGGCAATGCAGGGTGTGACCCTCTGTGAGACAGACAGACAGGGGTGCCCGGGGGAGGGCGTGGGGTTTGCCGCGGGGGCCCCCCCTGGGGCTGGGGCTCCACGTACAGGGACGGAATACATGGTCTTGAGGTTGCTGCGGAACTTCTCGGTGGCTTCGATGAATAAGCTCTCGATGGGAGTCTTCTGGGAACGCAGGTCATTTATCTGGAGAGGAAGGGAGAGATGTGCTGACCCCACGTTACCTCAGGCCGGGCATCTGGGCAGCCATAGCTCTGCCCTGTCCCAAGTCCTTCCCTGGCTCCCCTGGGCTTGCAGGGAAACATCCCGGCCCTCTCGTCAACCCTGATGTCTCGGGGATCACTCACTGTGGGTGTTGAGCAGCACCCCTGGCCTCCCCCACCAGATGCTGGTAGCTTGTGAGGACCAAAAACATCTGCTGATGTTGCCATGTGTCCCCTGGGGGCAGACTCACCCCTGGTTGAGAAACACTGGTTTAACTGGGGCCCTTCCTGCCGCCCCACCCCGGCGCTCAATGCCCGGCTGTGCACTAGGATGGGGGCTGCCTCAAATGGCCTGGTCATTTCACCATGCCTCCACCTCTTAACTGTGCCTGCCAGCCCGCTGTCTCCCTCTGAAGCTCTCAAACGCCACACTGTTTGCTGTGGGATTGCCTGCAGCTGGGGCCATGAATACCCTGAGTGTAGGCTGTGATTTCTTCACCTCTGTCTCACACGCTAAGTGCTCAATCATTGCCTGGAACTGAATGCATTTTGTAAACGTGTGTTCTAAATGAAATAATTTGCTCGCGGTCAGCTGCAGCTGAGCGGCAGGACAAGGAAAGCTTGCAGGACCTAGGAGCAGCCTGGCAGGACTCGGGTGTGCCAGGTGCCTTGCCTGGAAGATTATTCTGGATGCTAGTGCTTCCTTTTTCTCACGTGTGTGAGAAAGTGGGCCACCGCCCCCAAGGGGCGCTCTGAGACAGCAAACCACGTGCCTTTCAACAGCGGATCTCAAACTTCCTGGGCAGGAACCGCAGGACAGAATGCCTCTGCTGGGTGCCCAACCCATGTGTGCACATGCACGTGTGCTCTAGATGATTCCGGCAGGGGCGGGGGTCCCAGGATCAGGTGATTCAGGTGTGACTCGCTTCCACACATTCTGTGTGGCCCCCATAGTAAGACACACATTTTGTAGCAAAATGTAAGCATCCCCACCAAGCAGGATGAATGTAGGCTACAAGCGATCTCTGGGGAACCCCTGCCAGGTTTTACAGAAAAGCAGCTGATGCCAAACTTAGGAACAAGCGTGTGGGTTCCAGAACTTTCTGTGTGTTGGAACCATGGACCTGGACTCTCCATTCCCGCCTGATAAAGGCTTTGGTGTGACGGTTTGCAAAACTGCCAGGTGGAGATGGCTCTCTGGGGAGGCCCGGGGCCCCGGCTGGCCCACCTTGTTGAGCAGGAACTCATCCAGGTACTTGAGCTCGTTGGCGTTGGTAATCTTACGGAACACCGACTCTCGCCACTTCTCCGACACCGTGATTTTGCCAATCTTGAGGTTCCGGTTCTTCTTCCCTTTGCCTCCTGGCTCCTTGGCATGCTTCTCGCCAGTGGCGTGGTGGTGCTGGTGGCTGGAGGGGGCTGGAGGCAGGAGAGGCTGGTAAGGGCAGTGGGTTCCTGGGGAGGACTCAGGTTGGCCTCTGGGGCATGGTCACAAGTACAGAGAACCAGGGCCTCGTGCTGTCACACACTGAGGTCCGCGGCCAGAGAGTGCCTCCGGGGATGGGGACCAGTCCCAAAGCCCCGCAACCGGAGCTTGGCCCACAGCTGACTCAAGGCCCCATCTGGGGACGGTCCTCAGGGGCCCCAGTGGCTCTGCTGTCCGTCCCTGAGGCTGCGGGAGACCAACCTTCTAGATTCTTCTTCATGGCAGCGGCTTCCAGTACGACTTGCCCGGGTACTGTGTTCTCTGTCTCCTCTGTGCCCTCCAGGTTGTATTTCTTATCCTTGTTCTTATGCAGGAAAAGTCTCTTAAACGTGGATCTGTAGGACAAAGTAAGGGATTCCACTTAAGCCTTAGGAAATAAAGGCAGATGTGAGGCCAAAGCAAGGGTCCACTTACTGTAATGAGAAATAGCCCTTTTCTTGGTTATCATTGGAAGGGGATGCCACTAAAAATACAGTTGATCTGTGTGAACTGACAGGGGAGTCGGGCAAAAGAGCGAGATGCTGAGCAGATGTCACAGCATGACCCCATTTTCATATTAAAAAAAATTACCCCCTGTCCCCTCCCCCAAGATTTTTTTACAGGCACAAGGTTAGGGGAAAAAAACCTCAAAGAATAAATAGCAAATCATGTACTATGGATACTGGGCATGTGATGGGGTGAATGGTGGCTCCAGCCAAAAGGTACGTCCATGTGCTAACCCTCGGGGCTTATAAGCATGATCTTATCTGGGAAAATGGTCTTTGCAGATGTGACTAAATGCTATGGACTGAATATGTGTCCCCCCATATCTGTATGCTGAAGCCTAACTCTCAGTGTGATGGTATCGGGAGGTGGGGCCTTTGGGAGCTGATTAGGTCACGAGGATGGAGCCATCATGAATGGGATTAGTGCCCTTATAAGAGACCCCAGAGAGCTCCCTCACCACTTCCGCCATGTGAGGACACAGCAAGAAGAAGGTGTCTATGAATCAGATACCAAATCTGCTGGCACCTTGATCTTGGACTTCCAGCCTCCAGGTCAGTCTGTGGTGTTTTGTTACAGCAGCCCGAATAGACTAAGACACTAAATGAAGGATCTCAAGATTCTGAGTCATCCTGGATTACCCAGATGCGCTCTAAAGCCGATGACAAGTGTCTTTATAAGAGACAGAAAAAGAGAAGACACAGGGGAGAGACGCATGTCATGTGAAGACAGAGGCTGAGATTGGAGGGTGGGTATTGCAGCCACAAGCCAAGGAATGCCTGGAGCCCCCAGAAGCTGGAAGAGGCAAGGAAGGATCCTCCCCGAGATCCTTTGGAGGGAGACATGGCCCTGCCCACGCCTTGATTTCACACTCTGGCCTCCATAACCATGAGAGAGTAAACTCCTATTGTCTGAAGACACCCTGTTTGTGGTACTTTGTTTTGGTGGTGGGGTCTCCTGAAAGTAGGGGGCTCTCTCCTCCCACTGCAGCCCATTCCTCACCATCCTCAGGCTCCCGTCCTGAGTTTGGGTCAAAGCTCCCCTGTCCCAGGGCCCAACCTCTCTGCTCTGTGAACCACCTAGAGCACTGTGGCAGAGGCTTTCTGGGGACAGAGCCTTGGCCCAGTTTTTGCTACCTAAGGACCAAGGAGGGGTTCCCAGATGTGGGGATGGAGAAGCTGGGAGCTGGTTCTCATTCCATAAACAGCCAATTGGACACTGTCTGTCTGTGGCCTCAGAGGAGGTGACCCACACTGGCTCTAGGTTTCAATGGGAATCATTTCACCCCAATGTGGCCACAACCCGAGCTCCGCGTGGGTTTCTCCTCACGGAACTGCTAAGTGAATGTCTCCCCAAAAGAGCTTCATATAAGTGCAATCGGCTTTTGGGAATTTCCTGGTGGTTCAGTGGTTAGGACTCTGTGCTTTCACTGCCAGGGCCCAGGTTCAATCCTGGTCAGGGAACTAAGATCCTTCAAGCCGTGCGGCCAAAAAAAAAAGTGAGAAAAGTGTGATCAGCTTAGGAGATCAGACTGCTCCGGGACTGGAGGACCTGGACACCCTGGGTGTCCTCTGGTGGCCTGAGCCCACCCCCCAAACCCCACACTTACTTAGAATCGACGGAGCCTGGGGACAGCCCAGCATCTGTCCCCAGGGATGCGTCACCCGACTTCTTCTTCTGGATGGCCAGCTTCTTCGTGCTGGGCTCCCCGTCCATGGTTTCTGCAGAAGGCTGTAGGGGAGGGGGGCTGGGTAAGCAAAGGCAGGCGCCCTCTCCGGAGGGAAGGTGTGGGTCCTGGTGCTGCCATGCATTCTATCCACCGTTCCCTTCTGGTGGCGCTTGGACCCTCAGGGGTGAGAGCTGCCGCCTAAAGCTTTACCTGAGTCTTGGTCTGGGACGGGGACGAGAGGAGCCTGGAGACATCGCTCGTGGATAAGGAAATGCGCCTCTCCCTGCAAGATCACAGAAATATGGATTTACTGACAAGGGTGAGTAGGAGACATTTGGGGTTGCCATGACTGAGAGGGAGAGGGTAGTGCTACTGGCATGTGGTGGGCGGAAACCGGGGATGCTGCTCTGCCCCCCACGGTGCCCAGGACGGCCCCCACCACAGAGATCGAGATGGCCCCAGGGGTCCACTGTGCCAAGGCCGAGAAAGCCTGTCCTAGCAAAAGGGCTGCATCTTCCTCCATCTCTTTATTCCTTTGGACAGGCAGCCCTCTGGGACGAGGGGCTGGTGATTCGGAGTCACCGATATTTAGCCAACTGGGGTCCAAGTGTGTCGAGAGCTGCTCTTTCAGCTTCTGGGTGCGTGTAATCACTCCCACTGTTGATGAGGAAACTGAGGTCCAGACAGGCTGGGGAGGGGGGGACCTCAACCCAAGGGGCCACCTTCCACAAGGCTGGAGGCTTTCTGTGTGAACTGGGCTCATTTGGACAGGGGCTTCAGGGTCCCCGGAAGGTGCCTCGTCTTCCCCGAGCCTTTCCCCGCCCCCTGGGCCCTTCTTCCTTGGGGCTCCCACCCACCTGGTGTCAGCTCTCAGGCACAGAGCCTCACGCGTTTCCGGGATGCATGGTGCTGCCCCGGTCCTGCTCCAGGCTTTGGCTATGTATCCCCCGACCCTGCCTGCCCACCCCAGCCCTTGGAGAAAGGAGGGTACAGGGCTTACTTTGTGGGTGTGAGGGCGACCCCCTCGGCCCGGTGCCGCTCGCTGAGGTCCAGGGACTGGCTCAGCACGGTGCTGGGGCCAGCGGTCATCAGCTTCTTGCCCCGCCACAGCTCCACGGCGCTGGCCAGCCGCTCGGCGTCTGGGTCCCTGTACCGCTGAATCTGGGTGGAGCCTCCTGGGCTCTCGGGCCTGTCCTGGGCCCTCGGGCCAACCCCTGGCTTGCTCTTGTCCTTGGGAGTCTCCGGGGTGGCACCGGGGGCCGGCATGCCGACCCTGCTGTCCAGGGCCAGGCTGGTGGGTCGTTCCACGTGGCCGGGCCTGGGGCTTCCGCCCTGGGCTTCAGCTGGGACCGGGCTGCCCGGTGCGGGCTGCGGGGGCTCCTCGGGCTGCTTTTCAGGAGGAGCCATCCCTGTGTCCATCCTTGCGTCCCGAGGGCTTTCATCTTCTCTGTTCTCCTTTCTGTCTTCTGGGAGGCTCTCTTGTGGCTCTGGGACGGCCCTTCCGGAAGGTTCTCTGAGGGCGTGCTCTTCCTTACAGGACTGGATGTGCTTGTTCTGGAGCTTCACGTGCTCCAGCCCCCTCTGCCGGCGTGACTCGCGCTTCTCCCGGCTGCTGGGCACTTTCTCGTGACTTTCGGCTGCATTTTTCTGGGCTGGGGGCGCCTTCTCCGGTTGGGAGCTCTCCACAGGGGACCCGTCACTGGGCCACACCTCGGGTTCCAGCTCCAAATGCTCTCCGTCCTTGGATGGTTCTGGGCCCTGCGAGGGTTCCTGCCCAGCTGCCCAGCCCAGCTCGGTCTCTGCGGTTTCCTGTTTGGCGGCTCGCTGGGCTTCCCTCTCCTTCTCTGCAGCCTTCTGCTTCTCTGCCACCATCTGGCTGAAGCTGGTGGGGGGAAAGTGAAGGGTGTGCTTTCAGGAACAAATTCACCCAGGGCACTGGGGACCCCTTTTCTACCTGCAGGTGCAGGGGTGGGGAGCCAGGTGGCATGTGGTGAGACCCTGGCCCTCAGAGATGTTTCTGGAAAGGCAGAACCTCCTCAACCAGGGAAGAGGGAGACACGGAGCGGCCTCTTGTTGTCATGGCCACCTCTGCCTGGCTGGTTCAGGGGAACCTTTATTAGGTCTGTTGTGGGAGGGATCTGTTCAGAACCCTCTGAATTCCTTTGGGGTCCCTGGCCTGGTGGATTCCCAGGCTTCGTGTGTGAGCGGGGGTGAGGGCAGCCCCCTGATGGCTGGTCCTGGTGACCCGAACCCTCCAGCTCTGAATCCAGGTGCTCTGCCAACCTGCCTGGGGTGGGCAGGTGCAGTGGTGGTGTGGGGGTCCCTGGCAGAGACTGAGTACCGCCAATGGTGACCTGAGGTTTTGCCAGTAGGTGCCACCTACCAGCCCTGGAGCGTCCCTCTAGGGTCCTGTGTGCCCAGATGGCTAGATGCCTGCCAGCCCCTCCTCAGTTTCCCTGTGTCCAGACAGCTCCACTGGCCAGACGGTGTCTCAGGCAGCCCTTGGGTGAGTGGAATGTTCTGGGGGGGGGGGCGGGGGGCTTGGTCCCATTCTGCTCACCTCCTGCGCTGCAGGTGCCCCCGGCAGAGGCTCTGCAGGCGGATGATGCTCTGTCTCTGGAGTTGGTAGGCTGCCCGCTGCCGGTAGCCCCTCCACGTGGCCTGGAGGTACACTGCTGCCTGCGTCCTCTCCAGTGCCCGGCGGACGCGGTAGGACCGCCAGCAGGCCTGAGAGTGGAGGGGGCATTCAGGGGCTGGGAGGGCGAGACCCTGGCCACCTCCGGCCCCGGCCCCATGGGCCCCCTCAGAACCTGGATGGTGACGGCCGCCCGCCTCATCTGTAGGAAGTGCCTGCGTTCCAGCACCATCCGGAACCAGCTCTGCAGGAGCAGGATCTTCCTCACGACCTCCCGGTGCAGTGTCTGCTGCAGGGCCTGACGCTCCGTCTCCTTCAGGAAAACCTAGCAGGGAGTGGGCACAGGAGGGGTCAACATGGCCTCCAGAACCCCTGTACTCGGCAGGTCTGCTCAGCCCACCCCAGGAGTGCGTGAGACCAAGCTGGTGTGCTGACTGACCTGACCAAGGGGAGTTTTTTTTTTTTTTTTTTTAAATATTGAGATAGAATTCCCAGAACATAAAATTAACCATTTAAAGTGAACAATTCAGTGGCATTTAGTACATTCACAATATTGTGCAGCCATCACCTGTATCTAGCTCTGAAACATTTCCATCACCCCAAAGGGAAACTCCATGCCCATTAGCAGTCATTTCCTAATCCCCCTCCCCCGGCCCCTGGCAACCACTAATCTGCTTTCTGTCTCTATGGATTTACATGTTCTGGACATTTCATATTAATGAGATCACACAATCCGTGGCCTTTTGCGTCTGACTTCTTTCACTCAGCATGATGTTTTCAAGGTTCATCCACGTAAGCATGTATCAGGGCTGAATAATACTCCACTAAGTGAATGGCCCACGTTTTGTTTATCTATCATCTGTTGATGGATACATGAATTATTTCTACCTTTTGGCAAGTGACTAGTGCCACTATGAACATACATGTACAAGGATTTGTTTGCACATCTATTTTCAGTTCTTTTGGGTTGATACCTAGGGGCGGAATTGCTGGGCCACATGGTAACTCTATATGATTAACTCATCGGGGCACTGTGAGGAGACTTGTCACATCTGGTAGAGCCCTGTTGGGGAGCTGCCAGACATTACAAAGGTTACTGACTGGTTCTTGAACATCCTGTGCTATGGTGTGATGGTCTGATGCCTGAGCCCCACACCTTAGGTCTGCCCCTCTGCTTTCCAGGAAGAAATAACGTGCTGGGCCCCAAGAAACGCACTTCCTCAGCAGAGCCCCTTATTTTTCAGTGAGTGGCTTGGGCCATGGGAGGACCCTGTGTGTAGCAGAAGGTGGGGTACAGTTTGCAGCCACCCTGAGGGGTGCAAACACTGACCTTGGTCTTGCCGATTTGGTAGCTCCTCTTGTCTATGTCCATCTTCTCCAGCAGGGCAGAGATAACCTCTCTGCAGGGCTGGGCATTCTTGGGCAACAGCACCTGGAACTGCTCCGTGAAATCCTGGGTGATTTTGGCCGAGAAAGGAAAATCTGCGTGAGTGTTTCTGCCACCCGACAAGAAGACGGGGCTCCAGCAATTCCCTGGTCAAGCTGAGTTTCCAAAGGCAAAACTTGGTTTGATGTTAACAGTACTGACAAAGCTAAAATCTTGGACTTTCTGAAACAGTCTAAAGCTTAAGAAAGACTGTCGTAGACATAGAGCACCGACCTTTCAGTCAGTCAGTGAGTGACCACTGAGGGCCTGCTGGGTGCTGGCGTTGTTGCGGGGCAGCCAGGAGATGGAGCTGCTCTTGGGGGGCCCACAGCCTGGCTCATTAGAAGGCTGAACCGTAGCTGGAGGCATGTCCCCACACTGCCCTCGCTTTTCTGGCCTCATTGCACGGCATGCGGGGTCTTAGTTCCCCAACCAGGGATAGAACCCGTGCCCCCTGCAGTGGAAGCATGGCATCCTAACCACTGCACCACCAGGGAAGTCCCAAGGTATGCCCTTTTTAGGTAAACAATTACGCCAAATTTTTAAGAGCCAAGCCATTAATGAGACACACCAGCATTTTCTCCCTTTTCAGTAATTTGCCTTTCCTATTTATGCAGGATCAGAAAGACGATATTCCTATTCTGCGGATGAAAAAGGGAGGCAGGCCACAATGAAGCCATGTCCCTGAGGCCATACGGGTAAAGCCTGAACGGGGACCAGGTGCTGCCACCTCTGGTTGCAGGCCCAGTGCTTACTCGGGCACCACACAGCTGCTGCCAGCTCCCAGCATGAGCCAGGGGTTCTCAACCTGGGCCATGTTGACCCCTGGGGACATTCAGTGATACATGGAGACGTCTTGGGTTGTCAGAACTCAGGGGAATAGTGTTCCTGGCATCTTGCGGGTGGAGGCCAGGGATGCTGCTCAACACCCAATGGTGCACAGGGCGGCCCTCACCACAGAGAATGACCCAGCCCCAAGTGTCAATGGTGACGTGGTTGAGAAACCGCTCTAATTTGGTCTTCACCAATTTGAGGTTACTGGTGATCTTCTGTGTTTCTAGGAAGCCCAGGGAGTCATCTCTGAAGTCATCACCTCCTTGGGCCTCAGTTTCCATATTGGGAAAATAGGAACCAGGGCCCCCTTGCTGCTGGTTGACAGAATAAAACAGCTGGGTATAAAAGTGTGTATTACAGAAGATGCTCAATAAAGGGCCGAGCTGCACAGGGATCTGCTTGTGCAGTTCCCTCTTCCCCACTTGGTTTAACACACCTCTCGCAAGGAACTATGTCCCTCACCATGAGAAAAGAATGATCTGGTACAAATGCCAACAGTGCCAGCCAGCGTGGAGAAACCCTAATGGAAAGTAACCTGCCAGGCTGATGCTCCATAGAAGCGCTCTTTCTGGAGGTGGCTAGTGTCCCAGGCAGCCATGCGTGTGCACGAGAGCATCCTACCTGGAACGTGTACTTGGCGCTGTAGCCCGACCTCCGGATCCGCACGGTCTCCAGCATGCCTGTGTAGCGCAGCTGCTGCAGCACCAGCTCATCATCGAAACACAGCTCTTTCTGAAACAGGGCTGAGCCGTCAGGGCAGACGCCTACCGGTGGCTGGGGACGGGATCCCTGGGAAGAGTTATCTATTCCCACGTGACTGCCATCCCTCGAGACTCCAGACACAGATGCAGGCAGGGCACACCCGTGGGCTGGGGCTGATCTGGGAATGTCCCCGACCTGGCAGGCGCGGGCACCTGGAGGATGTTTTTTTTTTTTTTTTCCTTGCTCCAGATGTTTTTTTTTTGGAATAAAGACATGGGGCCACTCAGCAGTGATGCCTAAGCCATTCATCTCTTCTAGAAAACTTGGCCATCTGATCTGCTCTATTCCCTGTTGTCCGGGAGACAGATGCCACTTCTCACT
The DNA here is from genome assembly GCF_964341445.2 of Mesoplodon mirus. NCBI lineage: Eukaryota > Metazoa > Chordata > Mammalia > Artiodactyla > Ziphiidae > Mesoplodon > Mesoplodon mirus. The sequence continues at coordinate 45,153,667 of NC_138980.1, forward strand.
GCCTCACTCAAGATAATTTGCTGCAAAGAGTTATTTCCTAAAGGCCCCTTTCCAAATCTGTTAAACTCATACCCTGTGCCACGTTATCAGGGTGAATAGTGGGGATTTGGCAGACAGAACACACTGCTGGGGCCCCCGTGGGAGGTGTCACAGGAGAGGGGACCCTGGGCTGAGTCCTGAGGGCCGAGTAGAGGACAGGCAGGGGGGGTGGGCAGGGAGCAGCTGGGTGAAGGCCCGAAGGAGGAAGGGGAAGCCGAGGGGTGGACAGGGATGCAGGGAGACGCTTGCTGCTGGGGGTGGGGGTGAGGGGGAGGAGGGGCTGAAATGAGGCTGGATCAGTGAGCTTCCAGCCCAGAGCTCAGGGGCCTGGACTCCATGCTGGTGGGGGTTATTTTAAGTGGATGGAGGGGAGGGAAGGGCATGAGGGGAGGTATGTCATGATTGGGTTGGGGGGGGCTTCTGGTATGTGGTGGGGTCTTGGAGACAAGGGTTTCTACTCAATACACTAAAAAGCACAGCATAGCGCCCCCTACAGCAAAGACTGATCTGCAGGCATGGCCCATGTCCAAAGCAGGTGCTGATGGAGTGTTTGTCGAGTTGCCCAAAGCTGAGGCAAAATCCGAATGGGTGGAGAAGACGGGCCTGATTCTGCTGCTGGTGGAAGGTGGGGAAGGGGGACAGAAATCTCTGAGATTCCACTGGGGGACCAGGAATGGGAAGGGAGGGGAGACAGGGTGAGTCCAGGTCCTCGCCTGGGGACGGAAAGCCGTGGCCCTCGGAAAGCCGTGGCACCTGGCAGGGCCAAGCTGGGCTCTGGACGTTAGCAGAGCGTCCCAGGAGCAGGGGAGAGGCAGGGAAACAGGAAGAGTGGAGACAGAGAGCGTGCATGAACGGAGTTGCCAGGAGGCACTTGCTCAGAGATCGGTTTGTGCCTGGGAGGGAGCCCAGGTCCCAAATGGCCTCCAGCAAAGTCCCTGAGGGGATGGAGTGGCCGGTGGACCCCTGGGGAGAAGGAAGCCTGGCTGCAAGGGCTGAGCCCGCCACTGTTGGCCCCCACTGGTGCTCTGTCTTTCCAGAAAGTTCAGGATGAGCGGCAGGCTCTGTGCTACCTGTTGCCTGACTTCAGCCTCTCCCTTCCAGCACATTCTCTGCACTGATTGCCTTTGGGATATATCTGAAGAGCACCCCCGACCTGTCCCTCTTCGAAGAGACTTTCTCTGGGGCCCCGCTATGTTCCAGAGGACGTCTCTATTCTTGGCTGGTCACCAGGTTGCCCTTGCTGCCTCCTGCTGACCCCCTCTACCCCCAGCCGGCTACAGCCCACGTTTACAGTTCCCGAAACCTGTGTGGACACTTGCTTCCTTGAGGACTCTCCTGACCAGCCCTCCCCGCTCCCAGCACCGCCCCCCCACAACAGGAACACCCCCTGCCGAGCCACCAGACCTCGGCTTGGCTTTCACCTCCCCGGAGACGTGGGAGCCCCTCACCTTCTCGGCGTTGGAGCGGATGCAGCGGATGAAGAAGGGCTCTGCCTTCCCCAGCGCCTCCAGGAGCTTATTAAGGGACGTCTGGGGAGAGAGGGGGAAGGTGCTGAGCTGGGACCCCCAAGGACACACTCCTTGGTGGGAGGGGAGCCAGGTCACCTGCCTGTATCGGCGGCGGGGCATCTGTGCTGATGTGGGACATGGGAGGTTGCAGCGGGACATTCTGACCAGAGGCTGTGCTACCCCGGGGAGCCCCCAAGGGAGCTGAGGGGTCCCCATGGCTGACAGCCACCATCTTCCCAGGGCCATCCTGCTTCTGTCTCAGGTGAAAAGTGGGGGGAAGGTGGTGGAACCAGACAGACTCTTTCTAGGGTTTTAAAACACGGGTCAGCCTCAGAAGGGACCATGGATGCAGTGGTGTTAGTCTCTGGCCTGCTGCTTCCAAAAAGGATTTGTGGGAGTTCCTACATGAGGTAATTACAAAAAAAAAAAAAAAAGGGGCCAGTGGCCATTGGACGCCCCCTGAAAAAAAGAAAGTGTCCCTGAGCTTCCTGGCAACCAGGTAAAAAAAGGGAAACATGACCTAAGGACACAGTTTGGTGGTCACATCAACTCACATGCTGATTCATGACTCTTTTAACTTGGTGGTTCTCAACCAAGGGTGATTCTGTTACCCCAGGGGAATTTGGCAAGATCTGGAGACTTTTTGGTTGTCATGACTGGACAACGCTACTGGTATCTGGTGGGCAGAGGCTAGTGACGCTGCTCAGCACCCCACAACTCATAGGACGGCCCCCACCACGGAGAATGACCCAACCCCAAATGTCAAGCTGTGACGAGGTCAGGAATCCCTGGGATAACAGCAGGCTGCCCGTGTTGGGTTTGTTTTGACCCAGCCACGTGAGTGTCAGGCTGAGTTCAGCACCGCCTCCTGCCCCCTTGGGCCACCTACCTGGAACTGGGCACTGATGCTGGGCGGCTTCTTCTTCTTGTGCAGGTGCAGCAGGGACTTGGTGGTGCGGTCGTGCAGGGTCATACTGATGATGAGCTTCAGGGATTTGGAGTCCAGCAGGTTCTAGGATAGAAACACAGGGTCCGGCCTGCCCTCCCAAAGCCCCAGCGGGCACTGGGAGGCCTCTCGGACGTCCCCAGAGCCACAACAATGCCCCTCCCGGGTGGCAGCTCTGAGGCTCAGTCTTGGGGCTGTGCTGTCAGAGACAGGGTGAGGGCAGGTGGGCCTGGTGGCTGTGACAGGGGGACTGAACATGGGTTGTGTCCTGTGGATGGCACTGCCTCCGGGAGGGCTGATTACAGCCTCTTGTGGCCCGAGTGCCCAGAAGCCAAGAGCTACGGAGTGCTGGCTTCCTTCCTCGCAGCTCAAGGAATGCCAAGCACCCCGTGTTTCCATGTGCGCTCATCCGGCCAGCCCTCCCTCATGGGCCAACCCTTACTGTCGCTGACGAGGGGGACTAGCGCTGTCCCACCTGTTGGCCAGACTGAGGGGTTGCTTTATACTCTCCGTCTGCACGCTGTACGTAGAGACTAGACAGAGCATCTGGGTGCACTTGACCCAAGGCCGGCTGCTGGGGTCTTGGCTGCCAGCGGTGCACAGCTGCCCCCTTCCTGACAGGACCACCCTGGCTGAAGGGCCTCCTCTCCCTGGACGCCCACGAGGTGCTGCAGCCATCCTGCCCTCTGGAGGTGGCTCGCAGCTAAAGACCCCTGATGTGGGGATATGACAGAAGGGTCCCATTGCCTCTTGGCGAGATAAGCTCTGTGGTAAACACTCCTGGGCTCCCCAGGGGATCAGGCTGAGCCCACCTCCTGGCTCGGTCCTGACCCTGCCCAGACTGCTTCCCCCTCCCTCCCCCGCTTCGGGTTTCTCCTGGGAGCTCCCCCTTAAACACCACTTGTGCAGAGATCCCCATCACAGGCCCTGCCTCTAGGAAACCCAAACAAAGACACCTCTGTATCATTTCAACAGGAGACACTGTTTTCTAGAGGGGAAGGGGGAGGTGATAGGAAAGGGAAGGAATCAAAGAAGCTTGAGAAGTTAAAAGTCACCTCCCGCCCCCCCCGCCCCAGTTTTCCAGAAAAACTTGAGCCAGGCCCTTGCAAGGCACTGTCAGACGGTGTCGCACGTGTTTACCTTTGGAATGATCTGCTTTTGTTTGATACCTTTACTTTTCCTGTCAAAATATTAAAAATGATTTTGTGAACAGAAGGAACATGATGTCTGGATCTGGGTTAGTTCAGCAAGCCACACCTTGCGGGTTAGATGGAGTAAGAACAGAGAGAGGAAGAGAGTCCAGGGGCACAAGTGCAACGAGGCCGCCGCCTCACCGGGGACCTGGTGGGCTCCCCTGCACATGTGTGGGGGCCTGTCGCTCCTGTGACTGTGCACACCGGCCTCACTGGGCCAGCGGCTGCCCCTGGGGTGGCAGGAGCACCTGGCCTGGGGGCCACTTGGACGTCTGGGAGCACAAGGGGCGGCTGGTCTTCTACAGGGCAGAGCACAGGGCTGGCTATGGGGGAGCTGGGATCTCACGGGACGATGGTGGGATGCCCCAGATGGGGCTTCGGGGGATCCCGCGAGGCTCTGACGCCTACCAGGTGTCCCAGCTCTATTTGCTACACGTTGGCAAACATCAAGCCGGTCCACAGAGACCCTTCCGCCCCCGCCCCGGCAGCAGGGCAGGGGTCTATCTCGCAAAGAACTGAGCTGGGGCCTGGGTAGGGGAGCCTTTGGACTCGAACTGGCAGAAGGTTAAAAATGAAAGCTGATCTTTTGGCCAAGGGAGGGGGGATGACCCCTGCACTCTTAGACACTTCATGGAATCTTGCAGAGGAGAGAAAGATTTTTTTAAAAACTTACAGCTTGGCCTGTTTTTAAGACCCACTGAGGAAATGGTTCCCCACAGATTTGCAAGATGCTCGGCTGTGAGGTTCTCTGTGTGTCAGGTTTCATGTTAATCCCGGTGGGGTGGAATAAGGCATAATAAAAATGACTTTGCAAACAGGCTCCACGGCAGGCACAAGCTTTGCTCTCTGCTGGCCTGAGCCCCGAGCGGTTGCTTGTGCCCACTGGTTGAGGCTGCTGCCCACCTGGTATGTGGGTATGAAAATCATCACCCCTGCTTTGCAGACAGAGGCCAAATGCTCAGAGCACTCAGGTCATGCAGTGAGTTAGTGGGAGGTCCAAACCTAGTCTGTGTGGTTTCTAGCCCTTTTTATCACATCACGCCCACAAAGCAGGGTCACGGGATGCGTGGCACGCCCACAAAGCAGGGTCACGGGATGTGTGGAGGCCTGCAAAATCGCACACCCCGCTTCTGACGACTTCTTTATAAGCTCACGGTGGCAAAGGTGGGGGTGGGGCAAGGGGAAGCAAGCCTTGCTCTGCACATTTGGGGGCAGAAAATCAGATGCTTCGTAGAGGAGCATTCCTGTGAAGCTGTGCTGGGCACTGGGGAGCTGGCAAGGATTTGGGTCACAGCGCAGACACCGGGGAGGGAGTATTACGAGGACCACTTAGCGACGGCTGGTGTGAGAACAGAACCACAAGACAGCGCAGCGTTTAGAGCGGCTGATTCAGAGTTACAGGAAGCCCACGTGGGCCGGGCCGGGGGTCCGGAGTGGGGAGGCGGTCGTTGCACTTGTGGGGGAGCGGGGGGTGCCCACAGCCTCAGGGGGGACTCACAGGATGAAGGTGCGGGGTTTCTGGAGCCGACTGAGGGACTGGAGAAGCCTACGGGGGTCGTCACCCTGCCAGGGCAATCCTTTGATGGTCTTGATGATTTGGTCATGCAAATCGCTGGGTGGGGGGGAGGGGTGCAGTGATAGAGAGAAGACCAAGTTAGAGCAGCGGGCCCGCCACCTCAGGGTCCCTGGCACGGTCGGGACCGTCCCCAGGCCACTGGAGCCCAAACATGCAGCTGGGGGAAGCCTGAACACTGCTGCCATTCCCTCCTGCACCAAGAAGAGGGGTTCAGCCGGGAGCAGCAGCCCACCCCAAGGAGGCTCCGCCCTCCCGGGAGGCAGGGGGCTGGGGCCACTTCCGGCTGAACAGAGTTTGCAACATGGCACCTCGGATCGCTGGAAAAGGCCTCACATTTAAGAGCCTTTCGGAGTCTGTAAAAAGTATCAAGGGGCTACTGAAAACAGAAGACCGGGGAGGTCTCTGTGGGAAGCAGCAGATTAGTTTCTCTTGATGGTTCTGTGGGCTGCCTCCTTGTGGGCTTCAAGAAATGCCTTGGGAAGAACAAACTGGAATTCACACACGGATTATCAACCTGGGGCGATGCCGCCCCCTGCCCCCCATCCCCCATGCTTGGCTGTCCTGACTTGGGGAGGGGGCGCTACTGGCATCTGGAGGGTGGAGGCCAGGGATGCCTCTCAATTCCTTGCAGTGCACAGGACGGCCCTACCACAGGGTGACCCAGCAGAGTGCCAAGGGTGAGAAACCCTAGTTGAAGATCCTTACCACCCCCAAATTCAACCTTATTAGCTTTCTTTTGTTCAGTTGCCGTGGGTTCAGGGCTGAGCGTACATTTTAGGTGTGAGAATGAGAATGGCTTAGAGACAAAAATTGAATGCTCTGAAAATGGACATTTGTGAAAAATGTCTAGATGATAAATGTTTTGGATAGAACTTCTAGAAATGAGGTAGTGATGGCTGCAGGATGAGCTGGGACTTTCTCTCTTTTGTAAAAATTCCTCGTTCCAGTTATTTTAAATACATGTTTAAGCTCTGAGCAGTTGGCCTGGGAAGACCCCGATCGGCAGCCCCTTGTCTGTGATCCATGCACCATGCCCAGGGCCGGAATGGCCACACTTACCTCTGCTCCCTCACCCTCCAGGGAGGCACAGAGCAAAGACAACAGAGGGGTCACGTTTCACCTCCACACCCTGAGCGGTCAGTGCAGCGGCCAGAGCTCCTGATGACAATGAGGCCCTTGGCTTCAGCCCCACACCTCCCTGACATGGCCAAAGCTGGCGAGAGTGTCCCTCGGCTCGCCGATCCCCTCTCTTGCTCTGGATGCTGCGCTGAGCACCTCGGATGACGGCTCCTCTGGGTGTGCCTCCCTGGTCTTGGGTTTGAAGGCCCTTGCTTCTACTTACTTCTTGCTTTCATAGAAAGCAATGATGTCCTCAAAAGCGTTAATATCGAACTCCTCAGAGCCGTCAAATGAGAAATCTAGCATTGAGCAGCTGAAAGGGAGAATCTGTATAAACTAAATGCGCTCTTGGGGCAGGATTCACAGCCCGGGGGCCAGGCCCTGGGGAGACCAAGTGGGTCAGGGGCCACTTTACTGGGACGTGGTTTTTTTTTTTTTTTCTCTTGCCTCCTTTTGGATGAAAAAGCTGATTTAAAAATGCATCTTTTTAAAAGCAGGAAAATGACACGCTGCTTTCAGACAAACGACATGTGGTCACTTACCTAAGTGCTAGCTCTACCTCCACACATATGCGTTTGTGAATCTCCTGAAGGAGTTTTTATTATAAAGTGTTCAAAAATAAAATGACTTTTTCATGTTTCGAAATTTAGTGATTGGCTCCTGGGGAATTTGTTGAGTCTTGAGAAAGAGGTTGGGGACTCAGCTGCCCCAGGGCGTTTGCACATGCTGCCCCCATGGCTAGCACACCCTGCCTGCCTTGTCTGGCCCAAGTGGTCCCTTCTCAATGCAGCCTGCCTCTCTCAGGCTGCCAGAAGGGTCCCTCCCCTGGCTTTGTCATGGCCTCAGATGTCTGTCCAGTGTAGCCTTTTTTAATCCTGGAAGCACAAGCCTGCTCACTTTTACACTCAGTAGCAACTGGGGTACGTGGAGGACCCTTGGCCATTGCTAGGTGGCCACAAGACACCCTGTGTCACCTTATAGGCAACGGTGTATCTGTGTTTCTGACTGAGAGTGAAGGAACTTAGCTGATTGGCTTTCGGGACACCCCAGGCAGGCTAAGGGCGGAAGTGCTCTTAAATCAAGCTTGTTGCTCTGTGAGACCAGCAGCCCTTTGGCCCCACCCACCAACGGTCATGACCGGCCATGAAAAGATCCTTTGTAAACTGAACCGCCCACATCCCCTTAACGCAGATGATGCACGAGGCCTGCCTCGCAGAAATGCGGCCACCAGATGCCGTTACTTCTGGGTCTTTCTGGTTCAAGCGGCTGCTGTGTTCCTTATTCTGGTCAACCCCGACCTGGGTTCAGAGTGTCGGGTTTCTGGCGCCATTTTAAACAATGCCGCTGACTACTGGCTTCACTTGGGATAAATCAAGGTCTCGCTCACCGGTACAGTTTTTCCGACGGGGTGCTGGCTCCTCTCTGCAGCTCTCCCAGGTGACCTCGGGCACCGGAGCAGCCCAGACCTGCTGGGGACACAGAGCAGATGAAGTTTGTGGGGTGGGGGTCGCCTGCAGCTGAAGGGCTTTGTAACTTTTCCATGCAGGCTGTGATCCTGACTTGAGCTCGTTTAAAAAAAAAAAAAAGGGCCTGACACTCAAATTTGGGCAGAACGGGGAACAGTGAAATGTTCCATTCTCCACAAAACAGCACCATCTATTTCCTACTTCTCATAAAGGCTTTAACCTTTTGGTCCTCCTTTGATCGACACCCTTCCTAAAACGGCATGCCGTGGTTGGTATCTGGAGCTGAGTGACGCTGGGGGAGCCACTTAGCTCTTCTGGGCCTCAGGTTATCCTCACAGAAAAGTGGTGACACACCTTCCTGCCTTGTGCGGATGAGGTTAAATTACACACCCCGCTACAGACTTTCCATTTGGGACAATAAAAGACCTTGGGAGCTAATTTACAATAGCCAAGGCATGAAAGCAACCTAAATGCCCATCAACAGATGAATGGATAAAGAAGATGTGGTATATTTACACAATGGAATATTACTCAGCCCTAAAAAAGAATGAAACAATGCCATCTGCAGAACATGGATGGACCTAGAAATTATCATACTAAATGAAGTGAGTCAGACAGAGAAAGACAAATTTTATATGCTATCACTTATATGTCTCATCTGAAAAATAGTACAAATGAACTTATTTACTAAACAGACTCATAGACATAGAAAACAAACCTATGGTTACCAAAGGAAAAGGGTGGCGGGAGGGATAAATTAGGAGTTTGGGATTAGCAGATACAAACTATTATATATAAAATAAACAACAAAGTCCTACTGTATAGCACTGGGAACTATATTCAATATCTTACAATAAACTATAATGGAAAAGAAAAAAAAAGTTTGGGGAGCCAGATAGAAGTGCTGGTTGTACAACCTTGGAAATGTGCTAAATGAAATGAAATTTTACACTTTGCAATGGACTATGAGCGCCCTCTTCTCAACAGCGACATGGGGACCCTCCTACCTGCAGCCTTTTCAGCCCTCTCGGCCCGCAGGCGCCCGGCCTCCCGGAGCACGGCCATGGCCTGTATGGCAGCCCGGAGCACTGCCCAGCGGAACACGGCCACGGGGTCCATGCCGATGAGCTCCCGAACGTAGGAGCTGTCGCTGCCCCGCAGGAGGGCCACTATGTCCGGCCGCATGTAGTCCATGTTCTTCTCCCGGAAGTCCTGGTGGGGGGTAGCAGGAGGGATGATGGAGGCGGGTGGTCCCTTGCCAGTGCCGGTTGAGGCCCTGGGGGCCAGCACAGGAAGGGCTAGTGGGCAGTGCATCTCAACAACAGAGAGGTGGCTCCTGCCGTGGAGCCCTCGACAGTAGAGCCAGGGGTTTGACACTGGGTCCGAGAGCCCTGGAACCTCGCCCAGCAAAAGCAATAAAGAGGAGGGACAGGGCTTCCCAGGTGCTGCAGTGGTTAAGAATCCGCCTGCCAATGCAGGGGACGCGGGTTCGAGCCCTGGCCCAGGAAAACTCCACATGCCGCGGAGCAACTAAGCCCGTGCGCCACAACTACTGAGCCTGCGCTCTAGAGCCCGCGAGCCACAACTACTGAAGCCTGTGCGCCTAGAGCCCGTGCTCCACAACAAGAGAAGCCACCGCAATAAGAAGCCCGCACATCGCAACGAACAGTAGCCCTCGCTCACCTCAACTAGAGAGAGCCTGTGTGCAGCAATGAAGACCCATACAGCCAAAAATAAAATAAATAAATAAATGTATAAAAAAAAAGTTTAAAAAGAAAAAAAAAAAAAAGAGGAGGGACAGAGCAAGTGCCAGAGGGAAGGGGCCTCCAGGGTACTGACACGGTCCCCTTCCCGCCACACAGGCAGAGCGTGACTTGACTGATGATGGGAGCGGATGGCTGCGTACCTTGATCTGATATTTCACTTTCCCTGCAAAGTGCTGAATGATGAACGCCGGCTCCATGACGGGGGTGCCGAGGAAGTATCTGTTGTCCTCATGCTGCTGTTTGAACTTGGCCAGCAGGGTCTGGCTCGTGGCGTGGGGAAAGCTGGGAAGAGGATGTAAGACCTTTAACTGCAGGAACTGCGGCCGGTCACCCGCTCTGTGTTGCAGGTCGCGGGCCCTCCGTGGACGAGGTGGGCGGGTGCTTGGGCTCCTGCAGGCTGAGCACTGGGCCGAGGGCCGGGAACCTGCCACGGGGCTTGAAGAGGCCACGAGCAAAGTGATGCACTTGGGGCTGCGGAGCAAACTTGGAACAGGCAGAGCAGCCCAGTGCTCACGCGAATGTGTGGTCCAGGCAAGACTGGGACCTGGGCCTACCATGGGCAGCTCCTGGAATAATCCCAGGACAGGGTGACTTCTGGTCTCAGGTCCATCTGCACCTGGGTGCTGTGTCTTGGGAGTGGGTCTTGCCTGTGTTCCTCTGTTAGAGGGAGGGGCTGGGAGAATGGGATGAAGCAGGGAGGGGGGCTGGGGGCAGAATAAGGGAGCCGTTGTACCTGGCTATTTTGGCCTCCCAGGAAGGAAATGCCACAGCCAGCTTTGGCATTCCCAGCCTCTGCCCAGCCTCACCGCAAAACACGGGTAGAAAGACATGCCTCCAAATCCCCGATGCCTGGCTCCATGGCTTAACAGGGGGCAGAGGAGGAGATTCTGTAGCTACAAGGCACATCATTGCCAGGGCCAGGGTGTGGAGCGTGAGAAATCCATTCACTCAGTTGTGGAAATAAATAACATTTTAACACACTATTTTAGAAAATTCAATTCAATGCCTTCTCCGGCCTTGCCCCCATTCCCCCAACTCCATGATGAACTAAAATAGCAGGAGTTTCTTTTCTTTTTTCTTTTTTTTTATAGCAAGATTTTCAACAAAGACAAATCCGACCCTGCTCAGCCCCGCCCTGTCTTGCACGCTTCCCCCAGATTCGGCTCTGGGAGTTTCCTGGGAGTGATGATTTAGCCCTTCCTAGCACCCTGCCTCTTCCCTTGTCTGAACATTCTCTCCCCAGATCCCGGCCTAGGATGGATGTGTCCTGTCCTGGACGGGACTTGGTCTGAGACAGGAGGTACGCCTGATTCACACCAGCCCTGAGGGGACTTCAGCAGCAAACAAGGGGCCTGATAAAGTGGTTGATAAAAAGACTGTCCACATTCGGACCCCCAGAACCTGTGAATGTGACCTTAGATGTAATCAAGTTAAGATGAGGTCATCAGGGGGAAATTCCCTGGCAGTCCAGTGGTTAGGTCTCGGAGCTTTCACTACCGAGGGCCCGGGGTTCAACCCCTGGTCGGGGAACTAAGATCCCACAAGCTGCGTGGTGGTATGGCCAAAAAAAATAAAAGGGAGGTCATTAGGGCTGGCACTAATCTAATAGGACTGGAGTTCTTCTAAGAGGGGATGAGACAGAAAGAGAGAAGATGATGTGACTACAGAGGCAGAGATTGATTGGAGTGATACAGCCATAAGCCAAGAACACCTGGATCCCAGAAGCTGGAAGATGCAAAGAAGCATCCTCCCCTAGAGCCTTTGGAGGGAGGGTGGCCCTTCCCACACTTTGATTTCAGCCCACCAATACTGATTTTGGACTTCTAGTCTCCAGAATTGTGAGAGAATACATTTCTGTTGGTTTAGGCTGTCTGCAATTTCAGGAACTCTGGCTGGGTGACCAAGCATGAAGCACCTTAAAAATACCTCCTCCAGCCTTCATCGTGTCCTGTGGACGAGGGGCGGCAGGCTTGGTGGAGAGTCTCGCATCTGGGCCCGATTCCACGCCCTGCCCTTTGCAAGGACGCACCAAGCCCATGCCCAGTTTCTAGATTCAGGTCCCACAATACTTTCCTGAGAACTCCCAGGAGGGTGTGTTTCCAAGTTCATAGCTATCTCGAGTGTTAATATTTCTGTGGTGGATGGTACTGTATGTTGCAAACGTGAGGTCAGGATTTGTGGCCGCGTGAGTCTGAGCAACTTGGAAGTTCTTGGGATGGGATGGATTTGGGGTAAGGCTCTGGGGCTGCAGAGCTGGAACGGTGCCCGGGTGTGCGGACGCACTGGGCCGTGGACACTCACTTGCTCTCTTCATCCAGGAGATAGAAGAGGCCGGTGGGCTTCTTGCTGATCAGATGGATGCAGCCAACGTTGTCTGTGTAGTCAATGTTGTGCCACGAGATCCCTTCGCTCTGGTACTCCTCCTGCAGGGTTCGAGGGGTATCCGGTAAGTTCATCATTTCATGGACATGTTAATATTTACGTAGCACACGTCATATAAAAAACATATTTTATTTATGCATGCTTGTACATATTTAAATATAAATGTGCAAATAACATAGAATGCACATTAATGTACCAATAGGAATATAACAATAAAAATATAAAATTATTCAATAAATGAACAGTTAGCCACAGGAACACACATTCTCAAACATCTACAGTAAGTCCCCTACATACGAACCTTCAAGTTGCGAACTTACAAAGATGCAAACGTGCATTTGCATATCCAATCACTTAAGTTAGTTCACGTGTCTGGCGTACATTGTCACATGCGTGCATCCTCTACAAGTCGTTGTGCAGCTTGCCCTCCGTCTCCTACTGCTGACGATCCTTCAGCTCTACCATCTCCCACCTCCTCTCCCTCCTCCAGTCAGTAACCCTTCTTGCCTGTTCACTTGACGCCAGCCCTGTATGCCAGCTGTTGTACTGCACTACTGTACTTTTCAAGGGACTGTACTGTAAGATTAAAAATCTTTTATTTTTTGTGTGGTTTTTTTAAAAATTTATTTATTTATTTTTGGCTGCGTTGGGTCTTCGTTGCTGTGCATGGGCTTTCTCTAGTTGCAATAAGCGGGGGCTACTCTTCGGTGCGGTGCGCAGGCTTCTCATTGCGGTGGCTTCTCTTATTGCAGAGCATGGGCTCTAGGTGCGCGGGCTTCAGTAGTTGTGGCACGTGGGCTCAGTAGTTGTGGCTCGTGGGCTCCAGGGCACAGGCTCGGTAGTTGTGGCGCATAGGCTTAGTTGCTCCACGGCATGTGGGATCTTCCCAGACCAGGGCTCGAACCCGTGTCCCCTGCATTGGCACGTGGATTCTTAACCGCCACGCCACCAGGGAAGTCCCTGTTTGTTTTTTATGTATTATTTGTGTGAAAAGTATTATAAACCTATTACAGTACAGTACTATATAGCCAACGGTGTTAGTTGCATACCTAGGCTAACTGTGTTGGACTTACAAACAAATTGTACTTACAAACGCGCCCTCGGAATGGAACTCATTCATAATGTACGGGATTTACTGTATCACAGCAAAGTGCTGAAAATCACACGTAAAACCCCCCAGGGGTCAGCAAGCTTTCTTTGTAAAGGGCCAGATGGTAAATATGTTAGGCTTTATAAGTTAGATGGTGTCTACACGATGACTCAGCTTTGCTGTTGTAGCGTGAAAGCAGCCACAGATGCTATGTCAACAAATGAGCGTGGCCACGTGCCAATAACTTTGGGCGGCCTCTGCTCTGGAACTGCAATGTCCGATAGTCATATAATGTGAGAGACCCATGTGATTTCGAATTTCTAACAGCCATGTTTAAAAATGTGAAAAGAAACAGGTGAAGTTCACTTTAACAATATACTTAATTTAACCCAACATACCCAAGGTGTATGATGTATGTCAACATGTAATTGACATAAAAAATTATCAACAAGACATTTTACATTCCCTTTTTGCCCCCAAGCTATGTCTTTGCAATTCGCTATGTATTTTGCATTTCCTGCACAACTCAATTCGGACCAGCCATATTTCAAGTGAGAAATGTGAGTTTCAGCCAAAAGACGTAATAGTAAAATTAGCTAAACACCTCTATAAACCCATCAGTTTTCTTTCCCCATCAGAATCAATCATGGGAAGGATGATACTTGGGTAAAGACGGCTGGTTATTTCTCAGTGAGAAGACGCGTAAGACAGGATATCTTTATTGTTGACTGAAGCAAATCCTTACAAGGCAACTCAGTTTCTTTCCCACCAAAAGGACTTTCATGTCTGAGCAGAGAGAAGGTACAAAATTGAGCTGTGGCCCCAAATATCCCTGCCATTTGTCTCATCCTAGGCTGGGTGGGAATGTTCCCAGACTCTCCCTTTTTTTGCAGAGAAAAATTCTGGGGTGGGTTTGATGACAAACCAGTTCCCAAGGGAGATCCCGGTTCTGTTCCTCCTTGGGTGGGATGGGTGAATAAGATGGTATTTCCTTACCTGCTCCAGTTTGAAAATGTGCTGGTTGAAGTAATACTGGAGCTGCTCGTTGGCGTAGTTGATGCAGAACTGTTCAAAACTGTTCCTCTCAAAGTCTTCAAACCCAAAGATGTCGAGGACTCCGATGGACAAGCACTGGGGGAGACAGAGAGAATGGTTATTACTGGTGGGCCCTCCCTCAGGGGCAACCTGTCTGGTGGTGAGGGCCTTAGAACCTGTAATATTAAACAAGGAGCACTATGGTTTTCTGATTTTTGGGTTTTGTTTTGTTTTGGGCCACGCTGCATGGCATGCAGGATATTAGTTCCTCGACCAGGGACTGAACCGGTACCCCCTGCAGTGCAAGCCCAGAGTCCTGGGTTTTCATTCTGTGCTGGGCCCTGAGAATTGCATCCTGTTGGTTCCCTGGCCCTGCCCTGGGAAGAACTGGCCTGTGCCCGACCGACTGCAGCTGATGTCATGGGTTGCCTGCCGAGGGTGTGTGGTCCTCACCGAGACGGACTCTTCCATGTCCTTCTTGTTGAGGAGGGCGTGGTTGATCCGCAGCACGATCCAATCGAACAGGGCGCTGTATAGTGACTTAGCCATGGAGTCGCGGGCGGTGATGGCCTGTGGGCACAGAGGGGGTGTCACACCTTGGCGGGACAGGCCCTGAGGTCTGTATGCACAGGGAGATTGAAGTGGTGACTTGAAACACCCAACTCATCTGACAAGCCCTCTTCTCACTTTGCACGCTGTCCCGTCAGCTTGGATGCCCTGGCCCACTCAAGCATGAAGCGTGAAGCCCTGACCTGGCAGCCTGCGGTTTGGCCAAGTCTTTCTCATGGGCCGGCTGGCCTCAGAGCACCCTGGGGACTGCTGGGGTGGGAACGCAGGCTCAGGGAGGGCACCATGGGAGAATGAACCAGGAGGCTGGGCTGGGTTCAAAGCCAGGTCCCTTGCAGTTCTGGGAGCACCATGGGCCCCACCACTGGGTGCCTAAAAGCAGCTATGGTCTTTATCACTTTTTAAAAAGGCTTGTTGGGGTCTAATTCACATACAAGGAATTCCTTCTTTGTATGTTCTCAGATCTAAGTTGTGACAAGACTCACTTGGCCTGCTATCAAGATCTAGAACGAGTCCCTCTGGTTTTGTGGAAATGGAGCCGTGTAGGACGCAGCCCTGTACCTGGTCTTTTTCTGCTCAGCTTGGCGCCTCTGGGGAGCAGCCGTGCTGCAGGCTCAAGTGACCTGCGGCACCTTTCACGTACCACGGCTGGGTGCCTTTGCCCATGGGGGCTCCAGCTGTCTGCAGTACCCACTTCAGATGCCTGAGCAGCTTCCACCACCAGCTAAAAATCCACCCCCCACCGCGGCTAGGTACTTTCCTGCTGCTTCCCAAGCTATAAGTCTAGAGGTGTAAAAACACAAGAAAAACACATCACAGAGAAAACATCGAGGCTGGGGCAAAGGCCAGGGAGAGGTGCCTTATCAAGATTTAGGGACCCACACAACACGGTTGTAAAGGTCATGCTCAAGCCCTGGGGTCGGCAAGCTTTTTCGGGCAAGGGCTGGTGAGTCAATAGGATCAGCTTTGCAGGCCAGCTCTGCTGCTGCAGCAGGAGGGCAGCATGTGAATGAATGGGCGTGGCTGTATGAAAATAAAGCTTTATTGACAGAAACAGGCAGTGGGCCGAGTTTGGCCTGTGGGCCGCAGGTGGCTATCCTCTGCTGGTGAGAACCAGCATGCCCGCTGAGCAGCTGGACATAGACACCACACACGTGGCCCCGGCTCTGGCCTGTGAGATGTATAGGCTGCTTTGTGCCACACCTGAGCTCACATGAAAACCAGAGTGTCACCAGGGTTCTCCGCTGTCACTTTAGGGGCAGGAAAAAGACTACCCATGCCAGCTGCTCTCAAAGACTCCCCCTCTGCCCTGAGCACTCATATTTTTGGGCCTGGCACCTCACAGAAGCCCAGGGCGGCACTCACCTCGCTGAGACTATAGGGAAGGATGAGTTTGTCATTGGAGGTCACTGTTTTTCTTTTGGTCAGAACTTCCACTAAGATTTCTCGCTTCACCTGTTTCAGGGTCAAGGGGTGGGGGGGAGGGATAAATTAGAAGCTTGGGATTAACAAATACACACTACTATTTTTATATAAAATAGATAAACCACAAGGTCCTACTGTATAGCACAGTGAACTGTATTCAGTATCTTGTAATAACCTATAATGGGAAAGAATCTAAATATATATTCATATGCACACACAAACACACATATATATGAATCACTTTGCTATACATCAGAAACTAACACAGCATTGTAAACCAACTCTGCTTCAATTAAAATAATTAATTAATTAATTAAAAAAACAAAAAAAAGAGAGAGAGAGAGAGAAGGGGAGGAAAGTTGGAGAGCTCATGGACTGGATCCTTGTGTCACTGAGGCAAGGCGTGGGGAGGGAGGGAGAAGGACACCCAGCAGCTGGGCTGGGAAGTGGGCCCAAAACCCACCCTCAGGGCTGCCAATCCACAGTGTGTGCTACGCCTGGTGTGTCTCAAAATGATCACCCCACCCACAGGCTTGCTCGATGGCCCTGACAGTTTGGTCACACAGGCCTGGGTGTCACTGCGGGCCTCGGGCCCAGGTGCTGCCTGGCGACCTGTGTTAAAGCTCTCGCTGTTGGAGCGGGTTCCCGGCCTGGGTGCAGGGGCTGGGCAAGGGGCCTGGCTCTCCCCGACTGCCGAGTCCCATCCATGAGAAGTCAAGTTTTGGGGTAGCAGAGCAGCCCCGGTCTCCCAGCAGACGTGCTCATTCATCCTCATGAGCACAACAGGAGCTGGGGCTCCCTGACGCAGGTGCACTTTAAGAGCCACCGATGGAATGCATGCTTAGAAAACAGCCTCAGCACCACAGGTATTTGGGGCTGGGTCATTCTTTGCTGTAGGGGGACTGTCTTGTGCATTCCATTACGTTAAACAGCACCCCTGGCCTCTATTCACCAGATGACAGTAGTACCCCCCAAATGACACCAGACACTGCCCAGTGCTCCTGGGGTTGAGGACAAGTGGAAGAGGGGATGGTCCAATCACAAGATGACCTCACTGATCAAGAGATGATTTTTTAAAAATATTGAAGTATAGTTGATTTACAATATTATGTTAGTTTCAGGTGTACAACAAAGTGATTCAGTTTTATATACATATATAAACGATAATTTTGAAGAGCCTTTCAAGTGAGGGGTTGAGGTGGGATAGCCCCAGAGGGAGTCCTTCTGAAATGAGGAAGGGTCAAAAAGATACCTGTACGCCAATGTTCACAGCAGCACTATTTACAATAGCCGAGACATGGAAGCAATCCAAGTGTCCGTCAACAGATGAATGGATAAAGAAGACGTGGCACATATATACAATTGAATATTACTCAGCCATAAAAAAGAATGAAATAATGCCATTTGCAGCGACATGGATGGACTTAGAGACTATCATTCTAAGTGAAGTAAGTCAGACAGAGAAAGATAAATATCATATGATATCGCTTATATGTGGAATCTAAAAAAAAAAGGATACAGAGACTTCCCTGGTGGTCCAGTGGTAAAGAATCTGCCTTCCAATGTAGGAGACGCGGGTTCGATCCCTGGTCAGGGAACTAAGATCCCACATGCCATGGGGCAACTAAGCCCATGAGCCACAACTACTGAGCCCGCACGCCACAACTAGAGAGAAGCCCATGCGCCACAAGGAAGAACCTGCATGCCGCAATGAAGATCCCACGTGCCGCAACTAAAAACCGATGCAACCAAAAAAAAAATTTTTTTTAAATAATTTTAAAAATGATACAAACTTACTTACAAGAGAGAAACAGAATCACAGACATAGAAAACAAACTTATGGTTACCAAAGGGGAAAGGGTGGGGCGAGGGATAAATTAGGTGTTTGGGATTGAAGTATACACACTATGGGGCTTCCCTGGTGGTGCAGTGGTTAAGAATTCGCCTGCCAATGCAGGGGACATAGGTTCGAGCCGTGGTCTGGGAAAAGCCCACATGCTGCAGAGCAACTAAGCCCGTGCACCACAACTACTGAGCCTGCACTCTAGAGCCCACGAGCCACTACTAAAGCCCACGTGCCTAGAGCCCGTGCTCCGCAACCAGAGAAGCCAATGCAACGAGAAGTCCGTGCACCGCAACGAAGAGTAGCCCCCGCTCGCCGCAACCAGAGAAAAGCCCATGTGCAGCAATGAAGACCCAACGCAGCCAAAAAAATAAAAAATAAAAAAAAATAAAAAAATAAATTTATATAAAAAAATAAAGTATACACACTACTATATATAAAATGGACAACCAACTGTATGGTGTATAGCAAGGGGAACTATACTCAATATCTTTTAATAACCTATAATGGAAAAGTATCTCTCACTTATATATGGAATTTTAAAAAACGAAAAGCAACCCCCAACTCCCCCCCAAGCTCACAGATACAGAGAACAGAATGGTGGCCGCCAGAGATGGAGGATGGGCAAAATGTGTGAAGGTGGTCAAAAGGCACAAACTTCCGGTTATAAAATAAGTCATGGGGATGTAGTGTAGTTGCAGAGCATGGCGACTGTGACTAACATTACCGTATTGCATAATTGAAAGTTGCTAAGAGAGTAGACCTTAGAAGTTCTCATCACAAGAGAAAAGAAAACCCTGTAGCCACTTAGGGTGACAAATATAACTAGACTTACTGTGGTGATCATTTCGCAACATATACAGATACCGAATCATTATGTTGTATACCTGAAACTAAAATAATGTCATGTTTTTTTTGTGTGTGTGTGGTACACGGGCCTCTCACTGTTGTGGCCTCTCCCGTTGCGGAGCACAGGCTCCAGATGCGCAGGCTCAGCGGCCAGGGCTCATGGGCCCAGCCGCTCCGCGGCATGTGGGATCCTCCCGGACCGGGGCACGAACCCGCATCCCCTGCATCGGCAGGCGGACTCTCAACCACTGCGCCACCAGGGAAGCCTAATGTCGTATGTTAATTATACCTCAATTAAAAAAAAAAAAAAAAAAAAAAAGGAAATGAGGAAGGGACACAGCAGAGATGGTGGTGGGAGGAAGCAGGCAGACAGGCCCCAGTTTACAGAAGCACAGTCAGTGAAGGAAGTTCTCGGCCTCAGTGGCCGCTGTGGCTGAGGACAGGGGCCAGTACCTTCAGGAGCTGTGACAGTGTGTCCAGCGCCGCAGGGGGCCCAACCTCCAAGCCTTCGTCTCGGCCCGTGGCTTTCTTCTTGTAAGTGACGTTGCCCAGGTACAGGATGGCCGAGAGGATGGAAAAGATCCTGGGGGAGAAAAGGAACCTAGGTCGGGGCACCTTCCCTAGTCATGAGACAGCAACAGTTTCCAGTGAACTGGGCCCAAGTTTCCAGGGAACGAGGCTGAATTCGTAAAACCAGCAATTCCAGTCAGAACACACGAAATCCGAAAATGTCCAGTCCTCCACTGGGGACTCTCTTTGTGGACTAGGACTTGGGAGGCACATATCTCTATTTTTTTTTTTTTTTTTTTTTTTGGTGGTAGTGGTGTTGCGGGGGAGCTTAAAATTTTTCCTTTTATGGAGGCATAACATGCATACCAAAAAAAAAAAAACAAAACAAGCACACAATTCCCCAAGTATAGAGTTTTGATGAAGTGTCACAAAATGTACAGATACCTGTAACTGGCACTCAGACCAAGGAATAGAACATTTCAGGCCCTGGAACCAGCCCCACAGAGGAACCACTGTCCTGACATCTAACACCATCTGTGAACCTGACTTCGGTGAAATCATGTGTACTTGCATCTGGCCTCTTACTGAAAAGGTGTGAGATGGGGGAGCCAGGCGTGTTACCGTGTATATAGCACTGCCCCTTCTTAATGCTGCCGACCAGCACTTCTCAGCCTCCGCACTGCTGGCACCTGGCTTCTACCTACCCGGCCCCCCTCCCACCCCTGCAGTGGGACACTCCAAAATGTCTCCAGGCAAGGCCAAGTGTCCCCTGGGGGCGGAACTGGGGCCCCAGTGAGAACCACTGCTGTGTGTGGGGTTGTCCAGGTAGTCAGCAAACTGGGGTCCCATTTTTGTACAGCTCCTTAGCTAAGAACGGTTCTTAAGGGAATTCCTGGTGGTCTGCACTTTCACTGCCGAGGGTGCAGGTTCAATCCCTGGTCAGGGAACTAAGATCCCACTGGGTGGGGTTGTGGGGAGGAACGGTTCTTCAATTTTTAAAGGGTCGTTAAGAAAGAAAACAGAATGCGAAGAACATGCCACAGAGACCACATGGCCCACGAAGCTGAGAATATTTACTATCTGTCCCTCTCCAGAAAGTTTGCTGACCCCTGCAGGGATATATCACAATGTGTTTATTTATTTAATCTCTGGTTGGTGGGCATTTGGGAGGGTTTCCAGGTTTGGGGGCTGTTATAAACAAGGCTGCTGTGTGCCTTCATGTGCATGTCTCTGGGTGAGCAAATGTGTGCATTTGGTTGTGTACACGCATCCGTAGTAGAAACTGCCAAATGGTTGTCCACAGCAGTTGGCCCCATTCGTGCCCCCCCTAGCACCATGCTCGGCAGAGATGTTCCCTCTGGGTATCCTGGTCGCCCGGGCAGGTGTGGAGAACACCCTGTGTGGTTTTGAAGAATTAAAACAATTTTTAATTGTGGTCAAATACACATCATATAAAATTTGCTTTCTTGACCGTTTTTGAGTGTATGGCTCCGTACTGTGAAGTATACCCACACTGTTGGGCAAAAGCCCTGTGGTTTTTTGTTTTTTGGGTAAATATACCTGAGCAAATTTTATTTTATTAGATTTCTTTCTTCATCTACTGAGATAATGTAGTTTTCTGCTAATTAACAGAATCTGTTAATTAGTCTGTTAATGTGGGGCTTAAGATTTTTAAATGATGGAGGAATTCCCTGGCGGTCCAGTGGTTAGGACTCCAGGCTTTCACTGCCGAGGGCCCGGATTTGATCTCTGGTCGGGGAACTAAGATCCCACAAGCCAAGTGATGCAGCCAAAAAAAAAAAAAAAAAAAAAGATTTAAAAATGATGAATGATCTTTGAAAAGCCCTGTGGTTTTAATTGGCATCTCTCAATGGCTAATGACGAGCATCCCCTGTCACTGCGCTACTCTCCTTAGTGAGGCCCCTACGAGGGGGTGGGTCACATCTCAGAGTGACTGGTAAGCCCCAAGGGTGCCTGTGTGGGAGATGGCAGGGCGGCTGGGCCCACCCACTTACTGCTTCTTGGTGGCAGGGAGGAAGCCCACCATCTCCATGGCCTGCTTGAGTCTTTCAAAGTCATGCTTGAGGTCCTCCCCATCTTCAATCTTCAAGTTATGCTGAAAAACAAAGTCGGCAGTGCTCTGGGTACTTCTGGGCTGGTGAGGGTGGTGTGTGAGGATGATTTTGGCTGGAACTGATGGGGTCTGGCCCAGGACGTGGGGAATGAATGGGGTCCTTTATGCCGCCCCCCTCTGGGCCTCCTTGGAGTCGGTTTGGGGGCTAGAGAGGGCCAAGGCGGAAGGCCTCTGACCTCCCAGCAGTGCGTAAAGAGCCCGTGGGGAACAGAGGCTGCATTTGTGGTTGGGTCTTGGGGCTGTTTACCTGGTTGAGGTAGAAATAATCTTCAGGTTGCTTGAGCTGAAATTCCTGACGCTCTTCCTCGCTGACGCCAAGTAACAAATAATAAAACACATGGTAGTTCCTGTAGGTCAAAATTAGGAGAAAAAAGTTGTTTTTGGAGGCCGAGTGACAGCTACTCTTCAAACCACTACTAATATTGCTTTGGAGACCAGGCCAGGGAGGAAACAGCAGCTCAACTATGTACAAATTTGAGACAACAAGTCGATTCTTATAATGTCTTAAGAAAAAAAAAAAAAAGCAAACCCCAAAATCAAACCAGGAGCTTCTCCAGCGAGTAGATTCCTCAGGCGGTGGGCATATGTCTTGCTCACTAGTGGATCAGAGATGCTTCTAATCTAACCACATTCTGGCAGACATCTGAGCACCTACTCCAGTAAAAGCCCCAGGGAGGCACAAGAAGGTGGCAAAGCTCACGCTCCCAGGAGATCTGCCGTGGCCTCCTGTAGATTTCCCCCATCTCAGGACATCTGCTTCTCTCCTTCATAGGGAAGAAGGCAGATGTGATGGATCACCAAGGGAATATTCCCCTACCTCTCATCCTTCTCTTGAGAGACCAGGCGAGACTTTTCAAGCAGGTACTTTTCGACAACAGCTCTGTCATCAAGAGGAAAAAGAAGGACAAGTGTTACACGTTAATACTGTTTCCTTGAAGAACAAGAGTGATTTGTTACCATGGAAAAGCCAGCTGCAGATTAACATCCCTGGACCCATGGTAAACACAGGGACCTAAAGGTAATCACCTTGAGTGTGGTAAACAAGCAACCTAAATGTTGAAAATCTTACTCTAAAGGTAAATACGATCATCACAAATGTGCCTCGCCCTACGACTACCATCTATAAAAATAAGGAACCTGGGCTGGCCACTTCTGCCCTCCAGACCAGATTTGGGATGACAGCTGTATGGAAGCCCAACCTGGCATCATGCAGGATGCCCCACAGGTGGCAGGAATTGAAACGATTGGACCCATGTGCCCACTAATAACACTGGAAGGTTGAACCCTGCTCCCACCATCTCCCCAGCCATGAAATGTTTCTCTAATTGAAAATTGAAATACAAGATAATGGATTCACTTTTCTATTCTTTTTGAAACAACTTTATTGATGATTGATACACGATAAACTGTACATACTCAAAGCACGCAACGGGATGAGTTTTGACTGGGTCCTTTTACGTAATTTTCAAAAATAGCTTTATTAGGCATAATTGATGCACAGTAGAGTTACAGTGTGTGACTGGATGAGTTGTGACACATGCAAATCCCTGTGAGTCCCCCACCATGACCAAGATAGTGAACACATCCATCACCCTAAGAAGTCTCTGTGGGCCCTTTGTCATTTCTCCCTGCCACCCACCCCCAAGCAGCCACTGACCAACCCCTAAAGATTAGTTTGGATTTTCTAGAATTAAAAAAAAATAGGGGATTTCCCTGGTGGTCCAGTGATTAGGACTCCGTGCTCCTAATGCAGGGGGCCCAGGTTCGATCCCTGGTCAGGGAACTAAGATCCCACATACCACAACTAAGCCCTCGCACCACAACTACTGAGCCCGTGCACCACAACTAGAGAAGCCTGCGTGCGCAACAAAGAACAAGCACAGCCGAAAAAAAAAAAAAAGACTCATTTAGTATGTACAGTACAGCTGACCCTTGAATAATACAGGTTTGAACTGTGGGTCTGCTTATACGTGGATTTTTTCAATAGTAAATGCTACAGTCCTACGTGATCTGAAGTTGGTTCAATCCATGGATGTGGAACCAGATACGTAGGAACCATGGATTTGGAGGAACCTCAGATACAGAGGACCCACTCTAAGTAATCTTTGGATTTTCGACTAACCCCTGCATTGTTCAAGGGTTAACCGAATATTGTATCTGCTTACTTTTACTCAACCCAATCATTCTGAGATTCAGCCACATTGTAGCGTGTATCAGAACTTCATTCTTTTTTTTTTTTTTTTTTTTTTTTGCGGTACGCAGGCCTCTCACTGTTGTGGCCTCTCCTGTTGTGGAGCACAGGCTCTGGACGCGCAGGCTCAGCGGCCATGCCTCACGGGCCCAGCCGCTCCGCGGCATGTGGGATCTTCTTGGACTGGGGCACGAACCTGTGTCCCCTGCATCGGCAGGGAGACTCCCAACCACTGCGCCACCAGGGAAGCCCAGAACTTCATTCTTTTTTATGGCTGAATAATAGTCTGCACGTACAGACACAACACATTTTGCTTATCTGTTTATCAGTTGATGGACATCTGAAGGACTTGGGTCCATGAGGCTATGTGGGCTCTGGGGCAGGAATCAGGCATGTCTGCGGCCACATCCTCAATGCTAACAGAGACATCTGGAGATGTCTGTTGGACATCTGATGTCATGTTGGAGATCTACTATGAGGTTCTAGGCACTGTTTTGCAGGGATTCAATGACCTGGACTTAAATGTCCCCAGGGATGGGCACTGTGGCTCCCACCGATGGATTGGATGAGGTGCT
The DNA here is from genome assembly GCF_964341445.2 of Mesoplodon mirus. Taxonomy (NCBI): domain Eukaryota; kingdom Metazoa; phylum Chordata; class Mammalia; order Artiodactyla; family Ziphiidae; genus Mesoplodon; species Mesoplodon mirus. The sequence goes on from NC_138980.1 coordinate 45,177,881, forward strand.
AAAAATTGGGAGAGGCCACATGTTGCTTGGGACCCCACAGGAGGGAGGTGGCCTGGCAGGGACCTGAGCCTGGCAGTGGCCCTGTCTCTCATGGGATCTACTATCACCACGTGTGTGAGCTGTACAGGTCTGCAGGTCACCCTCATCTGAAACCATCTTGTTACACAGAAGAGGAAGCTGGTGCCCGAGGGGTGGCAGGGTCGGGCCCCTGGTCCAGGGCCTGCTGGATGCTGCCAGCCTCTCTCACAGGATGGCAGTCTTCTGTCTGCAGCCTTGCATAGACACATGCACACACACAACCTGCATGGGTGGGTTTCCAAGGGCTTAGCCTGTGCTGTCTCTTCTTTCAAACCCGTATTTTCTTCCATTCCTTCCACTGGCCAGTAACTTGTAGTTCTCAGCAGTTTGTTTTCCTGGGGGAGGAGGCTGCGTCTGCTCCTAGACTCACGTTTTCATCTCAGTCTGTAGCCGATTCCCTCTACTGTGTCGGCATATGGGGGAGGACAGCGACCTCTCAGGGGCACCGAGCTGTCATTTGACTGGCCCTAGCCCCTCCCCTTTGCTGATCATTCTGGGAGCCTAGGCCCCTAAGGGGGTCTTGAGGGAGCCAGGGATCCCGTTGGCACTGAGCCCTTGAGACCACAGGAAGACGAGGCCTTGCAAATTGGGGAACTGGGGGAAGACTTGGACTGCCCCTGACCCTTGGCCTCAGTGGGAAGTGGCATCGAGAAGTGTCACCTGCCCAAAAGCAGAACCGGGTCTGGGCCTGCTCCTCGTGAGCTGGCGGCAGCTGCTCCCTGGACAGGAAGTGTACCTCCCTCCTCGGAGTGTGGGCAGGCTACAGTCAAGGGCCGAGGCAGGACTTCCTTTCCTGAATCTGAGGTCATAGATAGGACTCTGAAGCTGGTCTATGAGATCCAGCCGCCAAGGGCCACAGTGGCCCTGAGCCTGACAGGAGATGAGGTGGGACAGGCTGGCCACTTAGCTGAGGGCCAGCCCTGCTGGTGTGCTGGATCGAATGGTGGCCCCCAGAAGACATGTCTACCTGGAACATGTGACTGTGACTGTGATAAAAGGTCTTTGCAGGTATAATTCAGTGAAGGATCTGGAGATCAGATCTTCCTTCATGGTCCAGATGGGCCCTAAATCCAAGGACAAGTGCCCCAAAAGACAGAATAGGAGATCACAGAGAGACTCAGGGGAGAAGACCACGTGAAGACAGAGGCAGAGATTGGGGTGATGCGGCCACAAGCCAAGGATGCCTGGAGCCCCCAGAAGCTGGAAGAGACCAGGAGGGATCCACCCCTAGAGCCTCTGGAGGGAGCGTGGCCCTGCCCACACCTTGATCTTGGACTTCTGACCTCCAGAACTGTAAGAGAATAAACTATTGTTTTGAGCGAATCGGTTTGTGGTACTTTGTTCCAGCAGCCACAGGACATGAAATGGAGAACGCAGGAAGGAGCGATCAGGGCGGAGAAGGCGGGGAGCGCTGCCCACTGGCAGCAAAGGCTCTGGCTTCTGGCCTGCAGAGCCAGCCTGGGACCTAGGAAAACATGTGCAGCCTTTTGATGTCTCTGCTCCCAAGGAGCCACTGGAACTAAAGAAACAGTTTGTTTCTGTGTCCTCTACCCAGTAAGATACGCTGGGCTTTTCCTGCTGGTCAGAGGCTCTGCAATGTGGCAGATACAACTGTGCAAAATATGGACCCATGGGAGAAAAGCAGATTTAAAATAAGGCATGAGGGGGAACTCCCTGGTGGTCCAGTGGTCAGGACTCAGCGCTTTCACTGCCAGGGCCCGGGTTCAACCCTGGTCGGGGAACTAAGATCCTGCAAGCCACGCAGCACAGCATAGAGTACATTAGAGTAGACTAGAATAGAATAAAATAAAATGAGTGAGGGTCTTTGTGGAGAAAGGGCTGAAACCTGCGGGGCAGGTGGGAACAGGTGGGTAGCTCTGCCCATGCAGATGCCAAGCTGGGCCCAGCAGTAGTCGGGAAGGGACCACTGGACAGCCCATGGGGGGCTGAGGCCCACTTCCAAGTGTCCTTGAGGGCTAAGGGGCCAGAGCAGATGCTGCGTTTATTGAGAGTATCTCTCTTGCACTACTGCCCATCAGAGCCTGGGCAGTAGGAAAAAGGAAAGAAGCCAGAGGCTGAAGGATTTGGGAAAATAACATTTCTGTCCTCGTCTTGAACAGGCACCATCAACTGAAATGATCGTCAGGTTTAGATGTACAGAAGAACCTGGACACTTTGAAGTCCTGGAGGACCTCTCCCTTCCTGAAACACCGGTGCCTTCTCACGGCCTCCAGGGGCCTGTTGCTTGGGTCTCCCCACGTCTAACATTTAAGGCTTCTTATCCTGCTGCTCAGAACATCACCTGGAGCCTTCGCAAATCCCACTGCCACTGCAGACTCTCACATCAGAATGCGGAGGGGGTGGGTTCCTTCGAGTCACCAGGCAATGGACTGTGCCGAAAAGCCTTTTTTTTTCCCACTGTGAAATAGTTTTATTGGCTCATAAGACCTTTGCATGTTAGAAAAATATCCAAAACCCTATGCAGTATTAAATCACAATTACATTTTTTTAACTACTTGAAACTACCCAGAATATAATTTTTTTAAAGAAAAAAAAATCCTATAGTATTAAATTCTGAAATGACATTATGACAAAATAGATAATTCCTTGTAACATTAACTCATTGCATAAAGCTGCCAGATATTTTCATTAGTATAACCATTGCACAGAGTGCAAATGGACACAATTTCTTTCTTTCTTTCTTTTTTTGGAACACAATTTCAACATTACACATTTAGTTGAATTTAACTGTGCCCTCACCTAAGGAACTCACATTTCTGGCACAAAATGTAGACCTGTTTTAACTTCCACTAGGCAGTCAACTTCACAATCCAGTTACCACCTATGGACTCATCCACCTACTCATCCATCTGTCCATCCAAATCCATCAATCTACCCACCATCCTCTCATGAATCTACCCATCCACCAATGAGTCCATCCATCCATCCATGCATCTATTCATCCGTCCACCCACCCATGAATCTACCCATCCATCCATCCATCCATCCATCCATTCATGAATCTACCCACCCATCCATCCATCAATCTATCCATCTTTCCACCCATCCATCCATCCACCCACCCACCCATGAATCCATCCATCAATCTACATACCCTCCCTCTCACCCACCCACCTCCTTTGAGTACTTCCCTGGACAACTGCCTCACTTTGCTACCCAGCATCACGTCTCCTTCTAGCTAAAGGGGCACATTTGGCAAATGCCAGAGTCCACATCAACTCTCCCTGTGGCATCCTTAGACCCACTGAATTAGAAACATCAAGACCAGGGCACCTGTGGCGTGCCCTTGCCTGTTCTTGGCAAACTCTATCATGCTAGGACCTCTAGCTCATTATACTTACTCCATGGGTGCCTGGGCCCACGGGGCTGTCCTGGGGAAGGTAGGGTTGGTTACGAAGGTGCCGCCCCTCCCCCACCCACACTCCCACCTCGACCCACCGCTCAGACTTTCACATCAACGACTGAAAATCACACTTGCTTCCCTGTACGATTCACAAATGCCTGCCAGCCCACGATTTCAGCACCCAGCTCTCTGCTGGCTCAGTCCTGGCACCCCGCCGCAGGGAAGCTCAGGACCTCAGACCGAGGGCTGAGTGCACAGCCCGGGTGGCTACAGACTCACCCTCTCACGATGCCGCTCTCCAGGTAGTTGACCTGGATGAATTTCCCAAATCGGCTGGAATTGTTGTTGTGAGCCGTTTTAGCATTCCCGAAAGCCTGGGAGGAAAACAAAAGCAGGTTTTCAGGTTGTGAGGATGAAGTTTCTACAGGCCTCAGCCTGGAGCCTGGGGGCTCCCTGGAAGTCACGCAGAGACTCCAGGTGAGACCTGGAGAACAGAAAGGTAGGTAGCCCCAGCGCATCCCACGGGCTTACTCTTTATCTCTGTGTTTGAGGGTGTGGGAGGTGTTCAAGTTTTAAGTCCTGGACATTAGAAATGTCAATCGTCAGAATTCTTTTTCAGTAATAACTGTTCATGTAGCAAACTCCGGCCTGTGGGCCAAATCCAGTCCACTGCATGTTTTTGTATTGCCTGTCAGCCAAGAGTGCTTTTTACATTTGTAAATGGTTTCCAAAAAACCCCCCCGAAAACCCAAAAAAACCAAAAAACCCCAAGATGAGTAATATTCCCTGCCATGTAAAAATCCTATTCCCATGTCAGCATCCATAAATGAAGTGTGTTGGCACACAGTCAGGACCGTTCATTTACTGATTGTCCACAACTGCTTTTGTGCTGTGATGGCAGGGTAGCTGTGACAGAGACCATCTGGCCTGCAAAGTCGAAAATATTTATTATCCAGAATATTTACTTCCAGAAGGAGTTTGCTAGGCCCCGGGTTGATACGGGCTCCAGTCTGGACACCTGCAGTGTGAGGGAGCAGACGTGGGGACAGGTCCCAGGCTGGAGGGGTCCTGCAATTCCATGGGATGACAAGCTGGTTCACTGCAAATTTTTTTTAAAAAAATTGGGGTAAAACTGGCATAACATAAAACTAAGTTTTTAAAAGTGAACACTTCAGTGACATTTAGTACATTCACAATGTTGTGCAACCATCACCTCTATCTAGTTCCAGAATATTTCCATCACCCCAAAAGGAGACCTGTCCCCATGAGCAGTCACTCCCCCACTTCCCTCCCCCAGCCCCTGGTAACCACGAATCTGCTTTCTGTCTCTGGATTTGCCTGTTCTGGACATTTCACATAAGTGAGGGCATACACTAGGTGGCCTTTTGTGTCCAGCTTCTTTCCCTCAGCCTGATGTTTTCGGGGTTCAACCACACTGTGGTGAGAATCAGGGCTTCATTCCCAGTATGTAGAGGAAAGTATAGTGCTCAGAGCACTGCATAGTGCTCAGAGCCTGTGGCTTGGTGAAGTCCCCATGGGGTCTCCCATGTGACCACCATCCAGATTACAACAGAGAACACCCTCTGTCCACCACGAAGGTTCCTGGGGTACCTCCTTTCCACATGGTACCCAGACAGGGAGAACAGCCAGGGAGAGGGTGTAGTGGAGCCTTGGGGGGCACTCAGGGCAGGAAAGGTATCTGGGGAGTGGGGTTCCCTGTTTTGGGGGAGTGAGAGGCCAGTATAAGAGGTGGTGGTGAGGCCAGGCAGAGGAAGGGAAGAGGCAGAGATGGCATGGGGGGGGGGGTGACACCCTGAAGTCACACGCGAAAAGGGAAGCTTGGCAGAAACGAAAAAGGTGTCAGGCTCACACTGTCCCCGTTTGAGGAGGCTGAGCCGGGCAGAGGAGGTTGGAGGGAGGAAGGCTGCAGCTGGAAAGAGGTGGGAAGGCTACTGCCAAGGTCTGCTATGGGATATGTGTGTGTGGTGTGGGGGACAAGGGCAGGGTACAAGAGAGATGGCCAGGCTCTCAGGGGAGCCAGGAACAGGGAGACACCGAGAGGAGCCGGGATTTTCTTGAAACCCTCATTCTGCAGGGGGGATGGATGCAGGTCCCTCATTGATCAGAGCTTCTGGTGCGACCGCCTGAAGGCAGAAGCCCCATAAAAAAAGCATCTGCTGGAAGGCCTGGGGTACTTCCTCGGAAAATGGTTCCATTCAGCAGAGCTTGCGATCAGGGCTGAGGCCCCCCAGTTGGGCCCACGCGCCTGTCACGCTCTTGGCTGATCAGGTCACAGGATGAGTGACTTCCTGCTCGGCTGCCCCTGGGGCTCCAGACCCCAGAAACGGGCCTCGCTGTAAAACCTGAACCAACCGCCAAGTTGCCAAGCAGGGGAGTGACAGAGGAGGAGGCGGCCCCAGAGAGGCAACCCGGCCCCGACTGCAAAGGGGGTACCTTCAGGGTGGGGTTGGGGGGGCCCTTTGAGGGGGGGTCTCCACCTGGCCTGGCGGAGCAGAACCGAGCTTGAGAAGGCGCTTTCTGGAGTCAGACATCAGCCACAGAGACCACACCCCCTCCTCTTCTTCACAGCATCCCGATGTGTGTGACCGAGCTATAGGCCAGCTGCTGGGGGCCAGGCCACGGTCTGCCCTGTTCTCCTGACCTCAGCACTGCTGACACTTGGGGTGGGATCCTTTTCTGGGGTGGGGCTGTTGTTCTGTGCACTGTAGGGTGTTGAGCAGCATCCCTGGTCTCCACCCACCAGATGCCGGTAGCATCTGGGACAACGTAGAACATCCCCAGAGAGAGTTGAATTGCCCGAGTTGAGAAGCACTGCTGTGTACAGATGGAGGTAAAAGGGGTTTGCAGGGTTGGGTTGTCTGGGGCTCCCTCCTGTCATGAGGGTCCCCATGTGCACTGCAGGCGTTGATGGGCTCCCTGGCGAAGAAAACTGTCTTTCCAGGTTTAACCTCCTGTTCCCTCTAAGTTCAGCTTTTTTTTTTTTTTTTTTTTTTTTTTTTCCGTACGCGGGCCTCTCACTGCTGTGGCCTCTCCCGTTGCGGAGCACAGGCTCCGGATGCGCAGGCCCAGCGGCCATGGCTCACGGGCCCAGCCGCTCCGCGGCATATGGGATCCTCCCAGACCGGGGCACGAACCCGTATCCCCTGCACCGGCAGGCGGACTCTCAACCACTGCGCCACCAGGGAGGCCCTAAGTTCAGCTTTTAAAGGGGTAAAGCCCATCGGGTAAAGCCACAGCTCTGAGAAAAGCAGACAGCAGATCTGTCTCCTCCTTTCCTTCCAGACCCTGCAGGGTGGTGTCTGAGCTGAGGACAGACCTGCTTTGTGGTAAAATGAGCTCCCACGAGCGAGCATGCCAAGTCCTGCCTGTCCTAACTTCAAACAGATGGCAGAGGGGCGCCCGACACCGAGTGGGCTCCCTCCAGGGGCAAGTCCTAAGTCCCTGCAGTGCCTGTGTTCAGGGCCTCCGCAGAGACAGCCCAGAAATGCACATTTGCATCCAGAAGAGCCACAGTGGTCCCTTCCGAACTCGGGACAAGTCTCTGTGGCGATTTCTAAGGAAACAACCAGGCCTGGTGTCCTGGGGATAAGAGGGAATGTCCTCGGGATGTGAGGGCCCACCATCTCTCTGGTTCTGCGATTACCAGCACAGGGCCTAGTGACCTCATGCGTCTGGTATGCGGTCTCAACACACTGCGACTTTTCAAAGCTGATCTAAAAATATCCGGTTGGTGCTATTATACGTCCCTTAGAGGAGGAGGAAATGCTGGCCTGGCACCCGAAGCCAGGGGAGCTATTGTGTAGCTGTTCCCGGGGCTGTGCACTGCCTCCAAGCACAAGGGTGGCTGGTGTGCCCGGTGGATCATGTGGGGTTGGGGATGGATGGAAGAGATGAAGCAGGACCTGGGGGCCAGCAGTGATGTGATATGATCTGGCACTGGGGCAGGCGTGGCCACATGCTCATGCTGTCTTCCCATCACGTCAGACAATCCACGGCTCTGGCAAAACGCTATTCGAGAAAGGCCTCTACTTTCTTTGAAATGCTTTTTTTCCCTTTTATAATATAAAAGACATGTTTCTAATATAAGCTGTACACTTGGAAGAAAAGATAGAACCATGCTAAAAGTTTACCTAACGAAAGGAAAAAACCATAAAGAGATGACCCATTAATTCAACCCCACCCCCAAGCACGGTTTCTAGGTAAAATGAATGAAGCAGCCGTACCCCGACTTCCTCAGATCGTGTGCCCCCTCCAGGTGCCCCCCACCCCCGGATGCCAAGAGCCAGGGGATGTCTGGCTGTCTTCTAACTGCCTCTGTCTTTGAGGTTCTTCTTTGGGGAGACTGAAAAAGCTTTTTTAAATCAAAGACATCCAGGGTTGGGGACTTCCCTGGTGGTCCAGTGGTTAAGAATCCGTCTTCCAATGCAGGCGACACCGGTTCAATCCCTGGTCGGGGAACTAAGATCCCATGTGCCGTGGGGCAACTAAGCCTGCGCGCCAGAACTAGAGAGAAGTCCATGCACCTCAATGAAGCGAAGAGCCTGTGCACCACAATGAAAGATTCTGCGCACCGCAACTAAGAACAAACAGAGCAAAAAAAAAAAAAAAAAGACATCCAGGGTTGAGCAGCCTACATAGCCAGAAATTTCTAGACAGTGCATTTTCTATCTAAACAGGATGGCTCTTCTCTCTGTTGGAATACGCAATAAACATTTTAGGAAGAACAGCGATATAACATCAAAGAATGACCTGTGGTGTATACCAGCCCCACGCCAGGAGTGCTGCGGGCTTGTGACTCTTTTCTTTGCTCGAATTCCTCTAAGGGACAGACCTGCCTTCCCCATTTCCGATGAGGAAACTGAGGGACAGAGGTCAACGGACCTCCCCGAAGTCTGCCCCGACTCCCAACCCACACCATGCCTGTAGCCGCTCAGTCCCTGGTCCAGGCTGGTTCTCAGAGCTGGGAGCCAGGTGAGCAGGCCTGAGACTTTTCGGGGTGTCTGCCTGCCCCGGCAGCCCAGCAGGCGGATTCCCGAGCCTTGAGTTCACACCTGGTCTCTTGTGCATCCCACATGAAAACCGGACAAGCCTTGAGATGGACTGCATTAGGCAAACGGTGTTTTGCTTTCAGGTTTCAAAACTGAAAAGCCCCATTGAATGAGCTCACCAAGGCAAACGTGCTTGCTATCTCCTGTGTTGACAGTTGACCCCAGAGTAGGGGTTTCCCTGGAGAGAAGTCCCTCAGCCTCACCTTGCAGGGTGGTGGTCCTTCCAGCCAGGCGGAGGTGGCCTGAACTGGGATAACTCCTTTGCCCTCAGATACACCCGCAGCTGTCCTCACTTGCTGCGGTGGTTTCGTCTTGGTTGTGGGGTTGGCCTTCTGTTTTCCTGATCTAGCTGCAGGGACCTCCCTTCCCAAGTGTGTGGTGCTTTTGTACATGTGGTTTCATTCATTCACTTGACAACAATGTATTGGTTGGCTGCCGTTGTGTCTGGCACCGTTCTAGCCTCAGAGAGCCCCCTCCCTGGTGGTGCTCCGACAGGGACGCCCCCTCCACGTCCACCTTGGCCATGGCTCAGATGTCACCACCTCCCGACACCCTGGAGGCTGCCCACTGCCTCTCATGACCTTGACACTGCCCCTCCCCCTGCAATGCCACATCTGGGCAGAGCCTCTGTTCCCCACCCCGGGACCACAAGCCATGCCATACAGGACTTCCGAATCTCTTGTGTCCAGGCACGGCCAGAGAGGAGTGACCACTGTTGCCAGGAAAGGCTGCGAATGGTAAGAGAACACTAGCAAATATTAGGCCACTGTGAAGCCTAAAAATGGGGCTGAAAGGGAGACTGTCTCCCGCTCATTGGCCTGCAGGAGCCCTCTTGTTCCAGCCCTGGGTGTGGGTGCAGAAAGGCAACACCCGAGGGTGACTGGGAACCAGCCCTGGCACGGCAGCCCCACCGCTGGAACTCGGGTTATTTTATTTTCCCAAGTGCTCTCCAAGTTCCAGGCGTACCTTTCTACGTGAAACAGCGCTCAGCCCATGCCCAGATCGTGTCCATTTGGGGACACAGGTGACTGTCGGACCTGCAGGAGGAGAGCTGGGAGGCGTCCCATGGCCCGTGGACCGAGGCGCCCTGGAGATCTGCTCTGTTGTGTCTGCTAAGCAAACATCCCCGGGGCATCCAGTCAGGCTGGGGCTTTCCTGTGTGGAAATGCCAGGAAAATAACCCCCAGGTGTGTGCGGGGTGGAGGGCTACTTCTGGTGAGAAGCCCAGGAGAACAGCTCTGCATCGGCAGGGGATTCGGACAAATTAGTTCACTGCTCTTGAGTTTCAAGTTCCTCTCCTGTAAAATGAAGGGGTAAACCCGTCTTCTCAGGTTGTTTGAGGACGAAACGGGACCATCTGTGTGAACCAGGGGCGGGCCAACTTGTTCCATGAAGGGCCAGCTAATAAATATTTGGGGCTCTGCTGCAACAACTCAACTGCGCGAAGCAGCCACAGACAACCCGTACATGAATGGACGTGGCCATGGGGAGGACACCTACATGATGCCCAGGATGGGGGGAATGCGGGGTGGGTGGCAGGCTTAGACATTGACCTCTACCGGGGTCAGCAAATTACGGCCAGCCACCTGTTTCTGTGTGGTCTGTGAGCTAAGAATGGTTGTCACATTTTTATACGCTTGAAAAAAAAAATCAAAAGAATATGTCACAACACATGAAAGTGATATGAAATTCAACTTGCAGCCACCATGAATAAAGTTCTGTTGGTGCACAGCCATGTCTGTTTATGGATGGTCTGTGTCTGCTTTTGGACTATGGCAGAGTTGAGTTGTGGTGGTGAAGACTGGTCCAGCAGAGCTGACAATACTGACCCTTGGGCCCTTTACAGGGTAGGTGTGCCAGCGACAGTTCTAGAGGCTCTCGGTTAAATGTCCCCTTCTCCCAAAGGGGGCCAGGGCAGTGCTGGGGCCGGGAGAAGACTCCAACACTCAGACATGCAAGGTGAGCATGACAGGGTGTGAGTGTTGCCTGGGCTGACTGGTCTACCCCCAAAGCACAGTAGGGACACAGAGAAGCAGGACCAGGAAGCATGGAAGGCAGAATGGGCCAGTGGAGTCACAGGCTCAGAGGGGCTGTGTGGAGAGACAGAAGAGCTCCCTGGGAGCTGGGAGTGGAGGGGTTAGGAGGTGGGGATGGGAGAAGCATGGCTGATGTGATTTCCACAGAGCTGCTGTGCAGAGAACAGATGGAGGGAGATGGATCCAGGGAGGGTGAGGACAAGGATGACGGTGGGAAGGGGGTGGCGATGATGGTGGTGAGAGGCGGTGGTTGTGGGGAGGAAGATGGGACCCCCGACCCCCTGCCAGCCCACGTAGGTGATAGCTGCAGGCTCAGTGGGCCTGTGGATGCCGGGCAGGAAGTGGAGGAATCACCCCCAACCTCATGGCTCCCCAAATCACAGATGACGAAGTGGAAACTTTCCAGGGCCTGGCTGACATCCAGCCTTAGCCCGGGTTCTGTTCTCTTCCTGTTGCCCACGGGGCTTGGGACACCTGGCAGGTTGGATGGACAGACAGACGGGCGGATAGAGGCACGTAGAGAGCCGAGTGCTGACAGGACATAAGACTCACCCCATCTCCGTGCCCCCAGTTTGTAACAGGCTCTGTTACTCTTATCTGGAAGGGCACTGACTGTCGGCCACAGGTGGACAGAAACGCTGAAAACAAGGGCTCCTGGGGCCAGAACAAGGCCCTTTGAAATGGACAGATTCCTACCAGGGGCTGAAGTTTCATGGTAAACTGTGCCGTGGAGTGAGTGGCGGGGAGGTGGGATGATCGAATCTTAGAAAAAAAAGAAAAAAGAAATCAAGTATGAAACAAGTTATTGTATCTCATACTTCACTGAATTTTGGTTTAGGTTATAAATGAAACCAGGTGTAGATCACAGAAAGAATAAAGAACAAATTAAGCTTTGATGGGGGAGGGTCTTGCTTGGTTCTTACTGTACCAAAAATATTTGAGGGATTCATCAAGATCCCTGAGGGCTCATCTTATCCATTTGATACCCAAGTCATTCTCTTTGGGGTTTACTTGGTTCTTTTTCTCAGGTTTTAGAGTTGGGAAATTAATTTGCTTACTTTCATTTGTTCATATTTATGGATATAAAGTGTTTACGGCTACAAATTGTCCTCTCATTACTGTTTTAAACACATCTCATGGATTCTGATAATACACAGTTTAGGTCACTGATTTTCAGAAAATCCACAATTTTGGTTTTTAACTTCCCCTTCATCCAAGACTTAACAGAAGGCTAGTTTTTCTTAAAAACATTTTTTTTCCATATGGAAGGGCTTTAAAAAAATTAATTTCTAGTTTTGTTTTTTTTTTTTTTTTTACGGTACACCGGCCTCTCACTGTTGGGGCCTCTCCTGTTGCGGAGTACAGGCTCCAGATGCGCAGGCTCAGCAGCCATGGCTCACGGGCCCAGCCGCTCCGTGGCATGTGGGATCTTCCCGGACCGGGGCACAAACCCGTGTCCCCTGCATCGGCAGGCGGACTCTCAACCACTGCGCCACCAGGGAAGCCCTCATTTCTAGTTTTATTGCATTGTTAAGAGCACTGACTGTAATATTTCCCATTTTGGAAATTCTAGATGCTTTCTCTGTGACCTGATATAGGAATGAGTTTTGTGAACATTCCAATGAATACTTAAGACTTATTCTCATACTGGAGTGAAGGGTTTGCAACACGGCCACAAGATCTGCCTAAATGTGTGGTTTGGGCATCTTACATCCCTGCTTATTTGCTGTCCACTCAACGAGCCTTATGTTATGTGTTTGTAACTATTTCTCCCAGTATCTTTTATAATTTCTGCTTTGTAAAAGCAGCTGCTGTGTTGTATGATGCATAGATGTTGACAACTATTATACCTTGAGAGTAAATTGAGGATTTGGGCATTATGATGAATCTTCTTCATCATGCGATGTTCAGAGGCCTGAGCTCTACTTTTTACACGTCACAATTGCAGCTGTGTTCTATCCTGTTTCTATCTGCCTGATACATCTGTGCCTGTCCCTTTACTTTTAGCTTCCTGAACTACTTTGGTTTAGTTGTGTCTTGTTCATAAAGCATGGAGGTGAACTTTGCTTTGTGAGCCAAGCTGAAAATTCTCTCTGTTTAGGCAGAATGAACCTGTTTAGATTTAGCAACACGATGGACTCGTTCCCTTCTGAAATTCAGGCTTCCATCACTAGCTCTCTTCCCCATCTGCTGCTTGTCAGTGTGGCTGAGTAACTATAAGTCAGAGCAATTCTCCAGGTCACTTTTGATGACTTCCTGAAATCATGCACCTTTTGCAAGGTTTTTCAACCTCACTTTGCAACTGATTTGGTTTGCATTTGTGTGGTGGGATGCATCTGGGAGAGAGGACCCACTAGGCCCGGCGGACTGGAAGGGGCCATACTTAGGCTGAGCCAAGTGGGGAGTGTGAGTGGAGGGCTTGTTCCATAAGTGGCGGCTCATTGTGGAAGGTTTCACTTTAGGATGATGTTTGTTTCCCTACACAAATCCCAAACTGTATGGTGCTGATGATGAGAACAGCAAGGACTTCTGATACTTTCCATGCAGCAAAACTAAGCATTGGCATATGTGAGGAAAGTGGAGCTTCCAGGGGTGGGCTGGAGGGACAGTCTGTGGTCTCCAGAGCTCCCTCCACCCTCCCTACAGGTGCTGTAGCCTCTCTCCAAACTCCTGGGGAGAGGGATGCCCCTTGGGGCCCCAGGTTCCCCTTGGGCCCACCCTCCATACCTGGGGTGAGCAAACCTGTCATCCTGGGGCTCCCCTGCTTACAACAGTGGGGAAGGAGAGTCAGAATTGTAAAGATTCCCCTGCCCCCCACCATGAGTCACCACTACCTTGCTGCTCTGGTAGGTTACGGTGAGAGAGAGAAAAGGTTGAGAATCCAAGTATGAGCTTTGGGGACTTGTTAAAGATACAGACTTGGGCCTCAACCCAGACTTGCAGAATTTCTGGAAAGGCTAAGGAGTCAAAATTCCTAAACCAGAGCCTGAGGCTATTCTGATTCCTGGAAGGGTGAGAACTACTGCCCTAGGGTTTATTATGAGAATGAAGTATCTCTAGGGAGAAATAAAGCAAGAGGATGTCTACTTACACCCCTCCCTTCTTCTTGAACACCTGGAGTAGGGGTCTTGATAATCAAGAGTGGGACAGAGCAAAGAGCTTCGTGCTCAGTATACTTAGTTTAATTAGACAGCTTTCCTCACGCTTAGCCCCAAGAGACAAGAAACTTTCATATTCCAGGATTTCATCGAGATCAGCCACTCCCCACCAGTATCCCAACCCCAGATGGGTCCAATTCACATCCTGACTGCCACTTGGTAGCCTTGTCCAGCCAGGCACTGTAAGGTGGAGGGGAGAAGGAGAAGAAATCAGGCCCCCGTGATGATGAAGGAACAGGCGCAGGAAGAAAAATCATTGTCCAGAGCCACCTCTCAGCTGTGATTCCTCATAGCCCCAAGAACCAAGGGATTATCTGGGAAACTGGGCTCAGTGGCTTGGCCCCAGTCCTGACAAGAGGTTGTGCTTTGTTCTGATGCAGGCCCGGCTGGGAAGCCAGTACCGTGGACACCACCCCGGCTGCTGGACACTGTCACCTGTACACACCAGCGGGGCCACCAGCTGGAGCCCGGGCAGTGGCAGGAAATATTTCAGAGGAAGAGACAACAGGATATGGTGATAGCGAGTATGCAGGCGATAGAGGAAAGCACCAAAGACCAGTGGTGATGGCTCAGCCGACCGAAATGGAAAAGTAGGAGAGAGCAGAGGTGTGTGGGGTCAAAGTTCAGTTTGCCAGGACCTTACCTGAGATTTGCATCTCATGGATGTGGTGGGATTTTGTCTAAGTGTGTGTGTATATGTGTGTGTGTCTGTGTTGGCAGGGGGGTCCACAGACTATGCCCCACAGGCCAAATCTGGCTTGATACCTTTCTTTTCTTTAATAACTTTTTAATTTTAGCACAGTTTTAGATTTACAGGAAACTTCTAAGAATATTACAGAGAACTCCCAAGTACCCCACACTCAGTTTCCCCTACTGTTAATATTATGGTGGCACATTTGTCACAATGAACAAATGAACCAATATTGACTGATATATTATTATTAAACTAAGTTAGCATTTCATTCGGATGTCCTCATTTCCCCGCCTAATGTTCCTTTTCTGTCCCAGGATCCCACGTTACATTCAGTCCTCACATCTCCTTGACAAACCTGGCTCCACACCAGGTTTCTCGGACTCGTTTTCTGAGACCTTGACAGTTTTAAGGAGGACAGGTTGAGTATACTGTAAAATGTCCTTCAATCTGGGTATCTTTGATGCTTCTCTCCCACTGCCTGTTTTTGCAAATAAAGTTTTACTGGCAAACGACCCCACCCGTTTATGTATTGCTTTTGCTCTACGATGCAGAGTGAGTAGCTGCGAGCGAAGTAGTGACAGAGACTGCGTGGCACTAAAATCTGGAAATGCTAATTAATGTGGCCTTTTACAGAAAAAGTTTGCAGATCCCTGGTATAAACTACTATGTCAGGGCTTAAGCTTAAACTGCTTGATCCAGGATACACTCCACGGGAGCAGCCACTGCAAACCCGCTCTGGCCAATTTTATTGTCACTCAACCTTGGGGAAGGGTTTTGCCAATTAGCATAATGAATGTTCCACTTCAACATTCATGGGTGGAACTGGTGATGTTCAAGACAAGTGGCTGGATGGAACATTCTGGAGGCACTTCCCACACTTGCTTGAGAAATTCCACCTAAGGGGGCCTGTTCCGTAGGGACGGGGCTCAGGTCTGACTTCAAGCCAGTCCCACATCTTGCTGCTGGATCACGGGCTGGGGTGAGGCCCTGGGAGATGGAGCTCAGGTACCCCTGGGGCCACCCCAGAGGCCAGAGCTGATAGGACCAGCTCTAGCATGGCTGGGCTCCTGTCTGCCCATTGCAAGATAGATGGGAAGGAATCCGAGGGGTGGATGTCGTGGCACTTGACGGGGAGCGCTCCAGATGTGTACAGCCCGCTCTGCATTTCTGTTTTAATTGTGCTAAAATTCATGTAACATAAACTTCACCATGTTAACGTACGAGTCAGTGGCATTTGACATGTTCGCTACGTTGTGCAACTGTCAACTCTATCAAGTTCCAGAACATTTCATCACCCCAAAAGGAAACGCTGTCCCCCAGAGCAGCCACTCCCCATCCCCCCTCCTCCAGCCCCTGGCAACCACTCATCTGCTTTCTGTCTCCTTGGATTTGCCTGTTCCGGACACTTCATGTAGATGGGATCATAAATATGTGGGCTTTTGTGTCTGGCTTCTTTCACTCCGTGTAACATTTTCGAGGTTCATCCACGTTGTAGCGTGTGTCAGTGTTTCATTCCTCTTTATGGCTGAGTGATCTCCATTGTATCCACTCTTTGAAAAGGGGCAGTAGGGGAAATGGCCAGGCCTGCCTTGGTGGGTTACTCCATCTTCCTTGGGTCTGGGGAAGTCACGGCTGGTGCTGACCTGAGTCCAGGAGGGTCACTGGGTCCAAAGGCCCTTTGATGTCCCCAACGCTCTGGCGTAAAATGCTTCCAGTCACCTCTTTCAGGTGGATGCGATCTTCCCTCCGACCTTCCATCACAGGCCTGCCCCAGCCTTTGCTTCTCTTGTGGGGGGGCCTCTCCTTGGCATCTCCCTTCTTTATGGGGCAGCTCTGGAACGGGTGCAGAAGGCTGCCCACGCACAGGAGGGCTGGATCCCCATGAGGTGTCCCCCCCAACCTCAGCATTGCCAGGACCTCATCCCAGGGTGCACTCACTCCCTGCTCTGTCATAGCTGAAATCTGGGGCTGCTAAGCTAGACTAGCTCCTGCAGGAAACAAATGGGCCCTGAACACCAAAGAGCCCCTCAGAGCCTCAGGGTGTGGGGCAGGGAGCCACACTGTGCTGGTTCTGTGCTAGGACTCTGCTGGCCTCGTGACCTTCTGGAGCTCTCCTCTGCCTCTCCCAGGAGGCTTCTGGGTGGCCTTTAGATGATGACACAGGCGGGTGCAGCATGTGTAAAGGCCCTGGGGCAGGAGAGATCAGCAGGCAGAGCAGAGAGGTCAACTTGCGGTAGGTCACACAGCACATGTACTGCTGAGTCGGGCTTCCTGGCAGAGGTAGCTCTTGGCCCAGAGGACCTGGAGGTGGTAAATTCCAAGGCGAGGGACACAGTCACATGCTGAGGGGAAAGAACTGGTCCAGGCACTTTGGCAGAACTGGAGAAGTTCCCTCTGGGGCTACAGGTCCTTGTAATCTTCTTTCTCCCCCTCCCCACAATCTCACCAATATTCACACCTCCAATAAGCAGCTCTGTCCCTGCAGTGGCACCTGGATCCACACAGCTCCCTGCAGACTCTGTCCACAGCCCCAGGCCTGATTTTCAACTGTACATCCTAAAGGCCCCTAAACTAGAGCGGGTTTCTTGGCCTTAGCACTACTGGCATTTGGGGACGTACCATCCTTTGCAGAGGGGCTGTTCTGTGCACCGTAGGATGTTGAGCAGCATCCTTGGCCAACCAAAAAAAACATCTCCAGACGTTTCCAAATGTCCCCTGATGGCAGAATCACCACTGGCTAAGAACCGAGCGTAATTCAAAAAGATACACGCACCCCTACATCCATAGCAGCACTATTCACAATAGCCAAAACCTGGAAACAACCTAAATGTCCATTGACAGATGAATGGATAAAGAAGATGTGGTACATATACACAATGGAATACTACTCAGCCATAAAGAGGAAAAAATAATGCCATTTGCAGCAACATGGATGCAACTAGAGATTATCATACTAAGTGAAGTAAGTCAGAAACAGAAAGAGAAATACCATATGATATCACTTATATGTGGAATCTAAAATATAGCACAAATGAACCTGTCTACAAAACAGAAACAGACTCACAGACATAAAGAACAGACTTGTGGTTACCAAGGGGGAGGGAAAGGCTGGGAGTTTGGGATTAGCAGATGTAAACTATTATATACAGGATGAATAAACAACAAGGTCCTACTGTAGAGCACAGGGAACTATATTCAATATCCTGTGATAAACCATAATGGAAAAGAATATGAAAAAAAAGAACGTCTGTATGTGTATAACTGAGTCACTTTGCTGCTGTACAACAGAGATTGGCACAGCATTATAAATCAACTACACTTCAATTAAAAAAATTTTTTTTAAAAATTGGCTGCCCTGGAGATCCCTGGCCCCTCAGGAAGCGCTAAGTGGAAGTGTGTAAATACTCACAGGTTGCTGTGACTTACTCTCTATTAGAGGGGTGAGGATACCATCTAGCGTGTCCTGATAGCTCACATCATGGAAGGCTTTGGGTCCGGGCGCCTGACCACTGCCAGCAGGTGGCCATTTTCCCCTCCACCCAGGAGGAGCCGGTCTACAGCCATGAGCTGGGGTCGCAGGGCTGGTCAGTGGCTGGGCGGTTGACCGAGAGCCTTGGGCTTGACCCCTCGGCCTTTCCAAAAGACAGATCACTTCTGGGCCTCAGGTAACTGAGGTCTTGCTGGGCCTGGCCTCGGGAACTGGCTGCGGCCAGCAGTGGCTGAATGACACAGAAGGAAACTTCCAGAGGGAAACTCCCCAGTGATGCTGGGGACAGGGCCCTGAAGCCACTCCATCCTAGATAATCGCTAGGAAACAAACAGGCTGCCAGGCCCTGTGGTCACTCGACGCCCGGCTGCATCCCTGCCCCAAACAGCGAGGCAGATGTACCTCATAGATGATGGACGGACATCCCCACCCACCACCCAGCCCTGGTGCAGCAAAGTGCCCAGAATATTCTGAAAGGGCGGTGGCCATGGCAGGGGTGTCCTGGGCCCGGAGCTATGCTTTGCCTTTTAATCAACTCTTTTTGCAAATTCCAAGGAAGCCTTTCTGGTTGCTTAAAATACACCCGCAATTCCACTCTTCTCTTAGATGCAATGTTCCCAAAAATATAACTTCCACTTTGGTCTAAAATAGCCTTAGATTACTGCAATGCGTTAGGGCTCTGCCCTTTTAGGCAGCAGGCCAGAAAGGCAGTCTCGCGGGTCTGCAGGGCACGGGAGGGGCAAAGAATGCCGGTGGGCCACGGCTTCCAGGTGGCCGTCCCCTCCCTAACGCTTCCAGGGTCCCCTTGATCAAAGACCTAGGCACTCATGGCTGTAGGGCACCCCGATCCTCTCCACACCCCCAAAGACAACCTCTTACCCTTCTGTACCCCCATCCTGCTCTGGTGTGGCCCTACTTCTCAGCTGGGCAGTCTCTGGGCTGTCTGTCACTCTGCCCCCATTCCCTCCTTCCGATCCACGTGGCTCCTTGTAGCGGCTCCCACCATTTTCCACATCTTGTAACATCCTTGTGGTGAGCTGGGAACACCCATGCCTGCTAATACGTACTAAGCACCAGGGCTGGCAACATAGCCACCCCAACCCCAGGCTACAAGAAGCTTGTCCTAATGCTCATCTCTCTGGCTGAATTATCCCTCTGCCGTGAGCTCCAGCGCATCCTCCTGGGCACACATCTGGCACCCCAGATGGTGGCTTCCTCCAGGGGTGCAGCGGCCCTGAATGTGCACCTCTGGCCTGGCCCCATCAGCCCCAGCGAGTTCATGCTGCCTCTCCTGGCAGCTTGTGGAGGGAGGGTCCAGGGGTTGCGGGGGGGAGGGTAGGTCCGGGAGGCATTGGGGTCTTGCTTGGTGTCCTCGTCCTGCTGTGCCCCGGCAGACCGTGTTGCCCTGCAGGCAGGATGCAGGTGGTCTTAGGGCCCAGGGTGCGGCTGGAAACCCTCCGAGGGCCCCTCCTGGATATGCGAGATCAGGAGGGGCCCACACACAGCTCCCACTACCCCCAGCCAGAGCTCAAACACCCTGGCTGCACAAGCGCTCCCAGCTGCCTGTGGAACACAGAGCGCTCGAGCAGGTGAGGGAGAGCTGAAAGGTGAACTTATGAGATGAACTTCTGGGACATCTACATCCAAGTCCTTCTTTTCTGACCCCTCAAGACCGCTTTCAGACTCCCCTGTAGATAGATGTATATTTATGAATATATGAATATACATGTGGCACAGACCAACGCAGAAAATTTGAGCTGGTGACAGGAGTCATCTGCAACGAGGGTGGGAACCTGGTTTCCTTATGTTTGGGAAGGGAGAACAGAGCAGAAGACAGAAGTGTGCACAGAGAAAGTAACTGGAATGTTCTAGCATGTTCCATGTGCACAAAGTACAAGGGGTCGGCAAACCTTCCCTGTAACGTGCCAGGGGTTCAATATTTTTGGCTCTGGGGACCATACAGTGTCTCTGTCACAACTGCCCCACTCTGCCTTGAGAGCCACCACAGACAATATGTAAATGAGCAGGCGTGGCTGAGTACTAATAAAACCTTATGTGTAGAAACAAGCAGATTTAACCTGTGGGCTGTAGTGGGCCAATCCCTGGTACACGCAAAAAGAAATTATACTTCAAATAGGAGAAAAGATACTAAAAATATGAACCGTTATCTGAACAAAGCAAAGCAAAGCACCAAGGTGCAACCAAAAGCTATAACAAAATAATGGCACAGTTTTACAAAAGTGCGGCGGATAACCACGCGTGCTCCCCGGCAGCAAAAACCACCATGGCAGCCCTGGTTTGTTTCCTGTTGGGGAGACACTTAAAGAAGAGCTGAACCACAGTCAGCACCTGGCGTGAGGTTCAGAAAGTCACCCTGCAGGAGGACAGGGGTGGAGGGGATGACAAAATTGCAGTGCATAGGAACCAGCACGAACTGCACCCAAAATCCACATGACGTTCGCCTTTCATGACGTTCGCCTGCAAGAAAACCCACAGGGAGTGTGTGACTTCTCAGCTCTGGGGGTCACCACGTGAGTGACTGCATTTTTTTTTTTTTTTGTATTGATGAGCAGCTTTTCGAATAACACTTGAAGACTTCACCCCAAGTGCGCTTGGAAGACCAAACTTGGATGGAAAACCTGACCCTTGCATCCGAACATGCTTTGTTTTTGGTGAGAAAGACGTGAGGTTTCTGGTGGTGGGTGGGCAGTGGCCGTTCTCCTGGCCGTGGCTGGTCACAGGGCAGGAAAAAGCACCAGCCACCCGTTCCCGGAAACGAAGCAGATCGCCAGCCAGAAACTGCATCCCCACCCGCCAGCCACCCCTTGTTAAGCTGGTGAGACAGAACTGAGCACAGCTGGTTGATGTGTAAGTACAACAGCACGATTTTAACCCCCAAATTTGAACCTATTTGGGTACAGGACATCTGTAACACTGAAATCATTCTTCGCCTGCAGTCGGCCTAAAAATTCTTTTCAACTGGGGTGATTCTGCCCCTCAGGGGACACTTGGTGAAGTCTGGGGACATTTATAATTGTCCTGACTGAGAGAGGGGGTGCTACTGGCATCTGGTGGGTGGAGGCCAGGGATGCTGCTTAGCACCCCACAGTGCACGGGACGGCCCCCACCCCAGAGAAGGATCTGGGCCCAGGTGTCAGCAGCGCGGAAGCACAGCCTTAGCCCCTCTGTGTTTCTGTCTGCAAGGCCTGAAGCTGACCCCACACGAGGCCTCATTCACCCTGTCATCCTCTGTGGGATCGGCCCTCCTGCTGTCCCCCTCCTACCCTGGATTCCAGCCTCAGCTCTTGCCCTCCCCCGGGCTGCTCTGCCAACCCAGGGCCCCCCAACGACTTCCCCAAACATCCTGGGGAAGCCACTCAGGGCACAGAAGCAGCCAGAAATTCGATTCCTCCCTCCCTGCAGCTGCCCTGGTGGGACAATCCTCCAAGGCTCTCAGTGATCAGCCTCCAGGCCCCGGGGCATCCTCTTCTCCATCCTTGCCTGTATCCCTCTAATGCTCATTCCCCCGGGAGCCCACCCTGGCCTGGCTCTCACTTCCCTCCTTCCCCTGCATAGATTGTTGAATCTGATGTTCACAGTGCCGACCTTCCAGCCACCCAGCCTCGAGGACAGCCCAGGTCCAGCTGAGCCTTGACCACTGGCTGGGGGTCGGGGGATGTCTGGCTGGCACATCTCTCCCTGGAGCGCCCCACGCTGCTGCCCCAGACTCTCCCGAGCCTAATCCCGCTGCCTCCCCACCCAGCTGCCTGCTGACGCCCGACTTTCCCATCAACAGACCAGAGAAACACCCCAAAACGCAAAGCAGATACGATCTGGGCCTCTGAGGCCCTAGGACCCTGGAGACAGACAGACAAGCTCCAGATAAAGGCTCTCAGCCCAGATACCCTCTTGCTGTGAACGCCCCGGCCCCCTTTGTGGGTTGGGCGTGGGGGTAGGGGTGCGACATCAGTAACTTCCCTCCTTCTGACCTGATCCTGAGCCTCCTCCCTGCCGGGGCCCATGCCCCCCAAAATGGCCCCCAGAGGCTTGTCCGTGGCCCCGTGCCCGTTTCTCAACATTCACTCCTCCTGGCAAACTTACCTCCTCCCATATCTAATGAGCAAGGCCGGGAGGTGCCCCAGCTCGCCGCTTGCTCCTGCGTGACTGGACAACCTCTAAGGCCTGACAAGGCTGGGGTGAAGGGGGTCTTTGTGCTGTCAGAGCATCCCTGGGATGAAGCACCCCAGACCACAGTCCCTGCAAGCGTCCGGGGGGCAGATCCCGACAGCGCTGTGCAGGCAGCTCTGAGCCCGCCTCCTCCTCCCCCCTGGACTCTGTCTGCTCTGATCTGATACCTCGACTCGGGGAGCCCGCTCTGCTTTCGGAGGCTTCGGGTGGCTTGCGCCACACATTCACTTCTCACTGCTCCCGAACGCCAGCCCCCTCCTGGCCACCAGCCTCTTCGCAGGTGTGGCAGCCCCATGTAGATGGAGGACACAGATGGACGGACCCAGGTGTGTCTGCCCGCCCCCAGCCAGCCCTCGGCACGCCCGGGAAGCCCGCACACCCGGAGCAGCCTGCTGGTCAGGGCTCCGCTCTCCTCCCCGGCTCGGCTCAGTTCAGCCCAAGTCTCCAGTGGGATCACCTCCACTTCCGCCCCACACCCTCCACCCCTCCCGTTGTTGATGGAGGGGGACACTGATTGGGGGACGCTGGCCTTGCTGGGGCAGGGAGGGGGGTCAGGACTGAGGAGAAAACTCAACTGCAGAGTCAGCCATACAAAGGATTGAAATCCTGAGAAAACTGGTGAGAGGTAAAAAAAAAAATGTGGTCTTATCCATACAGTGGACTATTAGCCAGAAGAAGGAATGAAGCATTGACACACGCTACAGTGTGCATAAACCTGGAAAAAAACCAAGCTGAGCGCCAGGAGCCAGACACAAAAGCCCACATCTTGTGTGATCCCATGAAATGTCCAGAACAGGCAAACCCACAGAGGCAGAAAGCAGATCAGTGGTTGTCAGGGGCTGGGGGAGGGGCAACAGGGAGTGACTGCTAATGGGGTCTCCTTCTGAGGGTGATGGAAATGTTCTAGTATTAGATAGAGGTGAAGGTTGCACAACATTGTGAATCTGCTAAAAAATACTGAATTGTTCATTCGAAATGGGTGAATTATACCTCAACAAAGCTCTTCAACAGAAAACCTAACCGCAGAGGCATACCCTTGGTTCTGGAACCTTGTGTCACACCGGTTGAGTGGCTTTGCCCATGTGTCCCCAGTGATGGGCAGAGACTGGCCCATCCTCACCCTGTGGGAGGGAAAGACATGTTCTGGGCAGGTGTCCCTGCGGGTGAAGGTCAAGGTGAACGATGGCATGTTGGTTCAGGGTGACCTGCTCAGGTAGGCCGGCCAGTGCTGACAGAGGGTAGTGGGAACAGACCCAGTGGCCTGAGGGGTGGGCGGAGACTGGGGGAGTCTGTGGTCATGTGACACTGGGTCTGTGGGGCCCTCAGTGGGGACTGGTGCTCAGGACCAAGGCCGGCACACATCCCAGTCCCAGGACAGGCTCCTTCAGGGCCCCCGAGGTGGGTCAGGGGCAGCAGAGAGCTCCAGGACACCCTCGGTCCCACGCCTTGCTGTCCTGGTCACCAGCCTCCTGTGGGTATGCCAGGCAGCTTGGGGTGCCACCATCTCCCAGCCTTCTCTCTCTGCGTGGGTCAGGCCACAGTAGCTACATGGAGGTCCCGAAACCTCGGCCTCTGGCCGCTTGGGAAAATGGCCCAGCCAGCAAGGATCCTCGTTTCATTTCTGCTTTCGAAATTAAAACCCTGTGCGCGTTGGCAAATGTCAGTGGTGTGTGTTACAGTTCAGGAAGGACAAAGAGAACCCTGGCCTGAGCATCCTCCACCCTCAGCCCTGATGCCGAGGCAGGGGGGGCACGTCCTGGGTGGGCTTTGTGGCCAGCCCGGTGGCTGATGCCAGGGCAGCTGCATCCCAATGTCGCCAGGTTCTCCGAGGGCGCCCGGCCTGGGTAACGGACCCCAGACTGCACTGCCCTGGACCTTCAGTATTTCTGACCTAAGGCAACACTCCTGCACAAACGTCGCGTTTCTGGGGGCGGTTCAGGTTGGCCGAGTGACATCGTGTGAAACAGTGACAGTAACAGTTAACTGCAGCGGGCGGCCAGATCAGCTGATTGGAACCGGCTTTCCACAGTGCTGTCTTCCTGTTTTCTGGTCAGAATTGCACAGCAAGTTTGCAACCCCTGCGTGGGGGGGCGCCCGGCGACACCCAAACCTCAAAACAACTCAACTTCTCCTTTCAGGGAGCTGAGAAAAAGTCCCGATAGGCTTCCTGCGGCCCCAGCCGAGCTGAGAGAGGAAACCTTTCACAAAGGTGCAGAGGGGTACCGTGAACTTAGGCTCAGGCTGGGTTCTGACGGTGGTCTGGCTGTGGCTGCCTGCAGTGTGGCCTGGGGTACCCAGACTGTACTGGGTCGGCTTGTGTCCCTCAAAAAGATATGTCCAAGTCCTGATCTCTGGAACCTGTGAGTGGGAACTTCTTTGGAAATAGGGTCTTTGCAGATGGAATTAAAGTAAGGATCTTGAGGTGAGATCATCTTGGATTTAGGGTAGGCCCTAAATCCAATGACAGTGTTCTTGTAAGAGAAAGGAGATTCGAGATACAGAGGCAGACGGGGAGAAGGCCATATGGACACAGAGACAGAGCCTGGAGTGATGAGGCCACAAGCCAAGGAATGCCAAAGGGTTGCTGGCAGCCACCAGAAACCAGGAGAGAGACACGGGATGGATTCTCCATCGGAGCCCCCAGAAGGAGCCAGCCCTGCCTACAGCTTGATTTCAGACTCTGGCCCCCAGAACTGTGAGAGAATAAATTCCTGTTGTTTTAAGCCCTCCACCTCCATCCTCTCCCATTTATAGTACTCTGTGATGGCAGCCCCAGGACATTTGCACACCCGTACACCTCTCTGGGGCTCTGTTTTCTCATCTTTAAAATGAGCAGAGCTGTTGTGAGTCCTCAGAGAGATGATGGATGAAGACTGTGGCACCCAAAGCCTGACACACAGTGGGCCCGAAGGCATGGTAGCTAATTATTCCTGTTATTAGAAAGTAACTCTCAAGTTAGCTCGAAATGGTTGGGACTTACTTATGGACAATCTCTAAACCATCAACACTTGAAAGAAACGGTGACTGGGTCTTGTGGGATTACAAGCTGTGACTAAGGCAGCTGTTCTCACCCAGCGGAGATTCTGCTCCCAGGGGACACTTGGTGACGTCTGGGGACATTTTTCGGTTGTTGCCACTGGGGCAAGGGGATGCTACTGGCATCGGGTGGGTGGAGGCCAGGGGTGCTGCTCAACATCCCACAGCATACATGATGGCCCCCAGCCCAGAGACTGACCTGGCCCCAGACGTCAGTGGTGCTCTGGCTGCAAAGCCTGGCTCTAAACTAAAACAACCTTCTCCCTTTTCCAAATGGTCGCCTCAGGAAGAACATTTATGGCTGTGACGTGGATCTGGCTCAAGCCTGTTTTGGAAGCTGGCATGGGCACCGCCCTCCAGCAGCTCCTAACCCCTGGGGAAATTTGGCCTTGCCGGCTCACACTGCTGAGGCTCGAGGGAGGCAGCTGGGCGAGGTCAGAGGCATCTGACTCACGGGGTGCAGACACCCACCACGGAGATGACTAACGGCCCTCGTAGAATGTGCCAGAATCCTTCGGGGCAACGGCAGGGGAGGAGCATGGAGGCCAGCAGGAGGACGGATGGGTCCCCAGGATCGCCAGTGGCGGCCCTTGGGGAAGAAGGCACAAGACACGTCCAGCTGTCACTCGGCGGGGGACTGCTGCGGCTGACTTGTGTCCCCCCCGCAAAAGGCTCATCTATATTGTCCTGACGCTGGAACCTGTGAACGTGGCCTGATATGGAAATGGGTCTTTGCTGACGTAATTAGTTAGGATGAGGTCATCCTGGATTGGGGCGGCCGCTGAAACCAATGATGACTGGTGTCTTTATAGGAAGAGAAGGCAATGTGATGACAGAGGCTGGGATTGGAGCAACACAAGCCAAGGAGCGCCTGCCTGGAGCCCCCAGAAGTGGGAAGAGGCAAGAAAGCATCTGCCCCTAGAGCCTTCGGAGGGAGTGTGGCCCTGCCCACACCTAGACTTCAGACTTCAGGCCTCCAGAACTGTGAGAGAGAGTAAATTCCTCTCTTTGACGCCACCCAGTCTGTGGTACTTTGTTAGGGCAGCGCCAGGAACCTCATCCCGGTGCCCCGGATGGTCCTCAGCTAGAAAAGGAAGCTGCATCGCGGGGCCAAACCTGCCTCCTCGCTGTGTCGCACTGAAACCTTGGGGCTCGGCATCTGCATCAAACCTTGTCACACCCACCCGCCTGCCTGGTTCTGTGAGGGGTGAAGGGCCCACTTGGCAAAATGCCCCACTCGGTAAATGTTGGGTCTGTCCTCTTGTTCCTGTCCCCGAGTTCTAAAGTCACTCAGTGCCTGCATTGTTTTATTCCGTCCTAGAGCACCTGTTATGGGCCCCGGCCATTGCTGGGAGGACAGTGGGGCCATTGGTGGTTTCATGGCAGCTGAGTTCCAGAGCTGGGATGGAGCCAGATTGAACCTGGGACACCCTCCGTAGCTCCCATATCACACAGTGCCCACCCCGTGATCCTGCAAGGCCCTGAATGATCTGCTGTCACCTCCCTGTCCCCATCGCCTCCTGCTCTGCCCCTTGCTCACCCAACTCCGGCTCCTTCCCGTGCCCTCCAGGGCCCCTGGCTTTCTTCAACACGCCAGGCACGGTCCAGCCTCCCGGCTTTTTGCACCAGCCGTGTCCCTCTCCCAGACACCGCATCGCTCACCCCACTTGCTTCCGGGCCTGGCTCGGCATTACCTTCTCGCCTCCTGCCCCCTTACCCCTTCTTCCACGAGCCCGCCCACTGTTCTTATCGGCTCTTAGCTCACGCGCGAGGCTGCTGTTTCTCTCGCTGCCTGCCTCCTTGTCACCAGGCGGCAGCTCCCTGTGGGCAGGCCGCTGTGTCGATTTTGGCCACTGCATAGCCCAGTGCCAAGAACGGTGCCTGCACGCGGAATATTTGCAGAATGAATGGACGATTAGAGGACGGAACGCATGCAGGGTACACAGCACTGAAGAGAAAAGCGTCCGTTCTGTGGCCAGATCACTAGGTAGTCTTTGAAATGCTTGCACAAAAAATGACAATGAATCTTTATGTTACATGTATAGGAGAAGACAGATATAGGCCATGCGTGCTGGCACGGGGCCAGGCTGTACAGCCCCAGCTAATTTCTTGCTCATGATCTCAGAGATTGGCAGGTGGACTCTCAACCACTGCACCACCAGGGAAGCCCTCACCAATTGTTAACAAATACAACATGTTAATAATGACAGGGGGAAGAGCAGAAGTGGCAGGAGAATACAGAAACTCTCTGTACTGTCTGTTCAGTATTGCTATAAACCTAAAACTGCTCAAAGAAATTGAGTGATTTATGTCATTATATTTAATAAAATTTAACTATTTAAGTTACATACTTAAAATCATTTAATCACTGCAAAATCTTATTAAAAGCAGAAAGAAAGAAAGCAGTCTTAGACCCCTAGACCCCAAACCCAGAGGCGCACACCCCAGGCCCATACGCGGCCCTGGCCCTCACCAGGTGACGACGGTTAAGTTACGTTCTGAGACGTGGATGCATCTCGTCCTAAGACCCTGAGAGTGAGTGATCACTGTGATCACTTCCACTGCCCCCATATCCAGAAGGCTCACCCACAGTGACACATCCATGACTCCTGTGGGGTCTGGCCATTGGGAACACTGGAGAGGGTGCAGGAAGCTGGGGCATCTCCTCCCCCACTGACTCTTTGGCACTGCCAAGCAGCCCCTCCTCTAGCCCGTCCCCAGCCCCCAGGTCTGAACTCACCTTGCTGGCTTCCTTCTACCCCATGGTCACACTCCCTGCCAGAAACACCCCGCCATGAACTATTCAGTTTGGACACGCCATCCTTTTCTTTCTGGGACCCGGAGTGCAGACTGCCGCCCCTCCAGACATTGGGAGTACATTAAGAAGACATCAAGGCATTGATCAGGCCTTGTTATTTTCTCTATTCTGATGCTTTGACACCTGGGGCCTGGCTGACCCCGGAGGGACTGCCCCCGCCAGGGCTGGCCGAGTCCTAGAGAGAGCAAAGGACTCTCCTACAAACACGCCTTCCAAATACAAACCAACCATTTCAGAGCCTACACCCGCGCCCCGACCATTATCACGTTCTCATACTCAGGGCTACTCTCTCCCTGCCCTGATTACCCCAGGGCCAAGTACCAGACAACCAGGGCAGCCTTTATGCTCCCAAACTCTGAAGCTATTCAAACTAGCCACCCTAAGGCTGCTTACCCTGCCTCACCGAACCCTTCCCGTGAAAACCACAACAGACTCCTGCCTACACCCTCCCCGGCTCCTGCCACCTCCCTGTGTGGCCCTGCAGGGAATGCCAAGCCTCCTGTTTCTGGAAAACGTGAGTATAACTGTTTCCTCCATGGCCGTTATCTGAACGATAACCAAACCCACGTGTTAAGGCCCCTCCGCCGAGCGGTCCCGCTCACCTCCAGCACCGGACCAGCACCGAGGATGGTCCTCTCGACGCCGCTGGCGTAGCCCTTCTGGCTCAGGGCGGTGAGGCAGTGGATCAGGAAGTTGGTGCTCTGTGTCTTGCCGGAGCCGCTCTCGCCTGAGATGACGATGCACTGGTTGACGTGCTTCCGGAGCATGGCGTAGTAGGCGACGTCGGCCAGCGCGAACACGTGCGGCTCCAGCTTGCCCAGCTGCTGGTTCTCGTACATCTTCACGTACTTGGGGTTGTAGATGGGGAGGAACTTGAAGGGGTTGACGGCCACGAGGATGCTCCCGGCATACGTGTAGATCTTCTGCTGCAGGAAGCGGTGTTTGAGGTTCTTCAGGAGGTTCTCCTCGGTCAGTTCAGGGAGGTTGCACAGGTCATCAAAGTCCGCCTGTGGCCGGGGCAGGAGGCCACGCTCCACCAGGCGCCGGGTGGCCGTGGCCTGGGACACGAGCTGCATGTGCACGTACTTGATGGTCCCGTCTGCGTTGCGCTCCTGCAGCAGGAAGTAGTAGCCGTCCTCCTGGGGGTGCTCGTCCTGTGCCCGCCGTGGCCACAGCAGCACACGGTGCACAGGCGAGTCGTTGGCATCCAGCACCCACTCCTCCCCACCCGTCTCCTTGACCTCCACCAGCACGTAGCGCTTGCTGCCGTCCAGCTGCAGGCTGGTGATGGCGTCCTGGATGACGTCGGACGTGGTGCTGTCCTTGGTGGCTGTCACGCGGCACGAGGCCTGGCACGGGGTCTGGCTCTCGCTGGTGGCCAGCTGCGGGTAGATGTGCAGGTGGTAGGCCGCCTGCCCCCGGTGGCCGGAGCTGCCCGCCTCTTTCACACTCATCCTGCCGGCGGCCTGGCCTCAGCATGCCTCCCGGGCTCGGGGCGCGCCTCCTGGAGCTGGAAGGGAGGGGGGTGGCAAAATCAGAAGGGCGAAGGTCGGGGTGGGGGGACACTGACATTCACCTCTGGACAGACAGCCTCAGACCCATGGCCTGAATTCGTGGGCTCTCCTGAAAAGCCAGAAGGGCCGAAGAGCCTTATCTGTCCTTAAACGTGACACTCACCTAAGGTTTGTGGCTCCTGCAGAGAGACATCACCAGGCCCCTCCTGCCAAGATCAAACCCTTCCCCTGGAGTTTGCTCCATCCCAGGCCCCGTCCCTCCCCACCAGCCTCTCAACCCTCAAGTCCAATGGCCACAACCATCTCAGAGCTCAGCCCTTCCTGGACTCTCCTCTCTGACAAAACCTCCTCTGGCAGATCCCTAAGTGGATGAAGACGCGGCCCCATGGGCCTTGGTTATGTCCCCAAAACACATGAGGAATGTTGCGAGAGGAAGGTTGGGATGAGCAAGACTGAACCTGCCCCAAAACTCAGGGACCTTGAAACCCCCGGGTACCTGAAACCCCACTGAGGAGGATGAAGTCAGGGAGGGCCCCCAAAAACTCGCTCGAGAGAACTGCTCAGAGTGCATTTGCTTCCAGAACCCACAACCCCATTCCAATCATGACAAGAACATCAGCCCCAAATTGGGGGCATCCTGTGGGACGCCTGGCAGTCCTCCCCAAGACTGTGAAGGTCATGAGCAACAAGGAAAGACCAAGGAGTCATTCCAGGCAGAGGAAACTGGGGAGACATGATGACTTAATGTAATAGGGTTCCCTGGACAAAATGCATTTGCTCCTAAAGACATTTCGGGAAAGAGAGAAAAGGCAGCCAATGCTGGCAACAGCTCATTTTGTGTCTTGGAGCAAAAGGCAGAAAGGCAGTGTGGGTCACGAGGGGGCCCACTGTGTGCCACCCAAGCGTGGCTGAAGATACAAAGATGAACCAGACCTTGGCTCAAAGCCCAGTGGGAGAAGCTAATATGCAAACAAATATGAGAGAATATCAACCATGAGCATGAGAAGTTACTGTTCCCAAGAGCCAGAGAAGGCTTTAGGGGAATGGTAACATCTAAGAGGGGTTCTGAGGGATGAAGAGGAGTTCACAACGAAGCTCTGCCCATTCATGTACATATTGTCCACAGCTGCCTTCGTTATATCAGCATAAGTGAATAGTGACGACACAGATTAGTAACCTTAAGACCTGGAAAGTTGCACATACTTATTTTCCAGTCTTTTATAGAAACAGTATGCAGATCTCTGCCCTGGACAGAAGCATGACTCAGAGGCTGAGATGATCTGGGTTCTGGGAAACTGAGTCCCACAGCAGTGTTAGGAGGGTGGGGGGCGGGTGAGGCTGAACAAAACCAGACATTATGAAGCTGCTACAAACAGGTAGGTAGGTAGTGGCAACAGGTAGGAAGGTTGGGGGAGATGGGAGTATTTAATTTTCTAAACTTTCCTCCAAATTATTAAGTAACTTTGGTATATTTCCTTCCAGTTTAATAGATGTTACATGTTTTAATAAAACCTGAATTGCTCTTACTGTGGTATGTTGGTACAGATGAACATTTCTCCGTGCCATGAAATACGCTTTGAAACATGATTTCTGAGTCCTTGGACGCACATCTTCGTGTCCATGTCTGAGCCTTTCCTTGGGATCAGTTCACTCATGTAGAATTAGCAGATAAATGGATGTGAACACTGGTAAGTGTCTTTACTCAAAAAGCCACAGTATCCTGCAGAAAAATTCTATGAAACGGTGGGGCTCATCTACTCTGGAAACACTCTGGCAGTTTCTTTAAAAGATAATTATACGCCTAGCATGTGACCCACTCCTAGGACTTAAGAGAAATGAAGCAGATGTTCATACAGAGATTGTACATGAATGTTCTTTTTTTCTAAAATTAATTAATTTATGGCTGCGTTGGGTCTTTGTTGCTGCACGTGGGCTTTCTCTAGTTGCGGTGAGCGGGGGCTACTCTTCGTTGCAGTGCGCGGGCTTCTCACTGTGGTGGCTTCTCTTGTTGTGGAGCACGGGCTCTAGGCACGTGGGCTTCAGTAGTTGTGGCTCACGGGCTCTAGAGCGCAGGCTCAGCAGTTATGGTGCACAGGCTTAGTTGCTCTGCGGCACCTGGGATCTTCCTGGACCAGGGCTTGAACCTGAGTCCCCTGCATTGGCAGGCGGATTCTTAACCACTGCACCACCAGGGAAGTCCCTACATGAATGTTCTTAATGGCATTGTTTTTAAAAGTCCCAGACTAGAAACAACCTGAACGTACACAAACCGGTGAATGGATGAATAAACCAGCCATACGATGGAACATGACTCAGCTGTGAGAAGGGACACAACCCAAACCTCACAACAGCATGGAACAACATGGAACAATCTCAGAATCTGTGTGCTGAGTGAAAGACAGAAGATGAAAAAGAGTACCTATAGACCCAGCAATTCCACTCCTAGGTATGGACCCAAAAGACTTGAAAGACAGGGATTCAAACAGATACTTGGACACACACGTTCACAGCAACCCTATTCACAATAGCCAAAAGGTGGAAACAACCCAAATTTCCATCAGCTGATGAATGGATGAACAGAATGTGGTCCATCTACTCAATGGAATGTTACTGATTCATGCTACAATGTGGATGGACTCTGAAAACATTATGCTGAATGAAAGAAGACAGAGACCAAAGGCCACATGTTGTATGAGCCCATTTATATGAAATGTCCAGAACAGGCAAATCCATAGAAATAGAAGTAGACCAGTGGTTCCCAGGGTCTGGGAAGTGAAGAGGTGGGGGAATGGGGAGAGACTCCTGATGGACACAGGGTTTCCTTTTGGGGTGATGGAAAAGTTCTGGAGCTAGATAGAGGTGATGGTTGCAAAACATTACAAATATGCTAAATACCATTGAATTGTTCACTTTAAGTGGTTAATTTAATGTTATACAAATTTCATCCCAATAAAATTTTCAAGAGTACATATTATATGATTCCACATACAGGTGACCCTTGAACAACATGGGTTTGAACTCCGTGGGTTGACTTATACGCAGATTTTTTTCACTAAATATGTACTTTAGTACTACATAATCTGTGGTTGGTTGAACCCCAGGATGGAGAGCCACAGATATGGAGAGCCAACTGTAAAGTTATACACGGATTTTAAAAAAATTTTTTTTAAATATTTATTTATTTGGCTGCGACTGGTCTTAGCTGCAGCACACACTATCTTTTTTTTTTTTTTTTTTTTTTTTCCAATTGCGGCATGTGGGATCTTTTTTAGTTGCTGCACGCAGGCTCTTAGTTGGCATGCAGGATCTAGTTCCCTGACCAGGGATTGATCCCGGGCCCCCTGCAATGGGAGCATGGAGTCTTAACCGCTGGACCACCAGGGAAGTCCTTATACATGGATTTTTGACTGCGTGTGTATATGAAGGTCAGCGTCCTCAACCCCTGTGTTGTTCAAGGGTCAACTGTACGTAAATTTCTAAAACGTGTAAACTAATTAGAGACAGAAAACTGATCGCTGGCTCCTTGGAGGAGGGGGACAGGGCGGGAGGACAAAGGGGTCAGGGAGATTTTTTGGGTGATGGATGTGCTCACTATCTTGATGGTGGTCGTGGGCTCCTGGGTGCTTGCATGTGTCACAACTCATCCAATCACACACTTCAAATAAGTGCTATTTATAGTGTATTGATTACACCCAATAAAGCTGTTTAAAACAAAGCATGTGGATTATGAAAGGACCCAATTCCCCAGGAGTACAACTTTAAAAAACCTCTTGCTTTCTTTTCAAAGTGCCCAATCCTCGAGCCCAGCCACCGAGTTCCTCGGATGCCACTGCAAGGAAACGGCTGGGAATCTATGAACTTGTCTGTGTTCAGAGGTGCCAGGTGGTGCCGCTCACCTGATCGTCCCCCCAGAAACTATGAGAGCTAACTGCAGGATGTTCCTGGGCAGCCCCACAAGGCTGTGGAGGGTGGGTAGTTTATGCGCTTCCAAGCCTGGTGAGAGAGGCAGGAGCCCAAACTGTAGATCTGCACCTTAATCACGGCCACATGAACGCACGTGTGTGCTTGTGAACATACATGTACGAATGTGAGCACACGTGCAGACACGGACACGTGTGACTGAATACACACTCTCATACGACCGTGCTCACACACGCATGCACACAAACGTGGACACACAAGCACGAACAGAATTTCCTTTGAACACACCCACACTCACGTGCATGCACACACACACGTGCGCGCAGACCCAGGGCTTCAGGCAGAGCCTGAACCTCTGTGACACGCACTCGTGGAGACACGGCTCACGAGCGCTACAACTTCTGGGGGCACGTTCCAGCTCAAGGATCAGGGGCTTTGGATGGTCTCACGCCCAAGCTGCCTGGATGCAGGCGGCAGAAAGGTCACAGGGATGCACCTGCTTTCTCCTCCCAAGGGACACCGAGCTGGGCTGAGTAAGAAGCCATCAGGGCCCAACCACGTGATCTTGCTCGCGGGGCCTCTGTCACCTGCCCTGACAAGGGTCTGGTTGACGCTTGGACAGGCTGTGTGGCCCGCTGAGCTGTGTGCTGCCCCACATCCTCCAAGGCTTGCTGATCATGAGGCACCCTTGGAGCCCACGGGGGACTTTTACAGCTCTGGGCCCCTTGGTGGGAGGAGCAGGGGACTCTATACTCTTGAGACTGGGGGCCATGGGGGCAGTCACAGGTTCAGCCAATGCACACCCCACCCCCAGGCCAGGAGGAAGTACTAACAGATAAGCCTTACTCAAGGGGCCTGCTGACTGCTGGAGCTGCACGGAATGGGCCGGCCAAGGAGGAGGGGTGGGGCAGGGTGGACACCAGCTGGGGGCCCTCACAGGAGTCCCCTCAGGGCCCACCTGACCCACCCTGCAGCAGCTGCCCCTCCAGCCATCATAGCCCACCCAGGCCCAAAATCTGCATCCTGGGAAACTCCACCCCTGCACCTGCCTGTGGGGCCCTCCCCACACCCAGCCAGCCTCACCTGGTCCTGCTCCCCAGGGAGCCTGCACTCTCCTCTCAGAGCGGCTCCCTTTTCCCCCTTCCCGGGGGAGGACCCTCCCACTGAAATAGCTCATGGGCCTGAAAACCGGTGACACTAGTAAATTCTTCTCCAGCCCAGGGTTGAGCTCCCTCCTGGCTTCCACGCAGCCTGGAGCCGGTCCTTCCTGCTCGCACCCGTCCCTCGGTCCGCTATGCCCCCATGCAGTAGAAACCACTGCTCCCCTCTCCAGAGATGCCACCAAGCTCCTGCCAATCATGCCTTTCCTGGTCCTGCTCACTTGCTCTGCAGCCGTGGGGACCAGCTGTCACCTGGACCTGCCCCTGGAGCCCATCCACTCTGTTGCACTCCCCCATCAGGGGCTAAGCTCGCGCCCACCCCACCTCCAGCCCCAAACACCCAGGGGGGTTGCTCCCTGCTCCTCCCACTGACCACATCCTGTCTGCTATCCCCAGAACAGTCTTCTCTTCTCACCAGGAGGTCAGGAGGGCCCCTGAGGGACCCCTGTCTCCATCCTCTGGGTCACTGCAGGGCAGCGCCTGGAAGCATTGGTCTAGGTGTGGGTGTCCCAACACAGAGCCCCTGGGGGACTCCCTCTGGCCAGCCCTCAGCCCCTGGCCATCAAGGCCCATATAGCACAGCCCCCCACTGGTAGACTGGCTGTTGCAGGAAGCAGTTCTTGGACATACTCTGGCTGTTCCCCACCCAGCCAGGCCCAGGCCTGCAGGCCCCCTCCAGTCACAGAGAAGCTGCCCAAAGCCCTCAACCCACAGGGGGAAGTCTGCTTCCCCCAGCCCGGGCTGCAGCCCCATGAGACACTGACCAGGCCATCACCACGGGCCTGGCACCCTGCCCTCCCCTTCCCTCCCCTGCATCTCAGACGGGGGCCGGCCCCACACTGTTGCCTCCTTCCAGTGCCATCCATGTCCCCTGTCCTCGTCCTCAGGTTGGAATGCCCCTCGGGCCCCTCCACCAGATCCCAGGCAGCTCTGTTCCCAATGCGGATGTACCCTCTTAGACCCAGAGACTCCTCATTCTACAGGTGGCACCACTTGAACCTAAACAATGGGCTGATCTGATCCACTCTACATCCTCACTATGAAGGCCCCTGACCCCTTCTGCCAAAGTGACTTCCGGAGAGGCCCACCCAAGTGAGAGGTCTGCCTGGAGCAGCCTGAGAAGTGCTGCCTCAAAGCATCCTCACTGGCACCGAGGATCAATATTTTTCTCAACCCATGGCCATCAGTGGGCACAAAAGAGCATTTTGTCACTTATAATCCTCTGTCAGGCTGGGTTTTTTGAGAATTCACTGTATTCAGTAACGATTTTTCTGTTTCTGGAAGCTGTTCATGTCAGTTGCCCTTTTTTTCCCACTGAACCATGCCTACCTAGCTCATTGATTTGGAGGCGCTCTTTGTATAGGAACGGTATTAACTCTTTGCGACATCTGATGAATCTAATTCATACAGATTTACTTTTGCGTATGGTGTTTTTTGATACAAATACTACATTTCCCAGGCAGTCAGATCTGTGGGTCATTTCTTTCATGATGTCTATCGCACATTCCCCTCCTAGAGCTGATGAACATGGAACCACACTCTGTATTCCTCTCCCTCCCTGGACTTACTCTTTACATTTCAGTCTTTATCCATCTGGAAATTATACTGGAGGGTGTGAGAGTTTCCTAGGGCTGCTGTGACAGAGTACTATAAACCAGGTGGCTTAAAACAAGAGAAATGTACTGTCTTGCATTTCTGGATGAGTCCAAAATCAAGGTGTGGGCAGGGATGGCTCCTTCTGGAGGCTCTGAGGATGAAACCGCCCCATGACTCTCCTGGCTTCCGGTGACCCTTGGCTTGTAGGTGCATCACTCCGATTTCCTGGCCCAACATCACATGGAGGCCTTCTCTGTCTCTGTGTCCTCCCCTCTTCTTATAAAGACACCAGTTATTGGATTCAGGATGAAGCCACCTTGAGATCTTTACATCCGCAGACACCTTATTTCTAATCAAGGTCACGTTCTGAGGTTCCGGGTGGCATGAATTTTGGGGGACACCAGTCAACCTGGTACAGTGTGGGAAGTGCAAGGAGAATCCAGATGGTTTCCAAAGAGTGAAGCAATTGTTTTAATGCTTTTTATTAAAGAATCTGTCTCTCCCCAGACCAGGGAGGCTCCTTCGTTAAAAATCATACATTAAGTTATGTTACACACGCGGGTCTGCCTCTGGGCTGTTGATACCTGCGTGGTGCCACACTGTGATTACCACAGCTTCAGGAGATGTCCTTAAACAGTGACATCTCTCTTGGAGGAGCGCAGATGTTTTCTCTGGCTTCTAAGCACGCCTTCCTCACGGAGTCTTAACAGAGCCTGAGACCTGGAAGCCAGTCATGTTGTGGCTTAAGGTCCTTTCCACAAGTGGATGTGAAACCTGCACCCCAAGAATCCCCAGACTGTGTGTGGAATGAA
Source organism: Mesoplodon mirus (assembly GCF_964341445.2). Taxonomy (NCBI): domain Eukaryota; kingdom Metazoa; phylum Chordata; class Mammalia; order Artiodactyla; family Ziphiidae; genus Mesoplodon; species Mesoplodon mirus. The sequence continues at coordinate 45,214,812 of NC_138980.1, forward strand.
AGGAAGCAGGCCTGGGACTGAGGAACTGGGGGCCCTGGGTCCCCAGGGGGGATAGCTCGGCGAAGTGGCAATTGCGTGCTGCGGCCGTGTGTTGGGGGCAGCAGGTCCGGAAAACCCGTGTGTCTGTCTTTGAGCTAAACCGCCTCTTCAAATGCCCCGAAGTTAAAATGCCTGTTCTGCCTTCTGACTAATGCTCACAGAAGCACACGCAATGTGAACAGGAAGCAATACCCGTCCCTAAACTGATAGGATCCGTCTACCTGGAACTCACTGGAGAACTATGCCCTCATCACAAAATGGAAACCAATCTGGCAGACTATAAAATTCCTGTATGAAAGAGCCAAAAAGGTGGAAGGGAAATGCCCATCAAAGGATGAGTGGATATGGGACTTCCCTGCTGGTCCAGTGGTTAAGACTCCAAGCTCCCAATGCAGGGAGCCCGGGTTCGACCCCTGGTCAGGGAGCTAGATCCCACAGGCATGCTGCAACTAAGAGTTCCCATGCCGCAACTAAGAGATCCCACATGCCGCAAAGAAGATCCTGCACGTGGCAACAAAGATCCTGAGTGCCACCACTAAGACCCGGAGCAGCCAAAAAAAAAAAAAAAAAAGGATGAGTGGATAAACAAAATATGGCCCACCCACCCAGTGGAATATTACTCAGCCATAAAAAGGAATGAAGTGCTGACACACCCTACAACGTGGATGAACCTCCAAAACATCATGCTGAGTGAAAAAAGCCAGATACCAAGTATGATCCCATTGACATGAAACGTCCAGAATAAGCAAATCCACAGAGACAGAAGGCAGATTAGTGGTTGCCAGGGGCTGGGGGAGGGGGAATGGGAGAGACTGTTGATGGGGACAGGGTTTCCTTTTGGGGTGATGGAAATGTTCTGGAACTAGATAGAGGTGGTGGCTGCACATCACTGTGAATCTCAATGTTACTAATGGCCAATCTTTTGTGCACGATAAAATGAATTCCTGCTGAAAAACCTGAACGTTGAAAAATTAAAAAGGCTTTTGCAAACGCCATACTGGTGTCCTTTCAGCGCTTGGAGGGGATGTGAGCCTCAGTTCAGGGCCTTTCTCTCATGCTCTCAGAGAAAGGAGGCACAGGGAAGAAGGGGAGGCAACCAAATTTCGGCCCTCGGGGTGAGTGGACAAATGTGAATGAGCCGCACGCAAGGCCCGGCCAAGGTCTCATGCGTGAAAAAGTGAGGTCTGTCGATCAGCTTGGCGAATGATTTGGAATTGACTGGAAAATAAGGAGGACGGGGGCCTCCAAAAAGTGTAGCATAGCCGCTTTGTTTATATAAGGCCATAATTTGAAGCCACATGTTTATTGGATGAAATCATCCTCAAGTTAAAAGGAGAAGGCCGGCGTTATAGCAGAATCAGTTAGGAAACACCATTTAGAAGTCAGCGTGTTTCCACTTTTCCATACGTGTTTCCTTGAGCCTGTTGGGATTTTTTAAGGAAATGATCACATGAAGTTATTGGAAAGATGGACATGCTGAGAAATAGCTACAGAAGAAGTATGTTTCTCAGTCTTGGCAGCTCAGAGCTGGAGAACAGTTTAGGGTTTAGGTTGGGTGAGGGGGGGATGTGGCCACAGGCCACAGAACGTCCGGAGCCCCCAGAAGCTGGAAGGGGCAAGGAAGGGTCTCCCCCCGGAGTCTCTGGAGAGTCACGGCCCTACTGATGCCTTGGTTTTGGACTTCTGGCCTCCAGAGCTGCAACGGAATCAATTTCTATTGTTTAAGCTACTCAGTTTGTGGTACCAATTTACGGCAGCCCCAGGACACGAATCCAGGGGTCTGGTGCAGAAGATACTGGATGCTCTGATTGAGGCTATGGTCAGGAACGGCCACCACCTCTCTTTTGCCTTACTTAAATATCCCTGGAGAAGCCCATCCCAAACACCCTCTCATGACTGTCCCTTACTTCCCTAATTCGTCCCCCTAGGCCTTCCAGTCTGGCCCAACCGGTCTGAGTCCTAGAGAAAGCTATTCCTCCAGGCAAGTGCTGGGGCAGCCTGGTCCATTCACCTGTCCCTGAGGCTGATCCCTCTCCTTCGGGTCAGCGGCTATGTCCCCAACGAGGCTGTCTTCTTTCAAAGTCTGTCCAGTCAACGAATGTGTCTGCACTGCCCACACCCCACCCCAGGCCAGGCCAGGCTGGCAGCAAAATAGAGTAAGAATGTGGCAGTGTCTGGCCTTCAGGAAACTTGACAAATCAACCCACCAGAGAAGAGGCTTTTCCAACAGCAATAGTGCTTTGGACAGGAAAAATGCAGTGTGTTCATGCAGCAGCTCTCAACGGGGTGGGAATTGGGGCGGGCAATTCTGCCCTACCCCATGGGACAGTTGGCAATGGCTGGAGACATATTTGGTTGTCACCACTGGGGGGGGAGGGGAGGTACTTCTGGCATCTGGTGGGTGGAGGCCAGGGATGCTGCTCAACGCCCTACAATGTGCAGGACAGGCCCCCACAGCAGAGAATGATCTGGCCCTGGACGTCAGCAGTGCCGTCATGGGGACAGAAACTGACCAGAGCAGGGTGGTCACTTTGGATTAACCAGGAGGCAGGGAGGCGCTCAGAGGAGATAGCTGCCGAGGCCTGCGCAGTGAGACGGGATGGACGGGCTGAGCTTGGCGATGGCGGCCCAGGCGAGGGCGGTGAGCGCCATGGGCAGGGGCAGCTGGGGCTGGCCTCAGAACAAGGGGACCAGTGTGGCCGGCAGGAGGGGGAAGGGCCGAGGTCAGGAAGGTCAGATCCCACAGGGCCTTGTGAACGTGGGAAGGAGTCCGGATTTTCATGCAAGTCTGATGGGGAACCCTGGCTAGTTGGAGACAGGGAGGACCGAGACATGAGTGACATCAGGAAGGGATCAGCCAAGCCTAGTGTGGCAAGCAGACCGGGGTGGGGGGCAGGTATTCGGCGGCTCCTGCAGGTGTGGGTTGGGGGGACTGATGGTGGTTTGGGTCAGGCCCATGGGACACAGGTAGGTTCCAGTTACAAGGGGAAGGCAGAGCCGCAAGGCCCTGTGGGGGGCTGGGCTCCGGGTCCTTCCCTGTTGACCGGTAGGCTCATAAAGACATAGAAAGTAGCCTGGGAAGTGGGTCTGGGTGGGCAGAGGAGAACCCTTTGGGACCCTTCTCTCCAATGACACGGTCCACCTGTCATCATGCCCTGGTGGAAAGCCACCTTGAGAACCTCATACAGGCAGAGCTGCGGTGACAACACACAAAAGCCCTGCCTGAGATCAGATTGAGCAGCTCCTGGAGAACAAGGGAACGCCGCTTGGCTTTTAAAGGCAGTTCAGATCCCCGGGTAGGGCTCTGGAGGCTGCTGTGCCAGCCCGGTCACCGGGGGCTGGGTGTGACTCTTCTCCTAGGGGACACCTGGCAATGCCTGGAGACAGTTTTGGTTGTGGCAACTTGGGGGGCGGGTGCTACTGGCATCTGGTGGGTGGAGGCCAGGGACGCTACTCAACACCCTACAATGCACAGGACGGTCCCCACCACAGAGCATGATCCAGCCCCAGACGTCACCAATGCCAAGGCTGAGAAAGCATGCTTTAAATGAATAAGAAAAATGTTTGCACACTTCAGGGTCTCCCCAGGGCCTCACAGGCACACAAGATGTTAGCATGATTCCAAGCCCATGTTCACCTGACTACACAATATTTAGAAGGAGGGGTCAAGAGAGGGAGCTGGGGGCTTCCCTGGTGGCGCAGTGGTTGAGAGTCCGCCTGCCGATGCAGGGGACACGGGTTCGTGCCCCTGTCCGGGAGGATCCCACATGCCGCGGAGCGGCTGGGCCCGTGAGCCATGGCTGCTGAGCCTGCACGTCCGGAGCCTGTGCTCCGCAGCGGGAGAGGCCACAACAGAGAGAGGCCCGCGTACCGCACAAAAAAAAAAAAAAAAAAAAAGAGAGGGAGCTGGCCTTGTGGGGTGACTGCCCCAGCTGTTGGGGCCTAGGGCCACCTGCCCCCGTTCAGGTCACTTTCTCCACTCCAGATACCCTGTTCCTTAGCTTCCCCACCTTCATCCTCTCCTCTCCCCGCTAAACCAGGGGGCAGACTCCCTTGAGACCACCAGGAGGAAAGGGACCAGCCCCTGAGGGTCTAAGGGCCAGCCTATGCTCTTACACTTTCTTTGTGTCATGCATTCTGAAAAACAGCATCTCCGTGTGACAACCAAGGACTCTTGGTGATCTTCCCAAGCAGTGGCCTTGGACCCTGGCATGCTTGCCAGGAAATGAAAGCCCCAGGTGCGCCCCCAGGATCTGAGAAGCAAAATCTCAAAGTCTCCTCTGGGATCACCAGGTTCCATCCACCCTCGAATGGGATGGAGAGGCTCTGAGAGATGAGTAGGAAGATCGTGGCAAAGCCCCGGGCGGTCCTGATGCTGACACGGTCCTGCTTTCGTTTGAGAGGAAGCAGCAGCAGCAGGAGCAGTGGCCTTGGAGGCACATGACCACGCCAGGGCTCTTGGGCCTTCCTCTTCCTCCGTTAGCCAGCTCAAGCCAGGCCCAGGTTCCTGTTCCAAGCTCGCTGGTGCCGGGTACTTCACGGCCCTCACAGGGCTGATAAACTGACTTCCGTGGACATGACTGCTAGCCGGACATCTGTGCTCTGAGCAGAGAGATGAGGGCTATTCCCGCTCCCTCAGTATCCTTGAGAGCCAAATCTGCACCTGGCTTGTTGACGCTTTTTGCGGAATGACCTTCAGATTTTCCAGAAACTTCTTTTGTCTCATCACCTGTGGCAGCAGCCGGTCCCAAAGTCACTTTGTTCCATGAATGGGTTGTTTTTGGACTCCCCTCTTGACCCTGGCAATACTGAGGACACGGACCCCCGTACACCCCAATTATAAACCTTGGCCGGCCCCTGGGCGGGCACACACTGCCTCCCAGGCCTGGCTCTAAACACACCCCTTGTAAAGTCCCATGAGGTCTGCTCCTCCCAAGTCCTGTTCTTGCCCCTCTATTGTCACCCCAAGTATAAGGATCTGTGCAAGGTCTGGAAAATTCCCTAACAGGGCACTTCCAAAGGTGACATGGCCAACCTGCCTATCTACCCTAAAATGTTAATTTAAATGAATGAGACAAAACTAAACGAACTTATTCTCTATAAGTACCATTATTTATTGAAAATTCCCTCACTAAATAAAAATGAAATCTGTCTCTTACCCAGTGTTACAGCCTGAATTGTGTGCCCGCCCCCTACCCCCCCCAATTCATTATGTTGAAGTCCTACTTCCCAGGACCTGAGACTGTGACTGTATTTGGAGACAGGGCCTTTAAAGAGGTGATTCATTCAAAAGGAGGTCATTAGGGTGGGCCCTGATCCAAAGGGACAATCGGACACGGACTCACACAGAAGTAAGGTGTAGACTCACACAGAGGTGAAGACTCAGGGAGAAGACAGCCGTTGAGAAGCCAAGGAGGGAGGCCTGAATGCATCCTTCCCCCGTGGCCTTTGGAAGGAACCAACCCTGCCCACACCCTGATTTGGACTTCTGGCCCCCAGATCCATGAGACAATACATTTCTGTTGCTTAAGCCACCTAGCCTGTGGTACTTTGCTACAGCAGTCCCAGGAAACTTGCACACGCGGCAGTGACCGTCATGAAATGCTTGGAGCTGGCTTCCCTCTCGCACACACAACCCTAAGAAACGGGACAGAGCTGGGATGTAAACGAATGAGTCAGACCAGGACAGCTTATTCATTGCTCCGACTAAGCCACAGGCTGAACCCTTGAATCACTACTTTATTTATCATCGGGACTCGGGCTCAGAGTCTCAACGAGGAAATGACTAGAACCCAAACTCATCGGCTGAGTTTTTGAGACATGCCTAATCTCCAAGGCCCTTTCTGGGCCAACATGAAAAAAAGCAAAGAGGTGAAGTGATGGGCTCTGCACCTCGGCCGGCAGTGCGCTGGCTTGTCGGGGACCCGGCGGTGCTCAGACAGAGCCCTTTGTTCTGTCCCTCCGTCTCCGGGACGAGGGCAGAGAGAAGGGCCTGTCTTGCTCGGCGGGGAGGCCGAGCAGGGGCTGCCTGGCACAGTTGGTTGGGGATGCTGGGTGCACAAAGGGCTGGCGGATGGGGACTGGGGGGAGGGCAGCATCCAGAAGGGGTCAGACGGCCCCAGAATGTGCGGTTTCCTCCCCTGAAGTTAAAGCAGCAATGTCATGGCCGGGGAACAAGCAGAGGAGGACACATGAACAGCAAAACTTAGTCTGTGCTTGAGGACGGACTGGCGTCTGGAGCCAAGAGGGCAAATGGGAGAAGATAACATGGCTACAAGAGCCACAGTGATCTGGGGCTACCTCCAAAGTAGCTCTTTGAGAGGAGAATCTGATACCTCTAATCTCGGAAGAAAAGCAACAATTTGTTCCGAGACAAGGACGGTTCCTGCAGAAATCCAGGTCAGTGGGAAGACAAAGAAGAGACAGACAATGGCATCTGCTGTGCCAGCGAGTGATGACGGCCCCAGCTCACCTCCTCTTCCTCCTCTGCTGAACATTCTCGGGGCACGTTCTCTAACTCCCCCTCAGTCCATTCCCAGTGGTGTCTCCTTTTTATCAGGACTCCAGATTAAGAACCGAGTGGATGGCAGAATTCAATTGCTGGCCTCTTTTCCCCACGCCTGCCCTTGGCAGCAATATGCTGGGAGCCCAACAAACACCAAAGACCCACTGAGGCAATGGTGGGCCTGGAGCGGGAACCAGATTTTACTAAAGAGCAGTGCTCCTGTCCCCCAGGGGACACACGGCCATGTCTGGGGACATTTTTGGTTGTCACAACTTGGGGTGGGTGTGTACTATTGGCATCTCGTGTGTGAAGGCCAGGGATGCTGCTCGACATCCTATAATGCACGGGGTGGCCCCACAGCAAAGAATGACCCGGCCCCAGATGTCAATGGTGCTGCAGTTGAGAAACTGCTCTAGCAATTTGGTCTTCGCCAAAGTGAGGTTACTAATGATCCTTCGTACTTCTAGAAAGCACAGGGAGCCATCTCTGAAGTCGTCACCTGCCTGAGCCTAGTTTCTATACCGAGAAAATAGGAACTGCAATCCCCTTGCTGCTGGTTGGCAGAATAAAAGAGTTGGGTATAAAAGCATCTATCACAGAAGATGCTCAATAAAGAGCTGCACATGGACGTGCTTATGTGGTTCCCTCTTCCCCACCTGGTTTAACACCTCTGTATCCTTCAAGGCTTGGCTTAGGGCCAGCCACCTCTCCTGAGGAAACTTGCTGGAATCCCCCATGCCCTGAAGCTTCTGCTGGTCGTTCCTGATTCTCTCCCCACAACTTCTTGTGCCACCTCTGTTGCTGCACTGACCAACTACTCTGAACTCCATTATTCCTGCTGGGGAGGGTGGCCCACTAGAATGTCCCTCCCCCAGGGCACAAGGGCTCATCTCTGCCCCTGGGACCCAGCCCACAGCATCTTGCATGATCAGCCCTTGCTTCACTGAACTCTGGGTCCACCCAAGACACACAACTTCAGGGAGACAAGGAAAGGGAAGCGGCAAGTTAACAAGCCTCTGTTGGGGATAGAAGATGGATCCTACAGTGAAACAGAATGGGGAGATTCCCAAGTCCCCACCTGCTTCACCAAGTCACAGGCCTGGACCTGAGGGAGGGTCTCACCCAGGGATTTCCAGCCAGAAGGATGCAGCTGAAACCCTGGGAACAGGTATGATGTACAAAAGCACATTTGGCACTGCAATTTCCCACGTGAAAGATAAGGAAGCAGTAAGATAACCATATTCGGATATAAACTGTAGGACAGAAAGCCCAACAAAAGTGGGATCACTGCGGTGGGGATTCACCTGTTGGGGGCTGCATAAAACTAGACAGGGCTGTGTGCTGGAGACACCAAGGTTGGGTTTCAAAAGTTGCAGAACACTGATTAGGCCAATCCATTCATTTTTCAAGTAAAGAAACAGACAAAGAGACTTGACGGAGGTTAGGACCCCCAACACAAGACCCTCCAAGAGAGCCTGCCTGGCCACGCTCCTGGAGGAAGGAGACAACAGCAGGGCTGTGGAACCAGAAGATTCTGGTCCAGTTCATGGTGGGGGGGGGGAGGGGGGGTGTCCCAGCCAGGGTAGGCCCACACTCAGAACCTGCATGAGGCATGACTGTGGGCTGTAATCATGTGTTCTGGGGCAAGCGCGGCTGAGAGTCTCGCTTACGGAAGCTTCCATAAGGGCCAGAACATTCTGGAAGTGAACAGGGTGGTTATCTTTCTGTGGCCCTCTTTACATTCAAGCTATCCAGACTCGTGTCCTGAACGCACTATAAACCCAGGCTCCCTGGCCCTTCTAGCAGGTCCCAGACAAGGATCCCCAGGGTCGGGAAAGAAGAGAAATTAATGCTGATCAAAACGGTTTAGAGCAAGGCCCTCCCCAGAGCCAGGCCCATCAGACAACTTTCCAGCTGCCCATGTCACCTCCCACTGCTCCTGGATGACTTAAGCGTTTGGAGACTCCAAGACCAGAACACACCTCAGAAGGTAGGAGCTGGGACCCTCCAACTGTAAGGCACAATGTCCCCACCAGCTCCCATCTCAGACAAAGAGGTGTGGGAGAGGTTTTCCCTGAAAGACTCCTGGCCTACAAGGCGCCTGCCTGTGGCTACCGTGCCTCTCCCAGGCTGAGCTCACAGCCACCGGGGGACAGATTTCCTGTATGTCGTTTTACCCATTTAAGTCCAAGGATGCAACTCGGAGGAGGTGGTGACAGCCTAGCACATGCGGCTGTGTGCGCACCCACCCCCGCCCCCTCTGAAACCCAGTTCCGGCCCCATAGCTGGGGTGGGGGGGGGCCCAAGAGCTCCTTCCTTGCTCCCTAGAACCCCCAGGCACTAGCCAGTCCGCTCTTAGGAGGACAGTGTTGGGTTTTCAAGTCCTGAATACCGCCCAGAAGGCGCTGAAACTAGCCTGGGTCACCCAGCAGTTGGGGGTGAAGTCAGGGATAAGATGAATCAAGAGGGTAAGACGGGCCCCCAAATCTCCATGGTCTGCACCCCAATGTCTGAACGGGGCCATTCTAGCCCTTTCCTTTCCTCCCCTCCTCCCCAGGCTCTCCCTGGACCAGACCTCACTTCTTGCCATGGCTTCTATCCCCCTTCTGCCTCCCCTCCCATCCCCCATTTCCCCTCTTACCAATTCGGCCGGCCACCGCACCAGTGGGTTCAGAGCCCCTCACATTTACTGAGCTCCCACTGAGTCCCAGGCGCTGCCCTCCCTCAGGCACCATTCCTCTACCTCTTCACCGTAGGCAGACGCCCCCAGGCCGTCCTGCACCGTTTCCCCCCAATCGCACCCCGGCTGTTCCCCCACCGGCCTTGCTCCTCTCAACCCCCAGCCTGGGCCTCTCAACCCCGCCTCCTTGCTTCTCCCCCTCCCAGCCCCGTTTCCTGCGACCCCCCAACTACCACTTAAGCCACGTCCTCTTCAGAGAAGCTGCTCAAAGCCACAAGATCTGCCTCCACACCCGCCCAAAAACTCCCTCACCAGGCCCATCACATCAACTTTCTCCTTCATCGTCCCGTTCCCACTCCGTCTCCTGCAAACTCTCCACGACCCCCAAGCTCGTTCCCGCCTCCTCGACCCCTGCTTTCGCGCCCCCCCCGACTAACCCTTAGCCCCGTCCCTCTACAAGGCAGCCCGCCGATGAGAGCTTCGAGATCAAACACTCGACCCGCGGCCGCCCGGCACTCACCTGGGCCTTGGCCGCCGCGCACCGCCGGTCCCGGCCCGGGTCCCCGCCCGGCAGCCAGCCCGCTGCTCTTCGGGCGCTCCGCCCCACCGCGCCCGCCGCTCCCGCCGCTCCCCCGCGCGCTCCCGCTTCCGGGTTCCGGAGGGGCGGGTCCGGGGGCGTGACGCCAGAGCGCCAAGGGGGCGGAGAAACACGAATCCCCGCCCATCACTTCCGACCCGGCCCCGTCACCGCCCCCTGCCGCTGCTGGGCGAAACCAAGTGTGAGGGGAGGACAGAGAGACGCGCGAGCAGGAGGCGCCCGCTCCGCCTACAGCCACGCTCTACACGGCCCGCAGCCACCCCTCTTGTAGCTTCGCAATATGGCCTGGTCGGGGCGGGGGCAGGGGGGTTCGACTTGAAGAGCCGGCCTTTGAGTTGAAGGCGGGAAAATGGCGGATACTTCGGGGCGTGGTGCTGGGTGAGTCGAGGCGCCGTGGGTCTGGATTTATGGGTGCCAGCTGGAGGGCCCTGGTCGAGGGCTGGGGACAGAGGGGCAGCAGAGTTGGGGAGGGAGGGTCCTTGGGGTGAGTCCGGACCTGACTCCTCCAAGAACCACCGAGGATGCGCAAGTTCTGGGAGGTGGGATGCGGCCTTGCGCATGCTCGGGAGCGTGGGCTCAAGACAGGGCGAGTTCGGGTCCCTGGTCACCCGTTTCGATCCGGGGCGATGTCAGGCGAGTGGCTTAACCTCTCTGTGCCTTGCTTTCCTCCGTCGCGAAACCGGGCTGATGACGCCGCCGTTCAGTTTTGTAGGCCTAGTGTGAGGCTTAAGAGCGTTTGGTATAGTGTCTGGCCCCTAAGTGTGATCCGTCGCTATTACGATTACCGCTTTGTAGTGGATAACTGCTGGACCACTGAAGTATCTCCTTTCATTCTCCCACACGCTTTTTTCTATTCTCCCCATTTACAAATGAGATGATGGAGGCTTAGGGAGGGAAGGTCATTTGCCCAGGCTCACACAGCAAGAACAAGGGAGACGTCGAACAATGACCTGGTGCCGGGCGTGATTCCTGGGCTTTGTTCATTCTGCCGCTGTTTATTGTGCCTGTGCGAACTAAAATTACTGGGCCATCTGAAATCACTTGTTTACTCCACAGCCCCTTGTCCTAACTGTGAGATTGACGTTAGCCTCTCCGAGGTTCAGGGGAAGTACTTGAGGCTGGAATATATGTAGTGACACCCCTCCCCCACCCCGTGTCCCTGCAGGTTTGGCCTAAGTCCATTTGGTTTGGCTCCAGAGCCCTGGCTCAGACCCCAGAGGGAATCCTTGCTCTTGCTCTGTCTATTTCCAGCTCCGAGACTCCCCAGGGGTGAGCTGTATAAGCCTTGGGTCCTTATCTGCAAAACAAAGATAAAGCAGGCGAACAGTTAGGTATTTGTAGGGTGGGGAGGATTCCATGAAGGAGTACAGCAGCTGGCACCCAGCCAGCATTTGTTAAGTCGCCTCTCCCCACTGTGGCTTGGAGGTGCCGCCCAACATGGCCTGGGTCTCACGTTGGAGTCCCCAGAGCCCACCACACAGAAGGTGGCTGCAGTGAGCTGAGCAAGGGGACCACCACTGCTGTCACCAGTGGAGCCCATCTTGTGACGACAGCAGGATTTACAGCGCCCAGACCCCTGCCTGGCATCCCGCTCCCCAGGCTGGACACCTGGGAGGCATCCCCGACTCTCCCACACCCACCAGCTGACTAGTCAGTGATTCCTACTTCATGGGACCCTCTTCTCTATCATGTCAGGCTTCATTCTTTTTTTAAATTGAGGCAAAGTGCACATCACGTCAAATGAACCATTGTAAAGCGAGCAATTCGATGGCATTAAGACATTCACAGCGTTGTGCAATCACCACCTCTACCTACTTCTAGAACATTTTCATCAGCCCAGAAGGAAACCCTATGTCCATTTGCAGTCACCCCCCATCCTTCATGCTCCTCAGTCTGCTCCTGGTAACCACTAGTCTGCTTTCTGTCTCTGTGGATTTGCCTGTTCTGGACATTTCATATCCATGGAATCACACACCACGTGGCCTTAGTGCCTGGCTAGTTTGACTCAGGATAACATTTTTGAGATTAATTCGTTTCAGCATTGATAACATTTTTGAGATTAATTCGTTTCAGCATTATCAGTACTTCATTCCTTTTTAGGACTTAATAATATTCAGGGTCATTATTTCTTATTTATTTATTTATTTATGGCTGCATTGGGTCTTTGTTGCTGCGCGCGGGCTTTCTCTAGTTGCGGTGAGCAGGGGCTACTCTTCGTTGCGGTGCGTGGGCTTCTCATTGCAGTGGCTTCTCTTGTTGCGGAGCACGGACTGTAGGCGCGCGGGCTCAGTAGTTGTGGCTTGTGGGCTCTGGAGTGCAGGCTTAGTTAGTTGTGGCGCACGGGCTTTGTTGCTCCGCGACATGTGGGATCTTCCCGGACCAGGGCTCAAACCCATCCATGTCCCTTGCACTGGCAGGCAGATTCCCAACCACTGCACCACCAGGGAAGCCCCAGGGTTCATTATTTCTTGACAGGAGTTTTGCAGCAGACTTCCGTCCCACGCTCCTGATCACTCTTTCCCCATGCCAGGGGTCCCCCAACCTTGACAGTGTTGACATCTGGGGTGCGATCATCTCTGTGATGGGGGCCGTCCTGTGCCTTGTAGGGTGTTGAGCAGCATCCCTGGCCTCTACCCACTGAGCCAATAGCAGCCCCCTCTGTGGTGACAATCACAGGTGTCTTCACACATCACCAAATGTCTCCTAAGGGTCAGAATTGCCCTCAAGTGAGCACCCCTGAGTTATTTGTCTGACAAATATTTATCAAGTGCCTCCTGTCTGCCAGGCTGTTAGGGACTGAATGTTTGTATCATCCCTCACCCCCTCCTCAAATTCAGTCTTCTCCAGCTAAGCCATAGGACTGATCAGTTCCAATTTCCGCATCATTCTCCTCTGTGCCTGTGCCCTTGGTCTTGGTGAGCCCTGTCTGGGAATATCCTTCCTCATGTACCTGAGCAAATGGTTCTTTGTCACTCACCCCCAATCCCCACCCCTTTACCTGTCTGGAGTGCTCCCTCTTCACACTTGCCTGATAGGAAAATGCTGGTCATCCCTCTCAGGGAAGGAGCTTTGTCTGCTATTCACCTTGTATCCTCAGTGGTATACAGCTGACATACAAACGCCCAACGAATTAATGAGATCGAGACCGTTGAGGTTCGGCAAAAATGCTCGCTCTTCTCACGTAGGTGTTGTCCCCAGGTGACGGGGCTGGGGCTCCGTTTTCCTCCTGCCATGGAGGTGGCCCCACCTCGCAGAGATGGGCATGGGTGGTGGGTGCTGGGACTGGGCTGTCCCGAGGAAGCCCAGGTTCCTGGCTGGCTTCCCTGAGCTTTCTATCCAACTGCATTAACAAGACCCCCATTTCCCTCTTTTAGGAAGCCTTCTGCAGGGGGTCCCAGTACTCCTAGCGGTGCTAAGACGAGAGGAAGAAGAATACAAGGTGAGTAAAATTGGAATCTACCTTTTGAAATGGAATCCACTGGATTAAAAACTGATTTTTTCTTTCCCCCCCCGTAAGTGCTTTTGGAGAAGAGAAAAACAGGCCAGAGCAGGGGAGCTGGGGCTTTACCCGCTTCTAGTCACACCTTTGGGGACCCCAAGTCTGGTTACCCAGCCCTGCAGCCAGGGGTGTGGCAGGACCTGGTGGGGGTCATCTAGGGCAGTGGGCCCTTCCAGCCATGGGGGTCACGGGTTGTACCCAGGACTCATCACTTGGAAGTGTGGGTGGGGAGAGTGTGAGCTGAATTCGTTAGGAAACATCAAAGTCTGTTTCTTCTCAGTAAGCGCGTCAGACCCTTGGGGGTGCCCACACATCCGAAGTATACCTGTGGGTCCGGGGTCACTGTCAACGGCCCCCCTTGACTCTTGGCAGTGCCCAGTTTGGGGCTGTAGACCCAAGGATCTCCCATGTTGTATCTCAAGCCTCTGTAATGATGAGGTATTTTTTTATGCCTGTGCACTAGTGCAGGTCTCAGAGAACTTGGAGCAGAATTCCAGTTCCAGATGACTGGAGGTTTATATGTTATAGCATCACAGCATCTCTGGATGATCTGGTCTATAACATCTGTTATATTTACACAGGGTCTAGTTCTTGGACGCAAATTATATCCTTCATTGTAACATTGCTTCTGTGGAAAATCCACCACTGTTGAAAACAAACAGGTGCATTCTAGTTTTCCAGAAACTTGAAACTGCTTTTCAACTGTGCAAGGAACCCAGAGCCTCCTTCCTACCCTTTGCTGATGGTATTAGAAAGACCCAATGCAGGATGGTCTCCCCCTCTTGGAACTGGGGGTGTCCTTCGCCCCAATCCTTCACTGGATATCCAGTGGCAGACCCTAGGTGTGGCTTGATTCTCTCCCCTGGACCCTGCCTGGTCCTGGCCTCAACCCTTAGGTGCCTCCTGCCTGAATGTCTGAGCCACTTGCCCTGCAGGCACGGCTCATCCCTGCCTGGGGCACGCCCGGGGCAACCAACACCTCTGTGTCCAGCTCCAGGCAGCCTGTTAACTGTGGTTGTACCTGCAACCCCCATCTAAAGAAAGATGCAAATCCGGGCATGAAGGTAATATAGTTGAAATCCCAGTCTTGGGACTGAACTGTCAAGGAAGGTGACACTGACCACATCACTCTCCCTAGTAAAAAGGGAGACCCCTGAGCTCTGGGGGCACCTAGGAAAAGTGCAGCATCATGCATTTGACACGTTGCTGAGCACCTCCTCCCTGCGAGGTGGTGGAACGTGGCAGCAAGCAAAACAGACAAGAATCCCTACCCTCAGGGGGCTTGCCACCCTGGACACAGGCGGTGAATCAGGAAACATAAGGAGACACAGGGTGTATTGGACAATGACAGTTGCTGTGGATAAAACAGCAGGATGGGGGTAGCTTCCCGCCTAAGGGAGGGGCTGGGCCGAGCAGAGTTGTGAAGATGGCAGGGGTGGCATGTGCCTGCTGGCACATGTAACAGGTGACACGGGACCTGCAAGGTGTGTGGAGGCACTCACCCTTCACCAGCTAATGGACCCGGAAGACAGCCTGCTGCAGCTGCCAGAGGGCCAGTCAGCCTGGAGGACAGAGTGTCTCAAGAGGGAGGCTGCAGGGCTTCACTGGTGGCACAGTGGTTGAGAATCCATCTGCCAATGCAGTCGACACGGATTCGAGCCCTGGTCCGGGAAGAGCCCACATGCCACGGAGCAACTAAGCCCGTGTGCCACAACTACTGAGCCTGTGCTCTAGAGCCCACGAGCCACAACTACTGAGCCCGTGTACCTAGATCCTGTGCTCCACAACAGGAGAAGCCACTGCAATGAGAAGATCGCGCACCGCAGCGAGGAGTGGCCCCCGCGCGCCGCAACTAGAGAAAGCCCGCATGCAGCAACGAAGACCCAAAGCAGCCAAAAATAAATAAATAAAATAAATTAAAAAAAAAAAAAAGGAGGGTGCAAGTGAGCGCTGTCTGCAGCGCTGCCGCTGGCTCAGAACGAGGACTGAGAAGGGGCGGGTAGGCATCAGAGCAGGGAGATGTCTGTGGTCTGGGTGAAAGGAGTTTCTTTGGTGCCGTGGTGACTGTGAGAGCCAGGCAGGGGTGTGCGGGGGGATTCAAGGGAAGGAGAGAGGAGAAGAAGAGGATCTGGCATGGCAAAGGGGAGCAGAGAAGTGGGGGAGGGGAGGGGGGATGAGCAGTGTGACCATTGGAGGGAGGAAGTGGGGTGATACAGGGTGGGGCAGGGGGAGAGGGGTTGCCAGGGCAGTTTCCTAACGGAGTGAGGGCTGGGCTCTAGACCCAGAGTTGGGGGGTTGGTTTTACCCCAAAGCACAGAGGTCGCTCCACATGGGGGGCCCAGGATATGGCCCTGAGGTTGGGAGGCAGCTAGATGCCCAGGTGGGAGGATCTCCTGGGGCTGCTTTTGTCTTCCCAATGAAGTAGGAAACAGGTTACCAGCTGACCAGAGGGATGGCCCGGTGTAGGAAGTGGGCAGGAGGGTCTGGGAGACGGGGTGGGGGATCAGAACAGAGGACTGTGGATGAACACAGGGGCTGCAGCGAGAGCCCCTGGAGGTTGGGGGGACACGTGTTTCCTTAACACACCTTCAGTGCCCCAGGGTCAGGATGGAAGGGCACCTGGGGCTGGGCTGTCACCAAGGGACACAACCGTGTCCCAGAAGAGCATCGGTGCCTAGTGTGTCTCAGGAGAGCGGTCCTGAGCTAGGTGAGGGGGGTGGGGGATGTGAAAGGCAGTACCATGAGTGAGTCATAGATGGGCTTGGGTGGGAGAAGGGCAGTTGGGGTCATGACCACAGGGAGTGAGTTGGGGAGGGAAGAGGAGGAGAGCAGGTGGCCATCTGTGGAAGATCTTTCTTCTTTTCCCTGCTCTGCCCCTTTCTGTTTTGAACTTTGGCACATATTCCTGATCTTCCTTGATCATAGCTCCTGTGGGTCTCTGTGTCTCCGCTTCTAGCCCTGGTGCTTGTATACAGCAGGTATCCTATAAATGTTCTTGTATACAGTAGGTGTTCCATATATGTTCTTTTTAAAAAGGTTATTTAGGGTTATTTACTTATTTTACTTATTTTAATTTATTTTTGGCTGTGCTGGGTCTTTGTTGCTGCGCGCGGGCTTTCTCTAGTTGTGGCGAGCGGGGGCTACTCTTCGTTGTGGTGCATGGGCTTCTTGTTGCAGTGGCTTCTCTTGTTGGGGAGCACGGGCTCTAGGTGCGCGGGCTTCAGTAGTTGTGGCTCGTAGGCTCTAGAGCGCAGGCTCAGTAATTGTGTCGCACGGGATTAGTTGCTCTGCAGCATGTGGGATCTTCCCAGACGAGGGATTGAACCCGTGTCCCCTGCATTGGCAGGCGGATTCTATTTTTTTTTTTTTTCTTTTTGCGGTATGCGGGCCTCTCACTGTTGTGGCCTCTCCCGTTGCGGAGCACAGGCTCCGGACGCGCAGGCCCAGCGGCCATGGCTCACGGGCCCAGCCGCTCTGCGGCATATGGGATCCTCCCAGACCGGGGCACGAACCTGTATCCCCTGCATCGGCAGGCGGACTCTCAACCACTGCGCCACCAGGGAGGCCCTGGCAGGCGGATTCTTAACTGCTGCACCACCAGGGAACTCCCTCCATATATGTTCTTGCATACAGTAGGTGTCCCATACATGCTTGAGGCTGAGCGGGGAGGGCTGATAGCATCCAGCTCTCAGGGTGGGGGGTGGGCATCCTAGGTGCATGGTGGGTCCTCACAGGCCATGTCATAATTTTATTATAAACCAACAGTGTGTCCCCCACAGGTGGAAGAGTGGTTGAGTCCCGGTACTTGCAGTATGAGAAGAAAACCACCAAAAAGGTAACATACAATGTATGTTTGAAACAGTTCTGAACAGAGTTCTGACGAACTTGGAATTCTGAGACAAGTCACGCCGGCCAGGCACAGCCTGGTCCTGAAAGAAGCATTCTGGGGACTTGGTCCAGTTGCCTTTGGGGCTGTCATGCCCTTCGTGCCAAGGCAGGGATCTCTGTCAGGGGTGGCTGATCACTTTGAGAATCTCTTTTGCAAAGCCATGATCCCTAGTGAATCATAAAATTATTCCTGTCTCTCAACCCGGTAGTTCCTTTCTGGATTCTGTCCTGAAACAATTCTGTCTAATGCCTGGCACGTGGTTTCCTGGCCTTGGCTCGTATTGTAAAAAATACCTGTAGGGTTTTAGAGAAAGGGTTTTAGGGGAAAAAAGACATGGCTGAATCACCCAGTGTTACAGGAAGAGTTCAGTGAACTAGCTACACCACAAAAATGATGAAACCGTTGAAAATGATGGCAGGAAACACTTAACAACTTGGAAACCTGCTTTATGTGATGTTTAATGAAAATAATCATTAGATTACCCAATGACATATTTTGTTTCAGTGTGTACGTACGGATAGTGTGGTGAAGGTTGTGTTATTCCATTTTCCAAATCTTTGTTTATGATAAAGTTTAGTTAAATATTAATTTCTGCTGCCTTTCTTTTACTCTGGTAGGGTGAATGGCAGGTTAATGTGGCTTAAGATTTGGCTTGAAGAAAAAGGATACCTTTACGCAAACTGATATGCTTCTTGGAGTGATTTTTTTTTTAATGGACTTAATTTTTTTAGAGCAGTTTTAGGTTCAAAGCAAAATTGAGTGGAAAGTACAGAGATTTCTCACACACACCCCCGCCGGCCCGCTCACATGCGTAGCTTCCCTGTTGTCAACATCCCGCACCAGAGTGGGGCATATTTATAATCGATGAACCTACATTGACACATCCTTACCCAGAGTCCGTGGTTTACAGTATTGAAATGATTTTCAACAGAGAATACTAGTCCACACTTCATAATTTTAACGTTGACTGGCAAACTTGGTTACAGCACCCCCATGCAAACTTGGTTACAGTACCCCCATGCAAACACATGCAAACATGTGTTTGCATGTTCTAGTATTTTAGATCTTTAAGAGCTTTTCCGTTTTCTTTTTTTTTTTCATCTTTTAAATTAAGGTGTAATTTACATAGAGGAAGTGTCACTCTTCCGCGTACAGTTCTCTGAGTTTTGACAAACACATCCAGTCACAGACCCACCACAGTCAAGATAGAGAACCCTCTGGAAGCAGCCGCATAGCACAGGGAGATCAGCTCGGTGCTTTGTGACCGCCTGGAGGGGTGGGATAGGGAGGGTGGGAGGGAGACGCAAAAGGGAGGGGATATGGAAACATATGTATATGTATAACTGATTATATTTGTTATAAAGCAAAAAAATAAAATAAAATTAAAAAAAAAAAGATAGAGAACCCTCTGTCACACACCCCCGCAAAGTCCCCTTGTGCTCCCATGGAACCAGCCCCTCCCCACCCCAGGCAACCATGATCTGTTTTCTGTCCCTGTAGCTTTGCCTTTGCAGTAGGCTCATTTAAAAGGTGCCACCCAGGATGCAGACTCTTGCAGTCTGGTTGCTTTCATATAAAGGTCCCTCCCTGTCGTTGCCTTTTACAGTTAGTGCTAGTTCCTTCTGATGGCTGAAGAATATTCCACTGTACGGATGGACCACAGTGTGCACAGCCATTCCCTGGCAAAGGACGTTTGGTTTGTTTCCCGATTTTGGCAATTATGAATAAAGCCACCTTAAACATTCCTGTGCAGAATTCTGTATGGATGTGTTTTCATTTCTCCCAGGAGGGGAATTGTAGGGTAAATGTCTGTTTGACTTTGTAAGTAACTGCCCAGCTGTTATCCAAAGTGGCTGCCCCTTTTTACATTCCTATGAGCCACAGAGGAGAGTCAGTACTTTAGGACTGAAACCATTCTAGTGGGTATGAAATGGTATCTCATTGTGGTTTTAAACTGCATTTCCATAACAACTAATGATATTGAGCATCTTTTCACGTGCTTATTGGCCAGTCCTATATCTTTGGTGATGTGTCCTTTCAAATCTTTTGCGCATTTTAAAAAAATGGAGTTGTTTGTTTTCTCATTATTGAGTTTTGAGGGCTCTTTCTATATCTTAGATACCAACTCTTTATGGTGATCTGCAAATATTTTCTCCCAGTGTGTGGCTTGGCTTTCCATTCTCTTAAGTGTCTGGTGAGGAGCAGAAGTTCTCGATTTTGATGAGGTCCAATTTATCAATTTCTGCTTTTATGAAATGTGCTTTTGGTGTCTTCTCTAAGAAATCTTTGCCTTACCCAAGACCATAAAGATTTTCTCCCATGTTCTCTTCTATATGAGTTTAGGTCTGTGGTCCATTTTGAATTAATTTTTGTATCTGTTGTGATGATGGAATTAAAGTTCATTTTTAAGTGTATGGATGTCCTCTTGTTCCAACACCATTTGTTGAAATGACTTTCCTTTCCCTGTTGTATTGTCTCATCACCTCTGTTGGAAAGCAATTGACTATATATGTATGCATCATTTCTGGACTCTATTCTTTTCCGTTGTTCTACATGTCTATCTTTAGTCCATTTGCATACTGCCCAGGTTACTGTAGCTTTGTATTATAGTAAGTCTTAAAATTGGGTTGTGTGAATTTTCCCACTCTGTTCTTTTCCAAAACTGAGTCTTCTAGTTCCTTTGCCTTTCCATATGAATTTTAGCCTTAGCTTGCCATTTCCTACCAAAACTTCGGGGATTTTAATTGTACTGAATCTATGCATTAGTTCAGGGAGAATAACATCCCCAAAACACCCAAGTCTTTCAATCCATGAACATGGTATACCTCTCCCTTTATTTGGTCTTAGATTTTTTTCATCAGTGTTTTTGTAATTTCCAGCATACAGACCTTCCCCATGTTTGCTTAGGTTTACACCTAAGTATTTGGTGTTTTTTTAGTGCTATTATGCAAGGTACTATCTTGTCTTTTCTTTCTTTCTTTCTTGAAGAAATTTTATTTGTTTGTTTAGAAATAATTCACAAATAACATTATATTAGTTTTAATTTTATTTATTTATTTTTTATTTTTGGCTGCATTGGGTCTTTGTTGCTGTGTGCAGGCTGTCTCTAGTTGTGGGGAGTGTGGGCTACACTCCGATGTGGTGCTTGAGCTTCTTATTGCGGTAGCTTCTCTTGTTACCGAGCACTGGCTCTAGGCACTCGGGCTTCAGTAGTTGTGGCTCATGGGCTCTAGAGCACAGGCTCAGTAGTTGTGACACACGGGCTTAGTTGCTCTGTGGCATGTGGGATCTTCCCAGACCAGGGATCAAACCCATGTCCCCTGCATTGTCAGGTAGATTCTTAACCACTATACCTCCAAGGAAGTCCCGATATTAGTTTTAGAGGTACAACCTAATGATTCAATCTTTGCAAATATTGCAAAATGATCATCACAGTAAGTCTAGTTAACATCCATCACCACACAGAGTTACAAAATTCTTTTCTTTGCTCAGAACTTTTACATGGTACTGTCTTTTTTTTTTTTTTTAATATTTATTTATTTAGGCTGCTCCAGGTCCTAGTTGCGGCATGCAGGATCTTTGTGTGGCACGTGGGATCTTTAGTTGTGGCATGCGGACTCATCCGCAACTCTCCTAGTTGCGGCGTGCAGATTTCTTACTTGTGGCATTCAGACTTCTTAGGTGCGGCATGCGAACTCTTAGTTGCGGCATGCGAACTCTTAGTTGCGGCACGCATGTGAGGTCTAGTTCCCTGACCAGGGATCGAACCTGGGTCCCCTGCATTGGGAGCTCAGAGTCTTACCCACTGGACCACCAGGGAAGTCCCATGGTGCTGTCTTTTAATTTCAATTTCCAAAGTTGTTCATTGCTAGAAATATCTTTTTATATTGACCCTGTATCCTGCAACCTTGCTAAACTTGTTAGTTTTAGTAGTGTTTTGTAGTATGTTTTGAGATTTTCTATGTGAAGAGTCATGTCTGCAAGAAGAGAGTTTTATTTCTTCTTTTGTAACCTGTTTGCCTTTTATTTCTTATTCCTAGACTTCCAATGGGAGGTTGAATAGGAGTGGTGTCTGTACATCAAAATATTCTCACTCTTTATAAAGTCTTTTTTTTGCTTTTCTTAATTTTATTTTTTGGCCGCACCACGTGGCTTGTGGTGGGATCATAGTTCCCTGACCGGGGATTGAACCTGGGCCTTGGCAGTGAAAGTGCCGAGTCCTAACTACTGGACCACCAGGGAATTCCCTCTTTTTGCTTTTATATTGTTATAATGGCTTGCCAGCTCCATGCATTGCTTGCTTTTTTAATAAGTTTTGAAGATTAATACCTGTCCAAAAGCTTTGTTTTTTCTGACAACCGAAGTAATATGTTCTCTTTCCTAAACTGGCCAGTACTAAAAATTATGCAGAAAATCAGTCATCTGTAATCTGCCATGTCAGAGATCATCACCAGCAAACATTTTGGTGGTTTCCTATGTTCTATGCATTTGAGGGTATTCTTTTGACAAAATTAGTTCATCCTGTATGTATGCAATTAAATGTCAGAACTCCTTGAATCTATCCCTTGCCTCAAGGTAAGAGCAGATGCAGACCTTGCAAACTGCAGAGGGGCCCCTTCTCATGGAAGGAAGGTGTCTTGTGCCCTGAATGTCATGTATTCCCCTAACAGGCTCCTGCAGCAGATGCATTAAAGGCCAGTGGGAAGATGCCTGAAGGTGGAAGAAAACTAAGCCTACTCCAGAAGAGCAAAGGTACGTAAAGGTAGAAGGAGGGTGTGAAACAGCACTGAGGCTTAGGAAGTGATGAACGTGGTGGTGAATTTTGTTTTTAAGTATGCAAGTTTAAAACTCCCTTTCCTTTCTGGAAAGTATGAGGAAAAGGAGCTTGGCAGAGAGTTTCAGCGTAAAGACAGATTTGGGGCATATGAAGGTCTGAAGGGGGATGGCAGGGGAATGGGGGGAGTCATTTCCTTTCTATATGACCCCAGAGGAGAGCCACATTGCCATCATGGTGCTCCCTTGAGGCACCAGTTCCTTGATCATGTGACTGTTTCCCCACCAGAGCTCTGAGAGCAGGACTTTCAGAGAGGGTGTGAGACCTCATTTTCCTGCCTCTCACTACCTTGGGTTGGGTCTTCCTCATAATGGTCTCCCCATACCCCTTCTACTAGAAGCTTTCACCAAAGTGATATGAAAAACTTTCAGTTTTTCTGGCTGTAGACATGATATGTGTTTGTTATTAAACAAAATTGGAGAATGTAGCCCAGAAGGGTGGAAACTCACTTATGATCTACCACTCAGACCATCACTGTTGGTATATTTGCTCTTCAGTCCTAGTCGGTGTGCTCATTCTAGAAGTCTGGGAAGGCTCCTCTCCAGAGTAGTACTTCATCCAACTCCTCCGGTGCCTGCTCCACCAGCAGTGGTGGGCAGCTCTTCTTTTGCATAAGAGCAAGTCACAAAAAGTAAAATTGTTTCTCGGCCTGCAAACCCTCATTCAAAATGGTGACAACTTTGAGTCTCATAGTAGAATACTAAGTATGTTCTTTTACAGCTTAGATTTCCTGCTTTATTGTTCGGATCAAGGGTCAGCAAAACTTTTCTGAGCCAGTGGTTAATATTTTAGGCTCCGCAGGCCAGGCGGTCTCTGTCATAGAAACTTAACTCTGCCTTATCGCAGCGTGAAAGCAGCCACAGTGTGTACACAAATGGGCGTGTCTGTGTCCCAGTTATTTACAAACATAGGAAGTGGGCCGGATCTGGCCTGCATGCTAGAGCTTGCTGATCTTGGCTTGGATGTTTGTCAGAAATTGTGCTGTTCCTTGACCCAGGCATGATTGAGAAGCAAGCACATGGAGCTGGAGCCAGGCTTCTAGTCTTTTCTCATGCAGTTGGGTTGAAGGCCATGTATGAAGCTGGGAAAGCTGGCATTGCCAGAGGGGTCAAAAACTGGGCCTGCCACATTTAAAAATCAGGGTTCTCAGGACTTCCCTGGTGGCGCAATGGTTGAGAATCTGCCTGCCAATGCAGGGGACACGGGTTCGATCCCTGGTCTGAGAAGAGCCCACATGCCGCAGAGCAACTAAGCCCGTGTGCCCCAACTACTGAGCCTGTTCTCTAGAGCCCGCAAGCCACAAGTACTGAGCCTGCGTGCTGCAACTACTGAGCCCCGCGTGCCTAGAGCCCATGCTCTGCAGCAAGAGAAGCCACCGCAGTGAGAAGCCCACGCACCACAAAGGAGTAGCCCCCACTTGCCGCAACTAGAGAAAGCCCACGTGCAGCAACAAAGACCCAACACAGACAAAAATAAATAAATAAAATAAATAAAAAATAATAAAATAAAAATCAGGGTTCTCAGCTGTGGGTTATTGAGGGGGGAGGTATGGGATGCTGCTTGACACCCAACAGTGCACAGGACTGCCCCACAGCAAAGAATGATCTGGTCCCTGATGTCAGTAGTACGAAAGCTGAGAAACCATAATTTAAACATAGTCATGATAATTTAGAGGGACTGCTTGTTTGAGTTCCATTGTATGGTTTGATAGGCAATTACTTTTCTTAATGAAAATGTTATACGTGGAGATGACAGAACATTCAAACCAGTGGAAACGCAATAAAAAGTCATCCTCTCCCACCTCTAGTTCCCATTTCTCACCTAGGAGGCAACCACTCTTGATAGATTTTTATTTATCTACATAAATTTTTTAAAAATTCTAACACAAATGGTACCATAACTTATATGTATTGTGACTTCACTCGTTTCATTTCCACATATTCGTTTCCTCAACTGCATAGTTGTTCATTAAATAGTTTTCTCTTTACTTGCTAACAGAACAGTGTGTTTTACATACCATTTGCTCTTTCTGCAGCCTTCTAGAACCTTGTTTAATTGAAGCGTGCAGTACACTAAGTGCCCATTTTAGATGATATAAGGAATAATTTCACATTTCTAAATAGAAGCTAAAAGATGAAGGGAACTCCCAGGGAAGACAAATAGTCCAGAAGCTACAGGAGAAGGAAAAAAGAGCAGAGGGCTTCCCTCGTGGCGCAGTGGTTGAGAGTCCACCTGCCGATGCAGGGGACACGGGTTTGTGCCCCGGTCTGGGAAGATCCCACATGCCGAGGAGTGGCTGGGCCCGTGAGCCATGGCTGCTGAGCCTGCGCGTCCGGAGCCTGTGCTCCGCGGCAGGAGAGGCCACAGCAGTGAGAAGCCTGCGTACCGCAAAAAAAAAAAAAAAGAATAAAGAGCAGAGGGCAGAACAAGTATATCATGTGTTATTAGATTCTTATACCCTGAACACAGCATCTTTTATTTTTTTATTTTTAATTGAAGTATAGTTGATTTACAGTGTTGTGTTAGTTTCAGTTATACAGCAGAGTGGTTCAGTTATACATACATATATATATATTTTATACACACACACACACACACACACACACACACACACACACACATATTTTTCAGATTCTTTTCCCTTATGGGTTATTACAAAGCACTGAGTAGAGTTCCCTATGCTATACAGTAGGTCCTTGTTTATCTGTTTTATACATAGTGTTGTGTATATGTTAATCCCAAATTCCTAATTTATCCCCCCCTTCCCCTTTGGTAACCATAAATTTGTTTTCTATGTCTCTGGGTCTATTTCTGTTTTGTAAATAAGTTCATTTGTACACAGCATCTTGTACTTAAACTAAGTAGAAAGGCTTATTTGTATCTTTCAGTTATAAAGACTGCATCTCTTTTCTAGTTCTGCTTTAAAATATATTCAGGTTGATCGGTGGGAATTTCCAAAGGTTTTTCAGCCTTCTCTACTGCTCCCTCATAAGAAACTGAGTTTTTGGAAGCAGGTGATATTGTACAGAAAAGTTACCTGCTCCCGGGCTTAAGTATAGAGTATCTTGCTGACTGTGCTGACTTCTGGGGATTCTCTTTGGGCCCACAGACAGCAGTGGAATTGGCAAAGGCGACCTGCAGTCTACCTTGCTGGAAGGGCACGGCACTGCCCCACCTGACCTGGATCTCTCGGCCATTAATGGTAAGTCATTGGCTGTACGTGTCCTTTCCCCAGCTGAGGGTTGCAGTGCATGTCTGAGGGCTCCCAAAATATGCTCTTCTCACCTTAAAAACGCTTTTCTTTTTTTTTTATTGAAGCATAGTTGATTTACAATGTTGTATTAGTTTCAGGTGTACAACAAATTGATTCAGTTATACATATATATATCTATTCTTTTTCAGATTCTTTTCCCTTATAGGTTATTACAAAATATTGAGTATAGTTCCCTGTGCTATATAGTAGGTCCTTGTTGGTTATCTATTTTATATACAGTAGTGTGTATATGTTAATCCCAACCTCCTAATTTATCCCCCCCTCCCCTTTGGTAACCATAAGTTTGTTTTCTATGCCGGTAGGTCTGTTTCTGTTTTGTATAAGTTCATTTGTATCATTTTTTTTTAAGATTCCACATATAAGTGATATCATATGATATTTGTCTTCCTCTGTCTCGCTTATTTCACTTAGTATGATAATCTCTAGGTCCATCCATGTTGCTGCAAATGGCATTATTTCATTCTTTTATATGACTGAGTAATATTCTGTTGTGTATATATACCACATCATCTTTATCCGTTCATCTGTTGATGGACATTTAGGTTGCTTCCATGTCTTGGGTATTGTAAATAGTGCTGCTATGAACACTGGGGTGCATGTATCTTTTCAAATTATGGATAAAACGCTTTTCTTGATCTTAGACAGAAGTGTGGTCCGAAAGACTCCACAGTTAGAAAAAACAATGTCAAAGAAAGCTGAGTCATCATCATTTTCTGCCTCGAGGAAAAAGAACCCAGTAAGTCTCTGAAATGAGAGGGAAGCCACTATAGCAGGTTGGCTAAACCTGCCCTGTGCCACGTGCCCCTCGAAACCTGGGGGCTCCAAGAATGAACAAGCCAGCTGTGCCTTTTAGAACAAAAACCTCACCCATCCTTAGAGGATTTGCAGAGTTTCAGTTTCCCCAGCTACATGTACAGGAGGGGATACAAATGCAGGATCATGTGAAAAATGAGATTGAGGCCTTGTTTGCCACTGCCACGCTAGGGAAGGCACTAGGACAGGCCCTGTTCATGGCAGGGAGGGCGGCCAGGCTGTGGTCTCACCCAGGTGGGAACCCCAAGTCCTGGTTCTGGCAAGGCAGCAAGTTGGTGGGTGCCCTTCAGCTCGTGCTTGACGGCCCAGCTTGCAGGAAGGGACCAAACCACCTTCCTTTTCACAGAGGACTCGAAAGACTAAATGAGTAAATAGAAACGAGTCGATACACAGTCTAGAGCTGTTGAATTACTGATTGAAAAAAAGTACAGACGGGTTAGGATTCTGCCCCTCCCCGGGGAAGAGAGCTGGCTTTATACCAGTTCACGGGGAACCAGCAGTATCTTTTTCTTCTGAAGGATCTCTCCGAAGCGATGGAAATGATGGAATCCCAAACACTACTCCTGACTCTGCTGACCTTGAAGGTGAGGACGGAGCCTCCTGCACGTGTGTCGTGGGTGGAAGGGCGGCCACCGTCAGCCGCGGAGGTGAGGTCACCTCTGGCCTGAGCTTTTGTTTTGCATTTCCCAGATGGAAAGTGGTCTTGCTGCATTCGAAGAAAAGGCAGAAAATAATTTAATAATAATGTGCAAAGAGAAGGAGAAGCTCCAGAAAAAAGCCCACGAGCTGAAGCGCCAATTTCTCCTCTGTCAGAGGAAGCGGGAGCTGGCAGATGTCCTGGACGCGCAGGTCAGGGGTGACCGCAGCCTCCAAGAGGCGCATCCCAGCAGCATTGTCCCACGGCGGTGGTGGTGGGGGTGGTTGGAGGGAGCCTTTATTGTGAGTGTCGCTCCATGCCTGGCTCCGACTCTGTGCCTGGCTTTTGACACCACTGGGTGTTGCTACATGATGGTTTATCAGAGGACAAGGCGGTAATGTCAGAACCAACCAGCAAGAGGGCGCTGTCCCTTCAACAGGCATGGGCGTGTATTCTTGTGACTTGTATCCTGAGACTTGTGCCCAGTGACACAGACGTACTCCAGACCTGCCCAGTTGGGCCAGGGTGCTGGTGGCAGACTTGGGCTGGGTGCTGTGTGGTCAGTGCTGGGACGGGAGTATCCATGCCAGGGAAGGTCACAGTGAATCGTGGGAACCTAGAAAGGGCCAATCAGGGAATGGGGCTCCTCACCCAGTAAGTACGTATCCTGGGGCCGCCATAACAAAGGACCACAGAGTGCGCGGCGGCTTAAACAATTGACATGTATTCTCTCTCAGTTCTGGAGGCTGTAAGTCTGAGATCAAGGTGTCTGCAGGGTTGGTTCCTTCTGAGGGCCACGAGAGAAGGATGTGTCCCAGCTTCTCTCCTTGGCTTGTCGATGGCATCTTCTCCCTGTGTCTCGTCACCTGGCTCTCTCCCTCTGAGTGTCTGTCTCCACATTTCCCCCTTTTGTAAGGACACCTGTCATACTGATCAAGGCCCAGCTGAATGACCCCGCCTTAACTGAATTACCTCTGTAAAGTCTCCAAATCAGGTCACATTCTGAGGTGCTGGGGGTTGGGATGTCAACAGAGGAATTTGTGGGGACACAATTCAGCCCGTAACACCCAGCATGTACACATGAGTGTGCCCAGCGGCCCGGCCCTGAGCTGAGAACAGGGTCCCTGTCCTCGTGGAACTCACAATAGATGGGAAAGGAAAGACAGTTAAACAAATGAATCCTTACAACCCCCAGACAGTGTGTACAAGGGAAAAGGGGGTTGCCTGGCATGGCCTTGGTTGGGGACAGGCATGTCAGCTCAGTGCTCTGAAGCAGGAGGGTCCAGCCTTCTGGGCCCTCCTCACTGTGATCCCAGTTGAGGGTCCAGCCCTGGAACAAGCTGGAAGGTGGACACACGTTCCTGGTGAGGAGACCCAGGCCACCTTGCTACTGGCCGGGCCATCTTTGGGGCACCTGGGAGGGAGGGGAGAGCCCACTGCACCCTTGGAAGTTTCTCTGGGAGACCTGGCAGAACAGTGCTGTGTCTTAACCTCACAGGTGCCATCTGGTAAACTTCTGGGGAGGTGAGTGCAGGGCCTCATCCCACAGGCTCCTTCCCCTTCTGCCTGCAGATCGAGATGCTGAGCCCCTGCGAGGCCATAGTCGGCTGCTTTAAGGAACGATACAAGACGTTTGCGACGGCCCTGGACACCACGAGGCATGAACTGCCCGTGAGATCGGTCCACCTGGACGGAGACAGGCAGTGCTTCTTAGGTAGGAAATGGGGCAACTGCCCGGCAAGGGGTGGGATGAACCTCCCAGTGTGTGCTGGCATCTCCTGTGTCCTGGGCACCTTTATCCGTTCGTGTCAGGTCATAGGCCTCCTCTCAGGTAGACGGCGCGTAGCCATCAAATGGCAGAGGATGCAGGGGGCCAGCAAGCCTGCGGTTTGTGTGGGATCATGCCCTGAGTAAGGACTGTGTTGGGATTTGAACCTAGGTCTGTAGGACCCCCGCAGTGATTTCCCATCCTACTGAAAGGCGTCCTGGGGAGCCTGCAGTGTCTACAAAGGTGCTTTGGCGGCTGGGGAACAACAGGGCCACTGACCCCAACCCTGTCCTGCCTTCTAAGCAGAGCTGAGAGGGTCCCTTTCCTGTATAGCGTTGCCACCTAATACTTCACTTGAAGGCGGCAAGTGTGAAGAGTGCCATCCTCCATCCTAAAATTCTCTTTAGAACAAGTATCTTCCCCAAACAAGTTTTCAGCTGCCCTACAGTTTGGTCCTCCCTCCCTCCCTCCCTCTCCCCGCTTCCCTGTCTCCCGCACCCCACCCTCCCTTCCTCCCTTTCTTTCTCTGAAGTATAGTTGATTTATCAATACAATGTTGTGGTCGTTTCTGCTGTACTGCAAAGTGACTTAGTTATACACATATAGACATTCTCTTCTTTTTGTATTCTTTTCCATTATGGTTTATCACAAGATATTGAATATAGTTCCCTGTGTTATATAGTAGGTCCTTGTTGTTTATCCATCCTATATATACTAGTTTGCATCTGCTAACCCCAGCCCCCCACTCCATCCCTCCTGCTGCCCCTTGGCAACCACAGATCTGTTCTCTGTGTCTGTGAGTCTGTTTCTGTTTCGTAGATAAGTTCATTTATGTCATATTTTAGATTCCACATATAAGTAATGTCATATGATATTTGTCTTTGTCCGGCTTACCAGCACTTACTATGATAATCTCTAGGTCCATCTGTGTTGCTACAAATGGCATTATTTCATTCTTTCTTATGGCTGAGTAATATTCCATTGTATATACATACCACATCTTCTTTATCCATTCATCTGTCCAGGGACATTTAGGTTGCTTCCATGTCTTGGCTATTGTAAATAGTGCTGCTATGAAGATAGGGGTGCATGTATCTTTTTGAATTATAGTTTTGTCCAGATATGTGCCCAGGATTGGGATTGCTGGATCATATGACGTACAGTTTGGTTATTTCTAAGCAAAGTTCTCATGAGCCACCTGAACATGTTTAGCTTGATTTTACTGATGTAAAATCAAGCCTTTTCCAAAGTGAAATAGTATATGTATGAAACGGGACCTTGAAAAATGAGCCTTGTTGGACCACCATCTGTGTCCAGGTTTCTAATTTTATAATTATGGCAACCAACTGCATGTCTATATCTCTTGGTCTCCATCTCTGATAAATGCCCTAGATAGTTGCCAGGAGTTGGGATTGGGGACTGTTTGAGTTTCCTAGGGCTTCTGTAACAAAATACCACAAACCAGGTGGCTAAAGCAACAGAAATTCATTCCCTCCCAGTTTAGGGGGCTAGAAGTCCGAAATCAAGGTGTCATTGGGGTTGGATTCTTCTGGAGGCTCTAGGGGAGAATGCATCCCATGCCTCTGTCCTGGCTTTTAGTGTTCTGGCAATCTTGGCTCATGGAGCATTCCTTCAAACTCTGCCTCTTTTTATTTTTTTTTTTAAGCTTTTAAAAAAATATTTGTTTATTTTTGGCTGCATCGGGTCTTAGTTGTGGCACGCAGGATCTTTTCGTAGCAGCGCGTGGGCTCTTCATTGCAGCATGCAGGCTCCAGAGTGTGTGGGCTCTGTAGTTGTAGCTCTCTAGTCGTGGCTTGCGTGCTCCGTAGCTGCGGCCTGTGGGCTTAGTTGCCCCGCGGCACGTGGGATCCAGGGATCGAATTGGCGTCCCCTTCATTGGAAGGAGCATTCTTAACCACTGGACCACCAGGGAAGTCCCCAAGCTCTATTTTATTTTGGTATTTTTTTGTTTTTAAACTTTTTATCGCAGTGTAGTGGAGTGACAGTGTGGTGCTGCCGCCCCTGTCTTCACGTGGCCTTGTTTCTGAGCACCTCTGTGTTATTGGATTAGGCCCCTCCCTAACGACCTCATTCTAACTCCGTTACATCTACAAAAACCTCATTTCCAGTTAGGTCACGTTCACAGGTACTTGAGAGTAGGACCTGAACATGTCTTTTTGGGAGGACACAGTTCAGTCCCCTGGCAAAGAAGGTATGTGTTTGTAAGAACACTTATAAGGTTCCCCAAGTGTTATAATTTACAGTTGAGACACGTGCGGGACTCGGAGAGATGCTGGTTTTGTTAGAGCAGGGGGGACCCAGTGCTGTTGTAGGCGGCTCTCTACTTGGGGGGTGTTGGGGGCAGAAGTGCTGGGAACCGGGAGTGGGAACCATGGGTTTGTTCTTAAGTTGCTCCTAGACCAGATCTTCTCTGTCTTTTGGATTTGCTTCTGTTGAGGACACCAGTGCACCATTCCAGGTATGTTCCGATGACTGTCCGGATGGCAGACACACATGGCCCGCCATCTCAGAGCCCCGTGATCTCAGGCAAAGGGGCACAGAGGCAGGACCAGTGCACGAATATCTTTCTTCACGACCCTTTCTGCCTTCGAGCTCGTCACGATTCCTGCATAACATGAGAGCATTCCAGCAAAAGGAGAAAAACACAGCCAGCCAGCTCGTGCATCCATTGCTTGGGGCACCTTGAAACCATGGCTGACAACCCCTTTTCCCCTCCAGACAAGTTGCAGGGGGAATTGACGACCACATGCCATCTGCTGGGAGAACTTGGCATCAGCAGCTCAGAAGAAAATGCGAAGGCCTTGGACCTGCTGAGGGAACTCAAGGAAATGACCCAAAAGAAGGATCTGGAGCTCCAAAGGTATTACAGAAAATATTTTTAAAAAAAGATAGTGCCCCTCTCCCCTCATCTCCTCGTCAGGCAGAGATGGGCTGTTGGCAGCTACCCTGTGGAAGGTGTGCTGTGTTCCAGAGGGTGGGCAGCTCTGGTGTTTGCAGGGGCCGAGGGTATGAGGGTCCAGTGAGGCAGGGAGAGGGGAATGGGCAAGATGCCTTCAACCCAACCAAAACTCCTGTGCTCGTTCTTGAGCAGCCAAAATAGAAAGGGGTGATCACTTCCTTGGGGTAACACAGCAGTTCAGGGGCCCTCAGATAGTTTTTTGACGCTCTGTGTGGCTCGTGAGGTCTTAGTTCCCCAGCCAGGGATCAAACCCAGGCCACGGCAGTGAAAGCACAGAGTCCTAACCACTGGACTGCCAGGGAATTCCCAGGAACTTCTTTTTGATGTATAAGTACATATAGAAAAGCCACAGATTGCAATGGTACAGCTCAGTAGCTCTCACTACCGGGCACCCTTGTGTAACCAGTGCCCAGGTCCATTCAGCCCATGTCCAGCCCCCGAAAGCCACCTGGTCCCCTTCTCTCTCTCCTCCAGGACATTTCTAACCATGAGGCTTTCTTCCACCTCTTCCAAAAAAGAATCTAGTTTTCTTCTCCTTTACGATGCCAAATGTACTTCCCGAGGTGCCTGAGAGGTTTGAAAGGTACTCATGATAAACACCACCTGCTATGGCATCTCCTTCATTACTGTGTGCCCCGGGACGAAATCAGACACACCAAAGTGTTCTAGGTGGCCAGGGTCACAGGAGTGAATGGGGAATCACGCTCGTTGTGTGCTGATCTCCCCACTGCTGTTTATTTTGTGTGGTGGCTGGGGAAGGTCCCTGGTCACGGCTCTGCCTCCCGCTCTTAGGATGGTTCCTGACAGGTGTTGATACTCCCTAAATATTTGTCGAGTAAATAACTCTTTTCTTTCACACCTGCCCGATCCTGCTCTCAGGGCTTCCCTGTTTGAGTTCTGTTCGGACAAAACTTATTCACCGCTGCTTTCCCACGAGCCCGAGGAGGGTCACCCTGAACCTGCCCCCCACCGACATGGCAGCTGCGAAGGTGCTCGGGCACAGAGGGTGAAAAGCTGTCATCATCGTCTTGTTTCCACAGGAGCTTTACCCAGGTTCTGGAACTCTCTGCCGAGGCGAGTAAAGAGGCAGCCTTAATCAACCAGGAGGCCTGGGAAAAGGCCCAGGGCCCCAAGGCCCCCAGCCAGTGGTATTTCAATCCTGAGGAGGCCACTGGTGGGGAAACTCAGGGAGAGCTAAGGAGCCTGCTCCTTTCGGGCCACAACGAGCCGTGAATCCACATGCAGGCTGTGTCCCCAACTGGAGTGGGGACCTTCCTGCACACCATGGACAAGGAAGCACGTCCTGTGCCCCTTGTTTGGGGTGGGGAGAGGGGGTGGACCTGCAGTGACCCACATATGATGTTCTGGAAACTTGAGCACTTTATACACTTAGCCTAGCCATATAGTTATTGTTTTGTATGATAACCTCGTTTGATAATTTAACAAATAAAAACTGTTTTGCAGTTGAGCCTTGGTTTCTCTGTAAGGGGCAGTGGAAGGCGTGTGTCGTCCCAACTTATTCCAAAGAGCTGGTCCCGAGCCTCAGAACCTCACAGACATTATGAGTCCAGTTGACCCTTGAACACCGTGGGTTTGAATTGCAGGTCCACTTACACGTGGATCTTTTTCAGTAGTAAATACTGTAGCACGACACGATCCGTGGTTGGTTGAATCCACGATTTATAACTGCAGATACGGAGGGCAGACTATAAGTTCTACGCAGATTTTCGACTGCACAGCCCCTAACCCCGTGTTTTTCAAGGGTAAACTGTATTTCACTTTCAAGATGATTTTATGTCCTTCAGTCACAGGGCAGTTCTGTTCAATAACCCACAGCAAGTTCAGAGTTGGCCCTCAAATGGAAATTCCCCATCCAGTCCAAAGTCCCAGCGGCCATCCTTGGGGGACGCCTACGCGGTTTTGCCATAGCTGCGATCTACACTCCACTCGGGACTATGGCACAGAGGATCGGTCCAGCCCACACTTGGGCTTCTGTCTACACCATGTGGGCCCTGGCAGTCTTCCTCGTTCCCATGGAGCATGCCTCCGTTGACATTTACCAGTTCCTGTCTACAAGCAACTTTTTGACACTACACCCATCCCACTATCAGTAGTTTCTTGGTTCGCCCGCCCGCATGTCATGTGGATTATGACCAGAGGCCTAAGAGGTACTCTGTTGTCCCCACATAACTTTTCCCTTTGTGGGCTGGTGGCCAAAGCTCAGATCTATAGAAATCTGACCTTGTTCTGGCAGGAAGGTGTGACCCAACATTCTCTTTACTTTCATTAGAGCTACTGCTCATAACAATAGCCAGAGGTTAGACGTCACCATTTTTCTTGTTTATTTGCATTTCCCTAAGCACCAGTGGAGTTGGATCCAGCTCTACATTTCAATGGTAAATTTTATCTTTAACTGATGGCAGCTAAGCTGACGTTCACCCAAGAACCCAAGGTTCCTCACCGCCCCCAACTTTCATCCTTTCTCTTCCCAACCCCCACGTTTCCATGAGCCAGGGCCATTCTAGCAAATCCCACATTCTCTGACCTCGGTTGTACGGTGGTTTCTGAGTTAGTGTTTAATGGGGACAGAGTCTCACTTTTGCAAGATGGTGCTGATGGTTGCACACCCATGTGAATATACTTAACACCAGTGACCTGTATGCTTAGAAATGGTTACTACGGTAAATTTTCTGTATTTCTTACCACAATAAAAAAATATATAAACAATGGGGGGAGAGTAATTATTCACAATCCAGGAAGACAGGAGAGAAAACAATAGCAGAAGAAACTCTTCAATACATGTGTATGGTGAAGAACTAACCTTGCCTAAGAGAAATTGGGCCTTTGCTCTCAGCTCTTAGGAGGTGACTTCTGGGCCCCTGGAGAGTTCTGGATAGGAGTATCTGTGTGCATGAGGACTTTGGGCCATGGAGGGCTGAGTACTGCCTTTGGAAGAGACTGGAGACTGAAAGTCAGCCATGTAGCTGTACATGACCATGCCCCAACAAAAACTCTGAGTACTGAGGCTTGGGTAAGATACCCTAGTTAACAACATTGGAGTATGTTGTCACACAGTGTGGCTGGGAGGGGGAATTGCTGTCTGTGAGTCTCCAGGGAGAGAGCAACTGGAAGCCCCATGTTTGGACCCCTCCTGGACCCTGCCCCATGCATCTCTTTCTTGGGTTGGTTTTTTTTTGTTTTTTTGTTTTGCGGTACGCAGGCCTCTCACTGTTGTGGCCTCTCCCGTTGCGGAGCACAGGCTCCGGACACGCAGGCTCAGCAGCCATGGCTCACAGGCCCAGCCGCTCCGCAGCGTGTGGGATCTTCCCGGACGAGGGCATGAACCCGCGTCCCCTGCATTGGCAGGCGGGCTCTCAACTACTGCGTCACCAGGGAAGCCCCCTTGGGTTGGTTTTAATTGTATCTTACCACTGTAATAAACTGTAACCGTGAGTATAACAGCTTCCAATGAGTTCTGTGAGTCCTTCTAGTGAATTATTAACTGTTGATTAACTAACCAATAATTAACTATTGGTTAATTAATCGGTGTCAGAAGCATGGGCAGTGGTCCTGCCTCTGTGAAAATGTGACGGTTCCTCAAAAAGTTAAACATAGAATTACCATGTGATTCAGCCATTTCACTCCTAGGTATGGACCTTAAAAAAATTGAACCCAGAGATTCAAATAGATACTTGAGTACCAATGCTTATAGCAGCACTATTCACAATTGCCAAAAGGTGGAAACAACCTAAATGTCCATCAATGGGTGAATGGAAGAACAGAATGTAGTGCATCTATGCAATGGAATATTACACAGTCATAAAAAAGTAAAACTGATTCATGCTACAACATGGATAAACCTGGAAAACATGCTGAATGAAGAAGCCAGACATAAAAGGCCAAGTGTTTTATGATTTCATTTACATGAAATGTCCAGAATAGGTAAATCCATAGAGACAGAAAGCAGATCAGTGGTTGCCAGCAGCTGGCGGAAGAGAGGAATGGGAGTGACTGCTAACTGGTGTGGGGTTTCCTGTAGGGTGATGAAATATTCTGGAACTAGATAGAGGTATTGGTTGCACAACTCTGAATATATTAAAAACAACTTGTAGTGGGTCAAACTGTGGCCCCCAGGATATACATCCATCTGGAACCTCAGAAGGAGATCGAATTTGGAATAAGGATTTTTGCAGATGTAATTAACACAAGGATCTTAAGGTGAGATCATCTTGGATTGGCAGTGGGCCCTAAGTCCAATAACAGGTGACCTTCTAAGAAAAGATCAGGGAAAACAGACATAAGACACAGAGAAAAGAAGGCCATGTGATGACAGAGGCAGAGATTGGAGCCATGTAGCTACAAGCTGAGGAAGGCCAAGGATTGCCAGCAGCCACCAGAAGCTAGGAGAGAGGCATGGGAAGGATTCTGCCTTAGAGCCTCCAGAAGGAACTATCCCTGCCCACACCTTGATCTTAGTTTTCTGGCCACCAGAATGGTTAGAATAAATTTCCATAGTTTTAAGCCTCCCAGTTTGTGTTAATTTGTTATGACAGACCCAGGAAAATATACACCACTGAATGGTACACTTTAATATGATAAGCACACACATGTACACATACACAACCCTGCTTCTGCAGCCTTCCTCATCTCCACCAATGACAGTCCAAACTTCTAACACTTAGGCCAAACCCTCCTGTTGCCCTATATTCAGGATATAATTGTCTGATAATCTGCCATATACTTGTTTTTCCCTCTGCTCTTTTTTCTTCTTTCTCCAGCAGCTTTTAGACTATTCATCTTCCCTGTAGTTCCCTTCATCTTTTGGCCTCTATTAACAATTGTGAAATTATGCTACCCACCATCTAAAATGGGCAGTGGTATACCACATGCTTCAATTAAGCAAGGGCTCCAGAGGGCTGCAGAATGAACAGATGGTTTGTAAAATACACTCTGTCATGTTAGGAACTAAACTTAAAACTATTTAAGAAAAAACTATTCATTGTGAAGATGAATCACATGGAAAGATTGCCATGATTTTTTAAGTGAAAACTGGTCAAAATAATGTGTAGGGTGTGGAACAATTTGTGTTAACATTTCTAAAAATCTGGAAAGATAAACAAAAATGTGTTGAGAGAAGCTGTGTCCAGGGTGGGGGCACTGGGGACCCTGAGGTTAGAGGGATGCTTGCTTGTGATTCTTGTTGCATTTTGTGTTCCTTTGGTCAAGTATTTTCTCATCTGCATGTATCACATTTCCGCAAGAAATTCATACATGGAATTCAAGCAAACAGGCTTTCTAAATTGCCATGCTTACGTTCAAGTTATGGTGTCTCAACGTCAGCACTGTTGATGTTTGGAGCCAGATCATTTTTTTGCAGCGGAAGCCATCCTGCACATTTTATTTTATTTTATTTTATTATTTATTTGGTTGCGCCAGGTCTTAGTTGTGGCACGTGGGCTCCTTAGTTGCCGCATGCCAACTCTTAGTTGCAGCATGCATGTGGGATCTAGTTCCCTAACCAGGGATCGAACCTGGGCCCCCTGCATTGGGAGTGCGGAGTCTTAACCCCTGCGCCACCAGGGAAGTCCCCATCCTGCACATTGACGGATGTTAAGCATCATCCCTGACCTTCATTCACCAGATGCCAGTAGCATTCCCCCAACCAAAAACGTGTCTGGACATTGCGCAGTGACCCCAAGGGCTGGAATTGCTCTGTGTGGTAACCCCTATGATGGGGCAGGCCCATTCCCTGTGCCTGCCCCCACCCCCACACCATCAGCCACACCATCTTCATTCATTGACCTCATTCATTCATTGCAGAAGAAAAGACGAGAATACAGCTCTGTGTGACTGCTTCTCGACCATGACTGGGCTGAGAATTAACACAAAGTCTGGCAAAAATCTCGACAAGCGTTGGCAAACTACAGACTTCAAGCCAAATCTGAACTTCCTCCTGTGTCCGCACATAAAGTTTTATTGAAACATAGCCACGCCCATTTGTGTACATGTGGTCTGTGGCTGCTTTCACTCTATAATGGCAGAGTTGAGTCTTTGTGACAGAGACCATCTGGCCTGCAAAGCCTAAAGTACTTTCCATCTAACCTAGTAAAAGTTTGCTGACCCTGATCAAAACAGTAAAGTAGGAAATCTAAGTTGTAAAAGAACATAGTTAGCTTTTTCCTGTGGGACTTAAAAAAGTTGTCACCATTTTTGAATGAGGGTTTGTGGGCCAAGAAAGAGTTTTGCTTTTTGTGAATTGCTCCCATGCAAAAGAAGAGCTGTCCACTATTGCCGGAGAGGCAGACATGCAAGGAGTTGGACAAAGTGCTGTGCTGGTGAGGGACCTTCCAAGACTTCTTATAGAATGAGCATACTGACTAGAATTGAACACCAAATATGCTGACAGTGATGGTCTGAGTGACAGATCATGAGTGAGCTTCTGCCCTCCTGGTTTACATTTTCCATTTTTTTGGTAATGATCACATGATCACATGTCAGGTCTACAATCAGAAAAACTGGTTTCATATCAATTTGGTGACTGCTTCTAGAAGGAGGGGTTGGGGAAGCTATCATAGCAGATGGGAGATAAGAAGACACAACTCAAGTCAGTACTCAAATCCTCTCTAAAAATCCTGCTGTCAGAGCACTGCAGGGGAAACAATCACACAACAAAGAAATAATGCAAAAAAGCAGTGCCACCATGGTGACACAGCTCTTCTCTGGGGGCACACAGGGAAGGAAGTGACCATCTCTGTGGAAGAGTTATAAGCTCCCCCCACTTCCCCACATTCTCCCTAACCCCACAATACCCCCCAAATCTGCCATCACACCAAAACTCTTTGCCAGCTCCTTCTTCTGACCCTTCCAATAAGGAGCGAGGGATTTTTAACTTCATATACCTGAAACAAAATTTGCCACCATGCTCATCACTACCTGAAAATCAGAGCTGTTTCACACTCTCCTTCTGCCGTTAAATACATTTGCAATTCCCCTCCTAGTTATATACCGCAAAGAATTGAAAACAGGTTATCTTAGTCCGTTTGGGCTGCTATAACTGAATACCATAGACTGGGCAACTTACAAACAACAGAAACTATATTTCTTGCAGTTCTGGAAATCCAAGCTCAAGGCACCAGCAGATTCAGTGTCTGGTGAGGGCTGCTTCCTGGTTCATAGGCAGCGTCTTCTTGCTGTGTCCTCACATGGTGAAAGGGGCAAGGGAGTTTTCTGGGGTCTCTTTTATGAGGGCAATAATCCCATTCATGAGGGCTCTGCCCTCATGGCCTAGTCATCTCCCAAAGGCCATGTTAGAAACTGCCTTTCACACTGAACAAGTCAGCGTATGTTTCAGAACACTAGGGATTAAAGGAAAGATTTTCAAACTTGCAGAGAAGAAGAAACAGAAAGTCATGATGTCTGAATTCTCAATAGCAACATGGGCAGCTGGAAGAGAGTGGAGCTAGGTCTTATCTGGGTGACACTCAGGTTTTTCAAAACTAAAATATATAATGGGGGCTCCACATGCAGGTGGTAGAACTGTCAAAAAACAAGGCAACAATTTCCACACACAAATTTATGGTTACTTTCAAAAAGGAAGTTACAGGACTTCCCTGGTGGCGCAGTGATTAAGAATCCACTATCAATGCAGGGGACATGGGTTTGAGCCCTGGTCTGGGAAGATCCCACATGCCGTGGAGCAGCTAAGCCTGTGCACCACAACTACAGAGCCTGTACTCTAGAGCCCACGAGCCACAACTACTGAGCCTGTGCACCACAACTACTGAAGCCCACACACCCTAGAGCCCGCGCGCTGCAACTACTGAAGCCCGTGTGCTCTAAGGCCCATGTGCCGCAACTACTGAGCCTGTGTGCTGCAACTACTGGAGCCCGTGCGCTGGAGCCCGCGCTCTGCAACAAGAGAAGCCACCGCAATAAGAAACCCATGCACCACAACGAAGAGTAGTCCCCCCCCGCCACAACTAGAGAAAACACACACACAGTAACAAAGACCCAATGCAGCCAAAAAAAAAAAAAGGAGGTTACAATCAGGGAGCAGCAACCCTTTAATGTGGGGGTGAGAATATAATAGTGGGTCTATTATTACTTTTTGACCTCTACCTACAAGTTTTTTTTTTTACATACTTATTGATATAATCCACAAACCACATAATTCACTCATTTAAAGTGTATAATTAAAGGATTTTTAGTATATCCACGGACTTGTGCAACCATTACCATAATTAATTTTAAAGTATTTTCATCACCTCAGAAAGAATCACCATACTCTAGCATTCAGCCCCTTTCCCCACCCTTCCACACACACAACCCCAAGCCTAGGCAAGCACTAGTCTACCTTCGGTAGGTGTGGCTTTGCCTATTCTGGACATTTCATATGAATGGACTCATATACTATGTGATCTTTTTTATCTGGCTTCTTTCACTCACCATGATGCTTTGAGGTTCATCCACATTGCAGTGTGAATCAGAACTTCATTCCTTTTTATAGCTGTAAAATATTCAATTGTATGTATGTACCACATTTTGCTTTTCCATTTGTCTGTTGATGGTATTTGGGTTGTTTCCACTTTTTGACTGTTACAGTAAAGTTGAAGTGACTATTCAAGAATAAATTTTGTGTGGACATATGTTTCCATTTCATTTGGGTATAAATACTTAAATGTGGAATTGCTAGGTCATATGGGAACTCTAGGGTGAACTTTTTCAGGAATTGCCAAGCTGTTTTCCAAAGTTGCTGCACAACTTGCATTTCCACCAGCAATTAAGATATTTCTAATTTTTAATTCATCCTCATCAAAATTTTTTATTATCTGACTTTTGATTGTAACCATTCTAGTGCATTCCAGGTGGTATCTCATTTTGGGTTTGATTTGTATTTCCTTAATGATTGGTGATGTTGAGCACATTTTCAAGTGCATATTGACCACTTGTATATCTTTGGAGAAATGTTGTCTTAGTTTGTGCTGCTATAACAAATTTACCATAAACTGAGTGGCTTAAACAACGAAATTATTTCTCACAGTTCTGGAGGCTGATGGAGTCTGAGATCATGGTTGGGTTCTTGGTGACAGCCCTCTTTCTGATTTATAGATGGCCATCTTCTAGCTGTATGCTCACATGGCAGAAAAGAAAGAGAGAGAGAGAGATCATTTCCTCTTTCATATCTCTTCTTATAAGGGCACTAATCCCATTCGTGGGGACTCCACCCTCACGACATAATCATTCCCAAAGTCCCAAGCTCCTAATACCATCACACTGGGGATTTAAATTTCAGACTATGAATTTAGGGGGGGACACAAATACTCAGTCCATAGCAAATATCTATTCAGATCCTTCATCCATTTTTTAAAAGATTCCACCTCTAAATGAGATCATACAGTACTTGTCTTTCTCTATCTGACTTATTTCATTTATCATACTGCCCTCAAGTTCCACCCATATTGTCACAAATGGCAACATTTTCTTCTTTTTATGGCTGAATAATATTCCATTACATATATGCATATCTCACATTTTCTTTATCCATGGGCACTTAGGTTGCTTCCATCTTGGCTATTGTAAATAATGCTGCAGTGAACATGGGGGTGCAGATATCTTGTTGAGTTAGTGATTTTGTTTCCTTCGGATAAGTACCCCGAAGTGGAACTTCTGGACCACATGTTGGAACCTCTAGTCCACACAGAACGGACTGAACTAGACAGAGGAGATGAGACCAGAAGGAAGAGGCCACAGAGATGCAGTCCTGAGGTCACTTGTGCTCCAATTATCTTTGAGGTGCCCACTCTGGCCAGGCGCCCAGGCTGGGAGGTGAGATAGGGCACACACTCTCTGCAACGTCCTCAGCTGGGTGGCAGTTCTGTCGAGGGGACAGAACTCAGGTCAGCTGAGAAGTAAACTGGGGGCCCAAAGTGGACAGCGCCCCTGCTCGTGGGTGCGGGTGGGGGAGCAAAGCACACCTGAGGGGCCACTTCCAGGCCAGGTCTTCAAGGAGGAGATGAGGCAGGGGGGCTTGCAGGAATCAGAACACTGTGCAGAGGGGTCTTACACAGCCTTTCTGCCTGACTTCAATGCCCTTCCATCTTCCCTTCTGGTCCTGGTGCTGAGGTTCTCCAGACGGCCTCTAGGGGGCAGCAAGTCCCTGGCTTGCCAGCATCCACCTTTATCAGTCCTCTGGCCAGTTCCGTCCTGCCCAGGCCATCACCCATCATCAATTCAGATGAAATTGCTCATGTCTTTTCACACTTTAAAAAAATAAAGCCTCGACGTTCACAGATCGTATTCGTGTTTCAGTATTTCTTATATCCTAGAGGAATTCTTTTGACAGGTTCATTGCAGAAAATTGAGATCATCAAGAGGAGAGTCACAAATCTTGCAGAATTGTCACCAGTGAGAGATAAGCACAACTCACATTCTGAAGCATATAATTCCACTCGAATTTCAGACAAAAATGAAGTGGAAATGTACACTGGTAACCTGCCATCTGCAATAGCATGGGCATCTTTTTGTATCAAGTGTCCTTGAATGTCATCACTCTTTAAGGCTTTGTTTCACATTTTGGTGCTGTACCCGCAACGTCGGGGTGGGGTATGAGCCCCAACTCTCTCCTGGAACCTCTCAGCTCTGCACCCTGGATGGTTGCCTGGCCTTGTGTAGCCTGTCTGACTACGTCACGTGGAGCACTCGAGTGGTGGTGAACTGTGGTGGAGGTTTTTTATTTTTTTAGCTGTGCCGTGGGGCAGGCTGGATCTTAGTTTCCTGACCGGGGATCGAACCCACGTCCCCTGCAGTGAAAGCACGGAGTCTTAACCACTGGACCGCCAGGGGATTCACATGATGGAGATTTCAATACTGGTGCTGTTGGTCTTCAAGGAAAATTCTGCATCAGGAGAAGGTTGGGTCTGTTTTGGGCACTACCTGGGAGGAAGATGAAAAGGAGATTTGCCCAAAGATCTGGTGAGGCTCAGGCAGACACCTGGTCTTCACGGAGAATGCGCTTGGGGGCTGTAGTAGGGAGAATGTTGGTCCCCCAAAAAGTTACATCCGAATCCTGACCCCTGGAACCTGTGACTGTGAATTTATTTGGAAAAGGATCTTTGTAGATGTAATTAAGTGAAGGATCTTGAGATGAGATCATCTGGTTTATCTGGGTGAGCCCTAAATCTGGTGACAAGTGTCCTTATAAGAGAAAGGCAGAGGGAGATGTGAGACAGAGAAAAAAGAAAGTTGTGTGAAGACAGAGATTGAAGTGATGCAGCCATAAGCTAAGGAATGCTGGGAGCTCCCAGAAGCTGGAAGAAGCAAGAAGCCTCCTCCCCTGGAGCCTTAGGAGGGTGCATGGCCCTGCTGACATCTTTTTTTCTTTTATTAAATTGAAAAAATTTTTATAGTTAATTTACAATGTTGTGTTAGTTTTTGGTGTACAGGAAAGTGATTCAGTCATATGTGTGTGTGTGTATATATATATATATATATATATATATATAAAGAATATATATATATATATATATATAAAGAATATATATATATATTCTTTTTCATATTCTTTTCCATTATCGATTATTACAAGATATTGAATATAGTTCCCTATGCTATACAGTAGGACCTTGCTGTTTATCTATTTTATATATAGTAGTGTGTATCTGCTAGTCCCAAACTCCTAATTTATCCCTCCCCACCCACCTTCCTCTTTGGTAACCATAAATTGCTGACACCTTCATTTCAGACTTCTGGCCTTCAGAGCTGCAAGAGAATACATTTCTGTGGTTTTAAGCCACCAAGTCTGCGGCTGTTTGTTGCAGTTGCCCTAGGAAACTAATACAGGGTTCAATCAGGTACATGAAGGGGCTTCCGTAGGAAAAAGAGGGTGCCTCGGCTTTGGTGCCAGGGACCACCTCTGTCTCCTGGGCTGACCCTCTCACTGCACAGATTGGGGCGTGGTCCTCTGGCCTAAGATTGTTTAGTGAGTCTGGACAAGAAGCAGCTTTCAAAACGCCTCCTTAGGCTGCCTCGATTCAAGGCAGAAGCTGTGGCCGCCATTTGTATGCGCTGGAGTGAACGAGGAGAGGCGGTGAGGAATCCACCTGGATGAGTGAGAAAGCCTTGAATTAACTGGTGAGAGCTGGTTGGGCCATTATCAGAACAAGGCAGAACAATCTGGATCTGGACCATCTCACTGCCACAACTCAAGTTCAGACACTCCTTTCCAAGGACCTGCCATAGCCAGGGGCTGGGATGGGCTCACGCAGGCAAATTGCAGACTCCACTTGACCTCGAGGAATGACAGTGAACATGGGTGGGGGTGAGAGACTGTGAAGCCAGAGGCTGCAGTTGAATCCCGCCCCACGGTGCGCCAGGTGACTGTGGGATAGACGGAGCTATCTCCCTGGACCTCACATCCGTCCCCTGCAAACAGGGACGGTGACGGCCACTTCCGAGGAAGCTGACTTCTATGCACAAGAAGGTTTGTTTTTTGTTTTCTTTGCCTTGAATGAATGCAGTGTGATAGACTCTACACATAACATAATATTTATCATTTTTACAAATTGTGCATTTGTAAATGCACAATTAGGAATAAGATGCATTCACCATGTTGTGTAACCATCACCACTATCTATACCCAGAAGCTTTTCGTCAGCCCCGTCATAAACTCTCTGCTCATTAACTCTAAATTCCCCTTCCTCCTCGCACCCCCAAGCCCCCAGGTTCTGGTAGTCTCAATTCTACTTTCCATCTCTAAGGATTTGCCTATTCCAGGGACCTCATATAAGTGGAGTCATGCAATATTTGTCCTTCTCTGTCTAGCTTACTGAAACGTGTATTTTAAATAATCAAATTAACTATAAAGGGTAGTGTTGCTTGATCCCATGGCCTGGCAGCCCTGCCGAACAGGGAGACCCCACTGACCATGAGACCTGGGTTCCTTCCCTTCCTCCTCTGGATGTGGCCCGAGCCCACGCCTGTTTCCATGAGGCAGCCCCTGGACCAGACTTCCTCTCCTGCTGAGAAGCCCTTTCATCCCGGCTCCATCCACAGCCCACATTCCTGCCTTTTTGGCTAATTGGAACTGATTGGGTTCCAGGGAGTTCCGGAAGCCCCCCTCAGCGGTTGCAGAGACCTCTGATATCCTGAGGATTAGCTCAG
This sequence comes from Mesoplodon mirus, assembly GCF_964341445.2. NCBI lineage: Eukaryota > Metazoa > Chordata > Mammalia > Artiodactyla > Ziphiidae > Mesoplodon > Mesoplodon mirus. Next base: position 45,259,486 of record NC_138980.1, read on the forward strand.
TGAACCGCCGACCCTAAGCAATTAGGAGCATTTGCTGACACAGTGAGCACCGCTGCTGTGGACGCAGAACTCAAGCCAGGACGCCCTTGCTGTGGACCCAGGTGGGATTTGGCTTGTGCTTGGCGAATCCTGGCGTCCTGCTAATCCCTGTCACAGGGGGCTCAGGCGGGCGTTTAGCCTTCCTCTTCCTTTGTGGTTCTCTTTCCTTCTCCCTGTGCTGAGTCAGAATGTTCTGGTTCATACCGTGGGAGAGATTCACTTTCCTCTCACTTTTTTTTTTTTTTTTGGTTTGGCCATGCCATGGGACTTGCAGGATCTTAGTTCCCCAACCAGGGATTGAACCCAGGCCACCACAGTGAAAGCTCTGAGTCCTGACCACTGGACCGCCAGAGAATTCCCTCCTCTCACTTTTAACATTTTAGCAAAATAAGACTCTTCGAGAATGCTGTTTTCTCCCTCCAGTAATTGCTCTATAGCCATCACGGGTGCCCTTCTGATAAGCATGTGATGGGCATGATACTCTGGGTAACAGTTTATTCACAGTGGAAGCCTGTTCTGTCTCCTGACTCCAGCGGGTTGGCTCACCCGGCCGGAGGCTACTGGGAGGTAGAGAAGAGAGTTGATCATTTCTCCAGGATCTGCAGCTGCAGGATGAGAGTCCACCTGGTGGGCCTGGCACACATAGCCCTCAGCCGTCCCTGAAAGACAGACAGGCAGACACCTATCATCTCTTGGTGCCCTGTGAAGAGGACACGGCCTCTGTTACCAGTTGAATCATGTCCCCTAAAAAGGACATGTTGGAATCCTAACGCCCAGTACTTCACAATGTGGCCTTATTTGGAAATAGGGTCTTGTAGACTTAAGCAAGTTAAGATGATGTCATTAGGGCTCACCCTAATCTAACACGACTGGTGTCCTTATAAGAAGGGGAAATTTGGACACAGACAAGCATAGAGGGAAGACAGTGTGAAGATATGGAAGGAGGAAGCCGTGTGAAGACGGAGGCAGAGATTGGAGTGATGCGGCCACAAGCCAAGGATACCTAGAGCCCCCAGAAGCTGGAAGAAACAAGGAAGTTCCTCCCCTAGGGCCTTCAGAGGGAGCATGACTCTGCCAACACCTTGATTTCAGACTTCAGGCCTCCAGAACTATAAGAGAAGAAATTCCTGTTGTTGAATGCCAACCAGTTTGAGGTACTTTGCTATGGCAGCCTCAGCACATTCATCCAGCTGGTAAAAGCGCACCTGAAGTAGCTGAACTTTCAGGTCTCCCTGTGCAGGCCCCTCCCATCTGGGGTGCAACACTGACTCTGGATGGCGCCCCCAGCCCAGGGCCTGCCCCAGGGGACTCCAGATATGTCTGTTCCTCCCACTTCCCATGCTGAGATCTGCCCATTTGTTTCATCAGGGCATTTTAACACATGGTTTCATCACAACGTGAACTCTAACACCAGAAACAGATTACGAAGAGACCCTGGCTATTTTGTCCTTTTATTTTTATTTTTTTTTGTGATACTCGGGCCTCTCACTGTTGTGGCCTCTCCAGTTGCAGAGCACAGGCTCCGGATGCGCAGGCTCAGCGACCATGGCTCACGGGCCCAGCCGCTCCACGGCACGTGGGATCTTCCTGGACCAGGGCATGAACCCGCATCCCCTGCATCGGCAGGCGGACTCTCAACCACTGCGCCACTAGGGAAGCCCTATTTTGTCCATTTTCACTCAGAAATCCTGGGGGTTTTTCCTCACTAAAAGGTATGCCCAAATTAAGTGTTTTCCCTTTATACGTTTTCTATTGGTTCCAGGCTCTTATAAAGTATGTGAGATAAAAAGAGAGAATCTCTCCCTAGTTTCTCTCCAATAGTTTGGCGTGGACCTTTTCTGATATGTGTATGTATCTTTATGAACACTCATGCATGCATACACACACACACACATACATACGTGTGCACGTGTGCATGCAGAACTGTCACTCATTCAACCAAAAGGTATTCATATGTAGAAAATTGATCCAAAGATCCCTGCTCTGGTGGGGTTTACCCTCTAGTGAGGGGAGAAAGCCAAGACACAATAAACACAATAAATAAGTTACATAGTATATCAGAAAGGAATAAGCACAGGCGTACCTTGGATATATTGTGAGTTTGGTTCCAGACCACTGCAATAAAGCAAATATCGCAATAAAGCCAGTCACACAAATTTTTTGGTCTTCCAGTGCATATAAAATTATGTTTACACTATACTGTAGTCTATTAGGAGAGTAATAGCATGATGCATGAAAAACAATGTACATACCTTAATTTAAAAATATTTTATTGCTAAAAAATGCCCACCATCATCTGAGCCTTCAGTGAGTCATAGTAAAAAGTCAAAGATCACTGATCACAGATCCTCGTAACAAATATAATAATGATGAAAAAGTTTGATGGGCTTCCCTGGTGGCGCAGTGGTTAAGAATCCGCCTGCGAATGCAGGGGACACAGGTTCGATCCCTGGTCCGGGAAGATCCCACGTGCTGTGGAGCAGCTAAGCCCATGTGCCACAACTACTGAGCCTGTGCTCTAGAGCCCACGAGCCACAACTACTGAGCCCACGTGCTGCAACTACTGAAGCCCACGCGCCTAGAGCCCATGCTCTGTAGCAAGAGAAGCCACTGCAATGAGAAGCCCATGCACCATAATGAAGAGTAGCCCCTGCTCGCCGCAACTAGAGAGAGCCCACGTGCAGCAACAAAGACCCAACACAGCCAAAAAATATTTTAAAAAAGGGAAGAAAAAGCTTGAAATACTTCAAGAATTACCAAAATGTGACAGAGACACGAAGTGAGCAAATGCTGTTGGAAAAATGGCGCTGATAGACTTGCTTGATGCAGAGTTGCTGCAAACCTTCGATTTGTGAAAAACACGGTATCTTTGAAGCACAATGAAATGAGGTATTCCTGCATAGTTGTCCCTCAGTATCCACGGGGTATTGGTTCCAGGACGCCCCTGCAGATACCAATATCTGCAGATGCTCAAGTTCCTTATATAGAATTGTGTAGTATAGTAAGCCCTCTGTATTGGTGGGCTCCACATCCTCAGATACAGAGGACTAACTATATTATGAAAAAGTAAAAAAACAAAAACAAAAACCAACAACAACTGAGAAGGCTAGGAGGGTGAGGAGATCAAGGTGTCAGAACAGCAATTGTACCTCTTACTGAGGAGGTGGTGAGGAGTTTTGCCATGGGAGTATCCAGGTGAAGTATGTTACAGGCAGAGGGAACAGCCAGTGCAAAGGCCCTGGGGCAAGAGTGCTCTGGCCAGACCAGGAGCCTACAGGGGGTTTGGAGCAGAAAAGTGAGGGCTATGCCATTTGTTTGCATTGTTTGGCGTGGTATCACCCAGTGTTGGCAAACTACGGCCCCCAGGCCAAATCCAGCCTGCAGCCTGTTTTTATAAATAAAGTTTTATTGGCACAAGGCCATGCTCATTCATTTACATATCATCTGTGGCTGCTTTCATTCTCCAGTGGCAGAGTTGAGTTGTTGTGAATTTCCTGCATTAAACCCCTTTCTGTTAAAAGATCTCAAGTGGCTTCTGTTTCCCACCTTGATCCCTGACTGATACACTATGTTATGACACATAATAAATTGTGATACGTCAGTAGAACTAGACACAATTTCAGCCACCCTCAAGGATGAATGTGGTAGGCCGAATAATGTCCTCCCCCCTCCCAAAGATATTTGTGTCCTTATCCTCAAAACCTGTAAATATCATGGTTATGACAAAAAGGACTTTGCAGATGTGATTATGTTAAAGATCTTGAGACGATAGTGAGATTATTCTGCATTTGCAGGCGTGTCCTAAATGTAGTCACACGTAGTCTTTATGAGAGGGAAGCGGAGCGGAAGGCAGTCTCACACAGAAATAGGAGATGTGGCAACAGAAGCAAGAGGTGGGTGCCATCCAGGAAGGGGTCATTCGACAGGGAACTCAAGCAGCCTAAGATGCCTGGAAAGTCAAGGGCAAAGATTCTCCCCTTGAGGGACTTCCCTGGTGGTCCAGTGGCTGACTCCACGCTCCCAATGCTGGGGGCCAGTGTTCGATCCCTGGTCAGGGAAGTAGATCCCACATGCCGCAACTGAAGACCCCAACTACAAAAAAAAAAAAAAATCCTGCATGCTGCAACGAAGATCCCACACACAGCAACGAAGATCCCACGTGCTGCAACTAAGACCTGGCGCAGCCAAATAAATACTTTAAAAAAAGATTCTCCCCTTGAGCTTCTAGAAGGAACTAGCCCTGCCGACACCTTGACTTAGCCTGATGACACTGGTTTCAGACTGCTGGCCTCCAGAACTGTAAGAGAATAAGTGTATGTTGTTTTAAGCCACCAGGCTGGTGGTAATTTGTTACAGCAGCTGTAGGAATACAGACTGTTTTGCAGATTGTTCTTTCATTGAACAATATGTCATATATCTTTCTGTGTCAGCATACGTAGCTCTCCTTTGCTCTTTTTATCAACTCCCAGATATCTCATTGTGGGGAGGTAGCCTTATTTACTTAGCCATTCTCCCTTCTGAGGGACATTTAAGCTGTCTCCAAGGTTTTACAAAGTTGCCCATCCGACTTCTGGAAGTTTCATCACAGCATGGTATGCGAGCCTTCATTAACTGCATTTGGTCTCTTTTCTTTGATTGATTAAAAATGACTCATGTGCGCTCCTGATGAAAAGGGCCCTTGAGATTATCTGCCCCGCATCCCACACTCCGCTCCCTCCACGACCTTGGCCTGGGACCAGTTCCCAAACAGCTCACTCAGCAGATGTCTGATGATTTCAGAAAGCGAAAGGGTCGAGGGTCATGTCCGTCAACTCTCTGCAGAGCCCTCTAGGGCCATGCCCGCGACGTTGCCCATCAAAGCCAAGTTCAGAGCCTTGACCACACCATGACCACAAGGGTTTCCATCTTTATTATCCCTTCCATCACTTCCACAGTGGGCTGGCTCAACTTACAAACCAAACAAAGATTTTCCTGCTGGCACCACACTTGCCCGCGGAGAGCTAGAAGCTCCTGGCCTTCAGGTCCAGAGCTGACCTGGCCACGGGCCAGTGATTTGTGCAGTCACACGGCGGTGTCTGCATCAGCCTCCCTGAGCTGTCTTGAGGTGCCCGGGAACACGAGGCCGTTGGGATCAACAACCACAGATTTGGTGTCAGGGACAAACAGGGAAGGGGGCAGATCTGCGGAGTTGCAAGGCGGGCCCAGGCAATGGCTGAGCCAAAGCAATTTGCAATTATTCTGCAATTATGAAGCAGAATAAGACATGCCTTGAAGAATTCTGAAGATATTTTATGCAAAATGACTTGTGAAATTACATGATGACCCTCGAACAGACAAACATTTATGAGCTATACTTTCTAAGGGCCTGTGATCTAATCACTGCCTGTAATCTAGTCACACACGGGAAAAGTGATTTGGGGTGCATCCTGCTCTTCGTGAGCTCTTTTCTGTAACCCTTTATTTATTTATTTATTTATTTCTGCGGTATGCAGGCCTCTCACTGCTGTGGCCTCTCCCATTGCGGAGCACAGGCTCCGGACGTGCACTCAGCGGCCATGGCTCACAGGCCCAGCCGCTCCGTGGCATGTGGGATCTTCCTGGACTGGAGCACGAACTCACGTCCCCTGAGTCAGCAGGCAGACTCCCAACCACTGCGCCACCAGGGAAGCCCCTCCTGTAACCCGTTTTAACCCCCGTCCCATGCAATGTCTTTGCATCTCCTGTCTCCCTGCATCTCCTTTGACAGCTGGAGACCCAAAGACCCTATTTCCAAATAAGATCACATTCACAAGTTCCAGGGCAAGAAGTAGGACTAGGGTATACCTTTCAACTCACTTACAGGGGTCAAGCTCTTTTTCTCCTTCAATTCTAACAGCACTTACTTTTTTACTGACAAAATTTTCCTAACAGCAAATTAATCTCAATACTATGAAACAAATCATTTGTGGATTAACGGTAAATAAGAGATTTTCTCTTCGAGACTTGTATCTTAATGGAAATAGTGTAGATTTCAGTTGGGAACTCAGTTCTATTGGGTTGGCCAAAAAGTTCGTTCGGGGTTTTCCAGAACGTCAAAACCCGAACGGACTTTTTGGCCAGCCCAACACTATTCTGGTATAGTAAATGATCAGCAGATGACAAACTATGATATGCAATGCAGAGTCCAGTCCATGCACTAATACCAGCAGAGGATTCTAAAACATATCTTTAAGATGCTCACGGAGTTATACAATACATCTGACTGAAAAACAGCTCCTTGTTGATGTTTTTTCTTTGTTTTCAATGAGAGCATTTAAGTTGGGGCCAAGTTTGCTGCCTGGTGCCTAGTCTCCAGGCTGCCATCCCGGGGAACCCTTGTAGGTGCAGGGGGATGCAGGGCTCCACCCCCCAAGGAAGGAATGGGCCATGCAAAGGCTGCTGGGAAGAGCCTTCCAGGCTGAGTGCCCAGAGCAGGGCTCAGGAGGGAAGCACCTGGCTGGGGAACGTGGGCGAGGTAGAGAGGAGGGCGGTGAGATTCTGGGACAGCCACCGTCTCCCGGATGCAGCCTCCTCCTGTGAGGACTGCAGAGAACAGTCATCCTTACTCGAGGTGGTTATGAGAAAAAAGCAAAAAGAAAAATGACGTGATTCATACCCAGTATGTGGTGTGTGATGAACCACAATCATAAAGGCCAACCATTATTATTATTATTATTATTATTGATGCTATGATTGTTGTTGACGGTCTTTTTCACATCAGGGACTTTGTGGGGCCCTTTCCAGTCCTCAGCAGAACCATGGTTGGTTTTCTCCACCAACTTTGATAAGCTGTGAAGGGTGCCTCAGGAAGGAACCTGGAAAACATCATGCTGAGTGAGAGAAGCCAGGCCCCAAAGTCCACACGTTGTATGATTCGGTTTACATGAAATCTTCAAAGCAGGCAAATGTATAGAGACAGCAGATTAGTGGTTGCCAGGGGCTGCAGGGGGATTAGAGAGTAAGTGCTAATGCGGACGGGGGTCTTCTTTTGGGGTGATGGAAATGTCCTAGAATAGGTTATGGTGATGGTTGTACAACTCTGTAAAATACTAAAAACTGTTGAATTGTACAGTTTAAATGGGTTAACTTTCTTATTTTTTTAAATTTTATTTATTTATTTTTATTAAAGTTTAGTTGATTTACAAGGTTGTGTTAGTTTCAGGTGTACAGCAAAGTAATTCAGTTACACATACATATATATCTATTTTTTTTCTTTTTTTCAGATTTTTTTCCCTTACAGGTTATTACAAAATACTGAATATAGTTCTCTGTGCTATACAGTAGGTCCTTGTTGGTTATTTTATATACAGTAGTGTGCGTATGTTAATCCCAAACTCCTAATTTATCTCTCCCCCCCTTTCCCCTTTGGTACCCATGAATTTGTTTTCTATGTCTGTGGATCTATTTCTGTTTTGTATATGAGTTCATTTGTATCATTTTTTTTAGATTCCACATATAAGCAATATCATATATATGTCTTTCTCTGTCTCGCTTATTTCACTTAGTATGATAATATCTAGATCCATCCATGTTGCTGCAAATGGCATTATCTCGTTCTTTTTCATGACCGAGTAATATTCCACTGTATAAATATACCACATCTTCTTTATCCATTCATCTGTCGATGGACATTTAAGTTGCTTCCATGTCTTGGCTATTGTAAATAGTGCTGCAGTGAACATTGGGGTGCATGTATCTTTTCGAATTATGATTTTCCCTGGATATATTCCAGGAGTGGGATTGCAGGATCATACAGAAGCTCTATTTTTGTTTTTTTAAGGAACCACCATACTGTTATCCATAGTGGCTGCACCAATTTACATTCCCACCAACAGTGTAGGGTGGTTCCTTTTTCTCCACATCCTCTCTAGCATATATTATTTGTAGACTTTTTGATGATGGCCACTCTGACCTATGTGAGGTGATACCTCATTGTAGTTTTGATTTGCATTTCTCTAATAATTAACTGTTAGAACACATCTTTTCATGTGCCTACTGGCCATCTGTATGTCTTCTTTGGAGAAAAGTCTATTTAGATTTTCTGCCCATTTTAAAAAAAATTTATTTTCATTTATTTATTTATTTTATTTTTGGCTGCGTTGGGTCTTCGTTGCTGCACGACGTGGGCTTTCTCTAGTTGTGGCGAGCGGGGGCTATTCTTTGTCGTGGTGCGTGGGCTTCTCATTGCAGTGGCTTCTCTTGTTGTGGAGCATGGGCTCTATGTGCACGGGCTTCAGTAGTTGTGGCACGTGGGCTCAGTAGTTGTGCCTCACGGGCTCTTGAGTGCAGGCTCAGTAGTTGTGGCGCGCAGGCTTAGTTGATCCACGGCATGTGGGATCTTCCCAGGCCAGGGCTCAAACCCATGTCCCCTGCATTGGCAGGCGGATTCTTAACCACTGTGCCACCAGGAAAGCCTTTTCTGCTCATTTTTTGATTGGGTTGTTTGTTTTTTGATATTGAGCTGTATGAGCTGTTTGTATGTTTTGGAGATTAATTCCTTGTTGGTTGCATCATTTGCAAATATTTTCTCCCATTCTATAGGTTGTCTTTTTGTCTTTTTTTTTTTTTGTCTTGTTTATAGTTTCCTTTGCTGTGCAAATCTTTTAAGTTTAATTAGGTCCCACTTGCTTATTTTTATTTCTATTACTCTAGGAGAAAGATCCAGAGACATATTGCTGTGATTTATGTCAAAGAGTATTCTGCCTATGTTTTCCTCTAGGAGTTTTATAGTGTCCGGTCTTACATTTAGGTCTTTAATCCATTTTGAGTTTATTTTTGTGTGTGGTGTTAGATAATGTTCTCATTTTATTCTTTACATGTAGCTATCCAGTTGGATGAACTTTCTAGGAAGTCAATTATATCTCCATATAGAGGTAGGAGAGGGGTGAGGCCTGTCCCCAGAGCTGAAGCCCATAGGAGATATGGCAGGTGAGGAGGGATGAGCTGGGGAAGGTAGGCATGAGCCCTTCTGGCTCACAGGGCAGCAGGAGGCCAAGTGTGTGTGTGTGGGGGGCGGGGCATGGGCTTGGGGAGCCAGGATGATGAGGGAGCCTTGGAAGGTTTGTGCGAAGGAGCTGTGAACCATCTCCTCCTGCAAAGCAGCTGCCTTGGGAGCTGGTCTGTCTTGCTCCCGGGCTGCCTGGTCCCTGTGTCACACCTGGGAGGCCACCCACGTGCGCTGTGGGAAGAGTTGTCCTCTACGGACCATGGGCTTGGGGCTGGCTTTATATCCCAGGTTTCGGTCCCCACTGATGCCCTGGGATGTGAGCCCTGCTGTCAGAGGTTCTTGAACTCACCTGTTAGAACTGATCTTCCTAAATATTGTGAGTTGATGAGGGCTGGGCCAGCCTGGTCCATCTTTGAGTATGTGGTTCACTGGCCTTGTGGGTGGTTTCCATAGTGCTCGATGAGGGAAGGGGAGAAGGGGAAGAAGTAGTCACCTCACCTGGGAGCTGTCTATACCTGCCCACCATACCTGGGGGATTATCTACTCCTGCCCACCTCACCTGGGGGGCTGTCTACACTTGCCCACATCACCTGAGAGCTGTCTACACCTACCTACCTCATCCGGGGGGGTCTGTCCCTGTCCCCCTGCAAGTGGGTCAGCGGTACTGTTGGCCCAGTGGCCACCTCAGGCCCTGCCCGCTATTGACCCAGTCTCCTGCAGAGTCAGGTGAGTCCACCCACAGAGCAGAGGGTGCTTGGAGCTGCTGGTGGCCTAGTGACTCTTTAGTTCTCTCCTGGCCCAGGGCGTGTCCAGAACATTCCTGGCACTGAGCTGGCATCTTCCTCAGGACAGAAACAGCCTGACTGGCAGAGCTAGAGCGTTCACTGTGGCACTTTTATTTCCAGCCTGTTTGCCCAGAAGGCAGAACCAGCCAGGATGCCCATGTGGGACTGAATTGTCTGGCCCTCGGTTTTCTCCTCCATCAGATCTCAGAACTGGCGTGCCATCTGAGGCAGGTTCCTGCTCTCTCACCTGTCGGGAGACTCCAAGAATGAATGATCAAGGCCAGGTTGAAGCCCAAGGGACAGACAAAGGTGCCGACCCCCCAGACACCGGTGCCTGGAGGTGTCTGACTCTGAGCCATGCTGAGGGCTCTGGTGCTGGTAAGAAGGGCCTCAGTTCGCACTCTCAGCTCCTCCCAGGACAGATACAATGCCCCGCATGGCACTCTGTCTGAAGGGTTATGGCCCTGGGTGATGTAGATGGGTGTAGACAGCCCTCAGGTCAGGTGGGTGGCTGCAGACAGCCCCCAGGTCAGGTGGGTGGGTGCAGACAGCACATGTTATGGGGACTCACTTTGAGGCACAGCCACCCAGCTGAGGGAGCACCCCAGGAGGGGCTTCACAGTGATGAAGCACTGGACAGGACCTGAAAGCTGAGAAGGAGCCGCAGGGGTACAGAGGGTGCATCACTGAGTGGTCCCCCAAGGGTGGCCTGCAGGGGATGCCTGGGGTCTGTCCCAGCAACAACGTGGCTGTTTAGGGGTCCCAAGGGAGACAAGCTGAACAGCAGTCTGGGGTCTGATGATCATGGAGGGTGTGTCTTTTGCCCTGAAGGAGAAAACCCAGCAAACTGGGGTTTCAGGGAGGTGATTCTGGGGACATCTTATCAGACGTTTCTGCTGTCAAGTGTGGAATAGCAAAGCTGGTGCATGTGCTTAGAAGTGCAGGCAAGGCGCCTGCAGGCCTTCAGGGTCACGCTGACACTGCCCTGGGGCCCGTATCTGACCTGAGAACTGACGGGCTGGACATGGCTGGCTCGGGGACCGCCTGCCCATCACTGCCCTCACCAGGCTTGTGTGCACTCCCAGCCCTGAGGAGATGGGATGGGCCCCATGGGACCAAGAGAGGAGGCTGGCTTGATCTCTGGGTACCCCTATTCCAAGATGATCCAAAGCATCTAGACTCAACCCTCCCCACTTCTCCATGCTCTTTGGAGCAGGCACGAACTCCTTCCTGTCGACAGGGCACTATGTGACATCGCTGTGCTCAGAGGGGCATCTGAGGACTGCTGGCTTCTCCCAGACCCAGGCAGGGCAGAGTCCGAGAGTACATTTCAGACCCGTTTGTCCCACTCAGCAAAGTTCTCAGATGTCTCCCCCTCCTTGAAAGTCTTGGTCCCGTGTCCCATTCTCCTACATCTCCACTTTAAAAAAAAAAATGTAGGGGAATATGGTCAGTATTTTGTAATAAGTGTAAACAGAGTGTGACCTTTAAAACTTTATTAGAGAAGCAGCTGTGTCATCACATTACTGGGCTGGGCAGCCGCCCGCGGAAACTTGAAATGGATGACGGGTTGCTGGCAGGTGGTGGGCTGGGGTCGGAGGCTATGGCGCCGGACCCCGAGTGCACCGGCTGGGCTGTGGAAGAGGAGCCGGGGCCCCTCAAGAAAGGTTTGTTCGAAGATGAAGATTCATGCAGTGATTGTAGCGATCATGATAAACCAGGTACTAGTTTACCAAGTTTTGTGCCAGAAAGTCAACTTTTGTTCTGTGAGTGATTCAGTGCTTATCAGGATCACATTTTAGCTGACTGCAAGGCCTCTGAGGTAAAAGAATTCACAGCTGAGTTCTTAGAGAAGGTCCTTGAGTCATCTGGATGGCGGGCAGTCTGGCACGCTAATGTGTTCGAGGTGCTGGTTGCAGTCACAGATGTGGACTTTGCAGCCTTGAAGGCAGTGGTGAGGCTTGCTGATGGGACCCGTACCTCTGTGAATCTCAAGTGAGCACTTTTACTTTGGAGTGTATGAAAGAGCTCCTTGATCTGAAGGGACACTGGTTGCAGGAGCTGTGGGTGGTGTTTGATGATTCTGGAGTATTTGACCAGACAACACTTGCAATTGAGCATATCAGGTTTTTCTATCAGAACATTTGGAGAAGTTGAGCTGAAGAAGAGGATGAGTATGATTATTTTGTTAGATGTGTTGAACCTCGACTGAGATTGCATGATGACCTTCTTGAAGACCAAGTTCCTTCAGGACTTATTGTTGACTATCAAAATCTGTTGACTCTGGGCTTCTCTGGTGGTGCAGTGGTTGAGAGTCCGCCTGGCGATGCAGGGGACATGGGTTCGTGCCCCGGTCCGGGAAGATCCCACATGCTGCGCAGCAGCTTGGCCCGTGAGCCATGGCCGCTGAGCCTGCGCATCCGGAGCCTGTGCTCCGCAACGGGAGAGGCCACAACAGTGAGAGGCCCGCGTACCGCAAAAAAAAAAAAAAAAAATCTGTTGACTCAGTGTGAGGAGAGTTACAGGAAATTTTTAAATCTGAGAAGCTGTTTGTCAAATTGTAACTCTGATTCTGAGCAGGAAAACATCTCCATGCTGGAAGGGTTAAAATTGTATTCAGAGATCGAACAGTTGAAATGAAAGCTAAAACTCACTGAGAATCCTTTGTTGAGATATGTTTGGTTATCAGAAGAATTCTAATATACAAGCAAAGGGCATCCATCCAAATGGCCAGGAGGTCACCCACGTGGTCTCTTCCACCATGACGACTGGTCTGCTGTAGTCCCTGCCCCGGGATAAGCTTTGTCCAGAGCCTTGTAAGGAAGAAATAGAAATTCAGTTCCATAGTGATCCATTGTCTGCTATAAATGCCTGCTATGAGGGCGACACTGTTATTGTTTGTCCTGGCCATTACGTGGTACGTGGTACATGGTACATTCTCCATTGCTGACTCCATTGAGTTGGAAGGGTATGGTCTACCAGATGATATTGTGATAGAAAAGGGAGGCAAAGGAGACACTTTTGTGGATTGTACGGATGCGGATATTAAAATCTCAAGCATAAAATTTGTTCAGCATGATGCCGTGGAAGGAATCTTAATTATTCACCGTGGCAAGACTACACTGGAAAACTGTGTCCTGCAGTGTGAAACTACAGGAGTCACAGTACAAACATCAGCAGAATTTTTAATGAGGGACTCAGATTTTTACGGTGCCAAGAGTGCAGGTATAGACATATATCCCGGGAGTAAGTGCACCCTGAGTGACAATCGGATCCACCACTGCAAGGAAGGGATCACTGCAAGGAAGGGATCCTCATTAAGGACTTTTTAGATGAACATTATGACATTCCCAAAATATCCATGGTGAATAATGTCATACATAATAACGAAGGTTATGGTGTTGTCTTGGTGAAACCTACAATTTTCTCTGACCTGCAAGAAAATGCCCAAGATGAAACGGAAGAAAATAAAGCACTTAAAGTTCAGACAAGTGGAGAGACAGATGTAGCTGAAAGAGTGGATCTAGAAGAGCTGATTCAATGTGCAACTGGTAAAATGGAGCTTTCTGTGAGAACTGACCTTTCTGAGCGAGTTGAAAGCAATTGCGAAATTGTAAATGAACTAGTTGCTGCCTCCACACAAAAAGGCCAGATGAAGAAGAAAAGGTTGAGTGAACTGGGGATCACGCAAGCTGATGACAACTTAATGTCACAGGAGATGTTTGTTTCAATTGTGGGGAACCAGTTCAAGTGGAATGGGAAAGGGAGTTTCGGCACATTTCTGTTCTGACCACTGTGATGTAAATAGATAGCAAAAGATTGGATTTTGCACATGCTGCCCCCAAGAATCACTGCTGCTATCATACTTTGCTTCATGTCTGTATTTTGTATCTGATTTATTCGATTGGGTTTGAGGGAAACGTAGATTTATTTCTGTCTGCAGGTGTTGCACATGAAACACTCTTTATAAAGAAGGTCATAAAAACATAAAATAGAAAATATTTGGAGATTTCTTATCTAGAAAGTCTTGCTTTTTCAAACACATAGTTCTCATATTAAGTCTATTAGTAACTTTCTAGTATAAATACACTTTAGCGGGCTTCCCTGGTGGCACAGTGGTTGAGAGTCCGCCTGCCGATGCAGAGGACACGGTGCAGAGGACACGGGTTCGTGCCCCGGTCTGGGAAGATCCCACGTGCCGCGGAGCGGCTGGGCCCGTGAGCCATGGCCGCTGAGCCTGCGCGTCCGGAGCCTGTGCTCCACAACAGGAGAGGCCACAACAGTGAGAGGCCTGTGTACCGCAAAAAAAAATAAATAAATAAAATAAATAAATAAATACACTTTAGCACTTCAAAGAGGAGGAAGAAAGTCAGGGAATACAAGATGAGTGCACAAAAACACAATAGGCCTCGATGTGCAGTATTCTTTTTTTTTTTTTTTTTTTTTGCGGTACGCGGGCCTCTCACTGTTGTGGCCTCTCCCGTTACGGAGCACAGGCTCCGGACGCGCAGGCTCAGCGGCCATGGCTCACGGGCCCAGCCGCTCCGCGGCATGTGGGATCTTCCCAGACCGGGGCACGAATCCGTGTCCCCTGCATCGGCAGGCAGACTCTCAACCACTGCACCACCAGGGAAGCCCAGAAAAGTATGTTTTATATAAACAGATTGATTGAGGTATAGCTGACATACAATAAACTGCACATATGTATTCAACTGGCTAAGTTTTGACACATGTATCCGCCTGTGAAACCACCACCGCAATCGAGAGCGTGGACACAACCGTCACCCCCCCAAAAGTCCCTCAGGACCTAAAAGAAAACTGTTTGCTGTCTTCTACCCGCAGCACTTCTGACACCAAACGTGTGGGTTTTCCACACCAAGGAACTCTGACACTAGCCCCCCTGGAGTTAGCGCAAACCCCAACGTGAAGCACTCAGGTGAAGCGCTCAGTCCCACAAGACTGGCCCCATTTCCAGTGCCAGTCACAAGACTGGGCCTCCAGGATTTCTGAAAGACCAGTTATACATCATGGGTTCCAAAGACCCCCTTCTTGGGTTCAACAATTTGCTAGAATGGCTCACAGAACTCAGGAAAACACTTTACAATTACTTTGTTGTTGTTTGTTTTTTTAAATAAAGGATACGACCCAGGAACAGCCAGATGGAGGAGATGCACAGGACAAGGTATGTGGGAAGGAGCACGGAACTTCCGTGCCCTCTCTGGACAATGTCACCCTCCCAGCACCTCCACGTGTTCACCAACTCAGAAGCTCTCTGACCCCACCCTTTTGGGTTTCTATGGAGGCTTCACGACATAGGCACGACCGATTAAATCATTGGTTATTAGTGATTCAGTATCAGCCTCCAGCCCCTCTACTCTCCCCGGAGGTCGGGGGCTAGAACTGACAGGTCCAACCCTCTAATTGTGTGGGTAGCTCCCAGGGCAACCAGCCCTCATCTTTAGGTGCTTTCTGGAAGTCACCTTAGTACCAGAAGCTCAGGTGTGGTTGAAAGTGGCTTGTTATGAACGACAAAAGACACTCCTATTTCAGAAACTGGGGACGGAAACCAAATATTTTAACAAAAGATGCTCCTGTTGCTCTTATCACTTAGGAAATGACAGGGGTTTTAGGAGCTCTGTGCCAGAAGCTGGGGATGAAGACCAGATATAGATTTCTTGTTACATCACAATAACAAGACAATAACAGGACACTTCCTAATCCCTCCCACCTGCCCCTCCCCTTCTTTCTCAAGTATCCACTTTGGGTCACTCTAGATTAGTATGCACTTTCTAGAATTTTCTATAAGTGGAACAGTACAGTAAGTACTCTTTGTCTTCTTTCAATTAGCATCATTATTTTGAGATCTGTCCATATCACTGCACATGTTAGTATTTCTTTCCTTTTCATTGCTTCATGGATTGTGTTCCATTGGATGGACATGATTCCTTTCTATCAAGTGCTTTTTATATGCCAGGCACTGTGCCAGTAGTTGAATCTCCAAACTGAGTTAAAAAAATTTTTTTTTAATTAATTAATTAATATATTTATTTATTTTTGGCTGCGTTGGGTCTTCGTTGCTGCACACGGGCCTTCTCTCGTTGTGGCGAGCGGGGGGTTACTCTTCATTGTGGTGCACGGGCTTCTCATTGTCGTGTCTTCTCTTGTTGCGGAGCGTGGGCTCTAGGCGCGCGGGCTTCAGTAGTTGTGGCTCACGGGCCCTAGAGCGCAGGCTCAGTAGCTGTGGTGCACGGGCTTAGTTGCTCCGTGGCATGTGGGATCCTCCCGGACCAGGGATCGAACCTGTGTCCCCTGCATTGGCAGGTGGATTCTTAACCTCTGTGCCACCAGGAAAGTCTCTCCAAATTAAGTTTTAATCCCCAAACTGGTCTGCAAGGAAGTGTTGTGATCTCCCCTTGACATCCGAAGCAATTAGAAAGCTTGACTCCTTACAGGTCACACAGCTGGTAAATGCAAGAGTCAGAATTTGAACTTACATCTGGCTCCAAAAGTCACTTGCTCCACTGGATGGTTGCCCTATACAGGGGTCTGTTATCAATAAACAATCTATAATAAGATTAGAAAAGAGTTTTATTTGAGCCAAACTAAGGACTAGCCCGGAAGCCATCTTCCCAGCTTACTCTGAGAAGCTGCTCCGGAGCAGCAGTGTTTTCAGCACAGTTTTCTATCTTGTCAGAACAAAGAACATTAAACAAGTCACGGTTACATTTCTTCAGTGGTTCAAAAAAAAGAACAGAACAGCATGTACCCAGCGAGTTAGCATGGCCTTGCACCTGGGAAGGGAGTCTTATCGTCAAAGGAGGACGAGCACTGGCATCCCAGGAAGAGGGGCATTTAATCTTTTTTTTTTTTTTTTTTTTTTTTGCGGTATGCGGGCCTCTCACTGTTGTGGCCTCTCCCGTTGCGGAGCACAGGCTCCGAACGCGCAGGCTCAGCGGCCATGGCTCACGGGCCCGGCCGCTCCGCGGCATGTGGGATCTTCCCGGACCGGGGCACGAACCCGCATCCCCTGCATCGGCAGGCAGACTCTCAACCACTGTGCCACCGGGGAAGCCCCTTAATCTTTATTTTTAACATGGACACTCTTTACTTCTGGTCAATGTCCCCTTTTCTTAAATAATTAAAGCAGATGTACAACGTATGTATGATAGGCCACAGTTAGTTAGCATAAAATTCAAGTTAACTCTTGTATAAGCCAGAATGACTTTCTTATATTTCAATAGGTGAAAATTTCTTTTATCAGGTCCCTCTGAGACCCTGGCCACCCTGGGTTCCTCAGCAGCAAGATGGATTTTTTCCTTTACTTTTCTTCTCTTTTCTTTTTCTTTTATGGAGGTGAGATTCACATACCAGAAGAGTAACCATTTTAAAGGGAACAACTCAGTGGCATTTAGTATATTCAAGATGTTGTGGAACTCTCACCTCTGTCTAGTTCTAGAACATTGTTTCATCCCCAAAGAAACCCTATCCCCATTAGCAGTTACTTCCCTTGAATCCTGGAAGCAGCCAGTAGTCAAATTTCCAATATGACCTCCCCTCATCTGTCCCTGTTGCAGAGGTCAATGTGCGCCCGCCTGCCCCCCTCCCCTCACTCCCCTGGCTGCCCTGCAGTGCACGTAGGAAAAGGTGACCAGGCTCTGTGAGTGGAGGTCCCGCACCCCCTACCCCATGCATGACCAGAGGTAGAGAGGAAATTCCAGCTCCTGCCCTGGGGTTTCCACTTCTGAGTGATCCCCTGTGTCTGCGGAGCTGTGCTGGCCTGGAGCCAGCTCTCCTGCTCGGCACAGACCAGAACCGTCCCCTGTGGCCTGTCCAGGTTCATATGATGCTGAATCTCAGCATATTTTCCCCCTGAGCCAAGCAGAAGCTGTCACTCCTGCAACAGTACCACGGAGAAAAACCTTGGCATCCCAGGGGCAGGGGCGGAGGCCCGAGGCAGGGAAGCCATTCTCAGCACAGGGACCCGGAGCCAGGGTGGACTTCTAGATCCAAATTTCCAAAGCAAATTAACCAGCTCCCTCTCAGGCTTTAGGTTGCTGCCCAAGAGGCACGTAGGGCCTGGCTGTGGCCAGCAGTGCCAGACCCTCCCTGCCAGCCGTGCTCCTGCCAAAGAGCCGTGCGTGGGGCTTCTTTCTCCTGAATCACAGCTTTAGTGAGATACAATTCACATCCCATACAATTCACCCATTTTAAAGGGTCCAATTTAATGGTTTTTAGTGTATCCCCAGAGCTGGGCAACTACTACCACAGTCCATTTTAGAACATTTCCATCACCCCAAAAAGAGACCCCATCCCCATGAGCATTCACTCCCCGCCCCCTGCTGAAGCATGCCCCCTGCCGCCCCCCCACCACCAAACCACTAATCTGCTTTCTGTCTCTGTGGATTTGTCTGTTCTGGATATTTCACATAAATGGAATCATACACTATCTATCCATTTATGTCTGGTTTCTTTCTTTCAGCATGATGTTTTTAGATTTCATCCATATAGTAGCATGTGTCAGTGCTTCATTCCTTTTTATGGCTGAGTAATACTCCATTGTATGGATGGACCACATTTTGTTTACCCTTCCATCCACTGATGGACATTTGGGCTGTTTCCACCTTTTGGCAGTTGTGACTAGTGCTGTGGATGTGCGTGTACCTGTTTGAGTCCCTGTTTTCAGATCTCTCAGGTATATACCTATGAGTAGAATTGCTGGATCATATGCTAATTCCATATTTATCTTATTGAGGAATTGCCAGACTGTTTTCCATAGCTACCACACAATTTTAAATTCCTACCAGCAGTGCACGAGGGTTCCAATTTCCCCACATCCTCATGGACACTTGTTAGTGTCTGTTGCTTTGATAGCCATCCTGATGGGTGGGAGGTGGTATCTCATGTGGTTCTGGTTTTCATTTCCCTGATGACTAGGGATTTTGAGCAACTTCTCACGTGCTTATTGGCCATTTGTGTATCATCTTTGGCGAAATGTCTATTCAAGTCCTTTGCCCATTTTTTTTTTTTGTGGTATGCGGGCCTCTCACTGCTGTGGCCTCTCCCATCGCGGAGCACAGGCTCCAGACGCGCAGGCCCAGCGGCCATGGCCCACGGGCCCAGCTGCCCCGCGGCACGCGGGATCCTCCTAGACCTGGGCACGAACCCGTGTCCCCTGCATCGGCAGGCGGACTCCCAACCACTGCGCCACCAGGGAAGCCCCCTTTGCCCATTTTAAAATTAGGTTGCTTGTCCTTTTTTGTTGTTGTTGAGTTATAACAGTTCTTCATATATTCTGGATATTAATCTCTTATCGGCTATATGGTCTGCAAATATTTTGTCCCATTTGTGCATTGTCTTTTCACTTTCTTGATAGTCTTTTGATGCACAAACGTTTTACATTTCGATAGAGTCCAATTAATCTATTTTTCCTTTGTTGCGTGTGCTTTTATTGTCCTATCTAAAATAAAACAGAAGGACAGTGAATCTGCCACGTGGGTTCCTGGGGCTGAGGGGCCTCTGGGGACTGATGGCTCAGGAAGGGGTGGGGCAGGGGCTCCTGGCTCAGGTTGGATTCTGGAATGTGACACGACTGATGGGCAGTGTACCAGGTCTGACCACCTCTTTCCCCACTCCATTGCTGTCGAGCTGATCTTTGACGGTGGGCAGGAGAGGGGATGGCTCCAGTACAGGCGAGAGGGAGAAAGACCCGGAGAGTGACTTTGACTTTTTTCTTCCTTTTCTTCTTCCCTCTCTCCCCCTCTCTCTCTTTTAAAATAATTTAAAAAGAATATGCTATTCTGTAGGATCATGTAATTGTGGATATATGACATCTTGCGTTTGTGGAAACCCATGGAATGTACAACACCCTAATGTAAACTGTGGCCTTAAGTTAATTGTAATGTATCAATATTCATTCATCGATTGTAACAAATACACCATCCCAGTGCAAAATGTTAATAATAGGGGAAACTGTTGCAAGGGGAACTCTGTACTTTACAGTTTACTTTTCTGTAAACTCAAAGCTGCTAAAAAAAAATCTATTAATTAAAAAAAAATAAATGCAATATAGTAGTGATTACATTGCAATGGTTGCAAATATATGTGAAAAATGAAAGAGAGAAAAAGTAATATTAATATATTTGATAAAAGTTATTAAATTAAAAAATACTTTAAATAAAGAAAAATAAAAATTTAAATGATTTTAAAAATTTTCAATAACTTAAAATAATTAAATAAAAATTGAAATCATTTTCATAATTTCTTCTGAAATAATTTCAGACTTGCAGAAACATGGCAAAAACCATCCAAAGAACCCCCTTTCACTTGGATTCCCCGAAGGTGGAATTTTATCATGTTTGCCCCCTGCTCCTTGTTCTCTACCTCTCCACTCATCATAGCGATTTTTCTTTCTGAATCATCCCAGAGCAATTGGCAGACATGCTGCCCTATCACCCTGATGCTATCCCCCAAACAAGGACACTCTCCTACAAAGCCTGCTTGCCACTGCATGAATCCAACACCACCACTAGGGCGGCAGCACCGGGCAGTCTCCAGCCTCCATCTGGACTCCAGCTGCCCCTTCAGCCTAGAACGTTTCTCAATCTTTCCCTGGCCTTCATGGCTCTGATGGTTTTAAATAGAGATTTAATAGAGATGGAAGACAGATGAGTGGTTGCTTAGGCCTGGTGGGAGGATGGAGGGCTGGTATGATAGCTAAAGAGTATGAGGTTGCTTTTTGAAGTGATGAAAATGTTCTGCAATACTTTTTAAAAAATTATTTAATTTTTTATTTGGCTGTGTTGGGTCTTAGTTGTGGCAGGTGGGATCTCTGTTGTGGCACGGGGGCTTCTCTCTAGTTGTGATGCATGGGCTCTAGAGCATGCCAGCTTAGTTGCCCCGCAGCACGTGGGATCTTAGTTCCCTGACCAGGGATCGAACCTGTGTCTCCTGCATTGGAAGGTGGACTCTTAACCACTGGACCACCAGGGAAGCCTGTTACTTTTCTTTTTTTTTAATTGAAGTATAGTTGATTTACATTGCTGTGCCAATCATTTCTTTTACAATACTTAAAAAATTTTATTTTCTTAATTGAAGTATAGTTGATTTACAATGTTGAGCCAATCGAAAATGTTCTGTAATTGATTGTGATGATGGTCACACATACATGTGTATATACTAAAAACACCCTTGAATTGGACCCTTTAAATGGTCAAATTGTATGGTGTGTGAATTATATCTCAATAAAGCTGTTGGGAAAAAAGAATACAGACTTTTCATTCTGTAGATGACCCTCAATCTGGAGCTATCAGTATATCCTTATGCCCAGGGTCAGGCCCTACATTCTTGGCAGAACCACAGAATCAGTAATGTACTCTTTTCAGGACACCACATCAGGAGGCCCCCCTGGCATCTGGTCCCTCTACTGGGTGTTATCTTGTGTGTAGTAAAGAATTGAACCTGATTCAAAGAGAGTCTGGCCTTTGCCATTGACTCTTTGGAGGTGCCTTTTAAACTTCTGGGATGTCCTGCCTAAGAAGAGTGTCTTTGTTTACCTGGAACCTTGGACCACACCAAATAGTCTAATTTATGATGGGGGCCTCAGGCCATATGGTCTCAGCTTGACCTCCAGATGGTCTGGAGACTAAAGGTCAGCCACATGGACAGTTGACCTTGGACCCCTCAATAAAAACTATGGACACTGAGTCTTGGATGAGCCTCCCTGGTTGGCAGTACACCATGTGGGTTGTCACACATCATTGCCAGGAAAATAACTCTTTCCTGACTGCACTGTGTGGGGAGGGGGGCACTTCTGGAAACCCATGCCTGGATTTCTCCTAGACTTTTCTCTTGGCTGTTTTTAACTTACATCCTTTCACTGTCATAAACTGTAACTGTGAGTATAATTATTTTCAGTGAGTTCTGTGAATCCTTCAAGAAAATTATTGAACCAGAGGGTGGTCTTAGGACTCCTAAACTTGCAGTTGGTGTCAGAAGTGAGGGTGGTCTTGGGACTTCCCTGGTGGCACAGTGCTTAAGACTCCATGCTCCCAATGCAGGGGGCCTGGGTTTGATCCCTGGTCCAGGAACTAGACCCCACATTCATGCTGCAAATAAGAGTTCGCATGCCACAGCTAAGGAGCTGGCAAGCTGCAACTAAGGAGCTCACCTGCTGCAACTAAAGAGCCCACGTGTCGCAACTAAGACTGGACACAACCAAATAAATAAATATGAAAAGAAAAGAAGTGAGGGTGGTCTTGTGTCCCCTAATTTCATGCCTTGACAACAAGGGCCTCCACCATGAGGCTCTGTTTTTCTTTTTGTCACTGGTAGGTATTTTGCGAGCAGATCTTTTGTGTCTACACCAATCACCTGTTCTTTCCACTCCTCCTATCATCAGCCTTAGTGTCTATTATGATCCTGTCTGAACCAGCTACCTTCCTGGTGGTTGACAAAGGGCATTTCTATATTCCCATCACTCAGTTTATTAGTTGATTATTAGTTATTATTGTCTCAGTTTATTAGTTGATAGTCTATCCTGTTGACTCTCCTGGTGGCTGACAGCTGATAAAAATTGGCTGTGAATCATTACTTGAAAGAACCCATAGTGTGATGACATCTTTCCAAACATGGCTTTCTTAGGGGGTGGGTATTGTGTGCAAAAACCAAGGATTTGGTTTGCAAAGTGAGAAGCTTGGGATCCTCTAAACCAGTCATTCTCAACTGAGGGTGGTTTTACTGGCATCTACTGGGTCTGCTCAGCATCTCATAAAGCACAGACAGCCCCCCATGGCAAAGAATGATCTGGCCCCAAAAGTCAGTAGTACCAGGGCAGAGAAACCCTGGAATAACACTGGGGAAAGGGCCCATCAGGCAGTGGACACAGCCTGGGCAAAGGCCAGGAGGTGGCACCAGGCCTGGTGTGTGGGTGGGAGGGAGGTTGGAGGGGCAGGACCTGACCTTGATCTTGGCCTTGGTCCTGGTTGGGTGGGCTTCATTACATCCTTGTTAAGGCAAGGCCCACTTGAGCCTCTGTCCTGCTCTGCTTTTGCCAGTTTGCTCCTCTGTGCTTCCCCTCACTGAGCCCATGCTGCTCATTTGTGAAATGGGGGAACTTATAGAGCACACTGGGTCAAGGGGGTAAAAATGCTTAAGATGCATAATGCGATAATGTGAGGACCTTAGGACCTTTGGAAGCAGGCAGTGAGAGGACAGAGAAATGGTCCTAGATACACTTGCCAGGGTGCCACGGGCATACACAGAACAGACAGAATCCATCCCCAGTTCAGATGGACTCTAGAACCTTCCAGGGGAGCACAGCGTGGCCCAGGGAACCGAGATGGGGAGGGGGGAAGCCTTCTCAGGCCACAAGGTTCAGTGGGACCCCATTCTCTGCAGGAATCTTCATTGAATCCCGGCACCCTCTTGAGTTGCAGCTCATGACTGACCCACAATATTAGCTATCAGTTGTGGGAGCCCAGTATGAGATGCTGCTGGCAGCACAAGAGGCCCACATTCTCCAGATTCCGGATTTTGGAAGGAGACCCAGGAAGTGGAGGCATGGGAAAGGAGCCCAGAACCAGCTCTGGTTTCCTGGGTGCTGCTCCTGCGCCAGGCCCAGAGTCGAACTCTCTACACGCACCCGTCGCCTTGTTTAGTCCTAGCAGCATGTAGGAGGGTGGGGTTATGACTATCCTTATGTGATGGACAAGGAAAACGAAGTCCAGATTGCTTGGCACTGCCCCAGATGTGAAGCTGGGTTGGGACCCCTAAGCCTGGTTCCAAGCCCCCACCCACACCCAGCCCTTCACTTGCTGTGGTCTGTACTCTGAGGCTATCAGAATGACACAGTGGGGCAAACCTAACTTAGGCCAAGGAAGTGACAAATTGGACTTATGCACAGACTTCAACTTAGATAGATATTACTCCCTTCCTGGGAAGGGCCTAAGAAATAACTTAAGATTATTTGCTGAAAGGTCCCTGTGCCAGCATGAATAGGATCCCCCTAAAATTCATGTCCACCCAGAATCTCAGAATATGATCCTATTTGGATCACGAGTCCAAATGGGTTTGGGTCTTTGCAAATGTAATCAGTTATTACAATGAGATCAGGGACTTCTCTGGTGGCGCAGTGGTTAAGAATTCGCCTGCCAATTCAAGGGACACGGGTTCAAGGCCTGGTCTGGGAAGATCTCACATGCCGCAGAGCAACTAAGCCCATGCACCACAGCTGCTGAGCCTGCGCTCTAGAGCCCACGAGCCACAGCTGCTGAGCCCGCACAGCACAACTACTGAAGCCCATGCGCCTGGAGCCTATGCTCCACAACAAGAGAAGCCACCGCAATGAGAAGCCCATGCACCTCAATCAAGAGTGGCCCCTGCTTGCCACAACTAGAGAAAGCCCGGGCGCAGCAACAAAGACCCAACACAGCCCAAAATAAATTAATTTAATTAAAAAAATAATAACATTAAAAAAATTAAAAAAAAATAAAAGGAGGTCATATTGGATTAGGGCGGGCCCTCAATCCAATAGGACTGGTGTCCGTATAAGAAGAGGGAAATTTGGACACACACAAACACACGAGGAGAGAAAGCCATGTGATGATGGAGGCAGAGATTGTGAGATGAACTGGGACCTGGGACCCTTTACTGCATGCTTGTGCCTGGACAAAGTTCTCCTGGAGCAAAAGAATACAAAGAAACTATAAGGGACTAAAATAACTGCACGCATGTGCAGTAGAGGCAATTATAAACAATAAGATACCAAAAGGCCACAGACCAACTGCCAGTTCTGACGTGCCAGGAGCAAAAGCAGGGTACTGCCCAGGATCCCTGCACAGAGTACCACCAAGGGAGTGGGAAGACTACCTAAACTACACCTCCTGCCCAACCCACTGATCTGCCCACCACCCCCCTCACCCCATGTAAGGAAGCCCCTTAACCCCCAGCTCAGGGAGTGAGCAAAGGCACCTGTTTTTTGTTCTTGCTCCCTCTAAAGCCTTGCCTGAATTTCTCATCTGGCCTCTTATCAATTTCTATTGATTAAAGAGTCCAAGGACCCTAGTCAGTAAGAATGGGAGCAATGTATCAATTAGCCGAGGTAAGCCAAAGACTTCCAGAGGCCACCAAAAGCTGGGAGAGAGGCATGGAATAGATTCGCCCTCACAGTCTTCAGAAGGAACCAACCCTGCCAAACCTTGATTTTGGATTTCAGTCTCCCAGAACCATGAGGGAAGAAATTCTGTTGTTTTAAGTCACTCAGTCTGTGGTCCTACATTATAGCAGCTACAGGACACTAACAGACCCCAGAAATGGTTGTTGCATCTGCAAACAGCATTCACTCTGCCGTGGACTGTAATCGCAAATAACAACCGGAAAGTCCTCTGCCCAAGTGTGTCTGCACTCTACACTGCTGCGAAATTCCTTGGACATTTTCATGATGCAAAAGAGCAGGACACACCATGCACAGAAGCAGCATCACATGGAGCTGGCTTTAGGGAATCTGCGTGGCAGAGCTCACGTCATTAGCTTTTTCCTTGACCTCTGCTGAGCCCTGGGCTGGGCACCTCCAGGTGAGGTGTGTGAAATCCACCTTCTCATTACTGATCTTTATTAATTCAACTGCAAGTGGAACTGAGCTGTTTGGGCCTTCCGTGAGATGCTGGAAATACAGAGCCAGAGAGGGAGGGAGCAAAAGGAAGCAAAGACCTGTCAGTGTGGGCATTCCCAAAGCACATTGTTTGCTTGTTCAGAAACATATATGCAAACAACTATATTTGCATGTATTTCCATATGCCATTTTTTGCTCTATTGAGATATCATTGACATGCCATCAAATTTACCTGTTTTCAGTATACAAATCAATGATTCCTCATAAATTTACAAGATATTACAACATCATGACAATCTAGTTTTAGAATATTTCCGTCACCCCCAAAATATCCCTTGTGTCGTTTTACCATTAATCTTTGCTCACAGCCAACCATCACCTCTATCTAGTTCCAGAATATTTTCATCACCCCATAAAGAAATCTCATACTCATTAGCAGTCACTCTCCACTCTTCATCCACCTCAATCTGTTCCTGGCAACCACCAATCTGCTGTCTGTTTTGCACATTTCATACAAACTGAATCATGCACTATGTGGTCTTTTGGGTCTGTCTTCTTTCACTGCGCATAATGGATAATGGTTTCAAGGTTCGTCACATTGTAGCCATGTCAGTGCTACATTCCTTTCTATGGCTGAATAATATTCCATTGTATGGATGAACCACATTTTGTTTAGCCATTCACCTATTGATGGGCATTTGGGTCATTTCCACCTTTTGGCTACTGTGAACAGTGCTGCTCTGACGTGTGTGTACAATTTGTTTGAACACCTATTTTCAAGTCTTCAGGTCTACACCTAGGGGTAGAATTGCTGGGTCATATGCAAACTCTATGTTTAACTTTTGGAGGAATCATTCCCTTCTTTTTTGAGATTATTTTAAAGATAATAATGAAGATTATCTCTCTGTCCTCACCCAGTTAGAAATGTCACATAGAACATAAGACACCCTGTCAAACATGAATCCCACATAAGGAACAAATAAAATTTATTAGTGTAAGCATGTCCCAAATATTGCATGGACTACGCTTATGCTAAAAATTTTTGTTGTTGTTGTTTATCTGAGTCAAATTTAGTTGTATTTTTCTTTGCTAACTCTGGCAAACCTACACCTAATTCATGCCTTATCTTGGGTGAAAACATTGCTATTTAGCCCCATTGTTTATCTACAATCTCTCTTTCTTTGGGTATGTAACCCAGAGTGAAAAGTGGTGGAGTATATGGTAATTCTGTTTAACTTTTTGAGGAACTGCCAGACATTTTCCCCTCATGGTCGCATCATTTTACATTCCCGTGAGAAATACACAAGGGTTTCAATTTCTCCACATCCTCACCAATACTTGTTATCGTCTGTTTTTTAAAAAAATACTATCATTGTAATAGGTGTGAAGTAGGAGCTCATTGTGGTTTTGGTTTACATTTCCCTACTGATTAGTAATGTTGAACATCTTTTTACGTACTTGTGGGCCATTTATATATCTTCTTTGGAGGAGCCTTTCTCAAAGTCCACCCTGGGAAGGGGGATCACACTGGTTGTGTGGAAAAGCCTCTGCTCTTCACATGCTGGGGGCATAAAGGACACAGGGTGAAAGAGATCACACGGGCGCAGGAAGATCCCCCCAGTCATCCTTCCCTCCCCTCCAGGTTCCTGCTCCCCAGGCAGCAGGAGGTGAAAGTGCTTGGGTCTTGTTGAAATCGCCTTCCTGCATCCCTCTCTCTGGCTACTCTTCTCCCCCGAAACCCCATACCCCACCTTCCCTGATTTGTGGGAATCACACATGGCACATCCTTCCTTTATCTGTTTGTCCCTTGTCCCATGGATGGACACACAGTCTGCTTCTGGCTATTCACCACCCTTGAATGATGCAGCTGTGAAAGCTCTTGGCTGGGTCACCTTGGATGCATTCATGCCCTTCCAGCAGGGTCAGAGGTCACATGCAGTTTCAGCTTCATTAATATCACTGGCCACTCCCCAAGTGAGGAACTGGCTGTATCCTCCTGAGCAGCAAACATCACTCACCACAGCCACTCCTGCACAAGGCATGCCCTGTTCCCCCTCTGGCTTTGGGGTCTTGGCCATGCTGTGCTCAGCTGCCACCTCCTGCTGGTGGTGGGGCTGCTCGTCTGTCATCCCCTGCCACATCCTGACTGCCGGGTGCTCAGCGGGCCCAGGACCAGGCTGGCTCCCTGGAAGAACAAAATGCTTCTCACAATTGGACTGTCTTCCTTGTCCTCCCACCCAGACCCAGACTGCTATGCCATTCATCACTGGTGAGCTAGGAGATATTTAGCAATCTCTTCCTGGGGGGTGAAAGCAGCCAGTTCTTCCCTGACATATTCTTAAAAATGACTATGTTCTTCACACCAACCACAGGGCTCATGGAAAAAAGGAGTCAGGACACCACACTCAAAAACTGTGTCAAGGGCTTCCCTGGTGGCGCAGTGGTTAAGAATCTGCCTGCCAGTGCAGGGGACACGGGTTCGAGCCCTGGTCTGGGAAAATCCCACATGCTGCGGAGCAGCTAAGCCCGTGCACCACAACTACTGAGCCTGCGCTCTAGAGCCTGCAAGCCATGACTACCGAAGCCTGTGCACCTAGAGCCCATGCTCTGCAACAAGAGAAGCCACTGCAATGAGAAGCCCACGCACCGCAACGAAGAGTAGCCCCCGCTTGTCACGACCAGAGAAAGCCCACGTGCAGCAATGAACACCCAATGCAGCCAAAAATAAATAAATAAAATAAATTAATTAAAAAAAACTGTGTCAGTAACACATTTTAAAAAGATAGGCGTTTACTAAAAACTGATAGCACCATTATACACACGTTAAACCCTAAGATGACATGAATACTACAGCACATGTGGCACTTGACCTTGGAAAAGACCTGAGGTTCATGTGTGGATGTGGTGTGGGAAGGTTGTAGCCTTCGTGTCTCTGAGAGGTACCAGGAGGGGGTTTGCTGAAATGAGATGGGACATTGTCATCCCAGACAGGGGAGGGCAGGGTGGCTCCTAACAGCTCAGGGAGTGTAGATGTTGAGGGTGTGTGTGTGGGGGGGGCACGGGTTGTATATTCCCATGTGGCTCTGGTCAGTGGGGTGCTATTTCCTGCATTCACTCCGTGTTTCTTACAGACCAAATCCTGCATAAGCAATACCACATTCCATCAAATTACGCTCAAATCCTTCCCTTATGTATCCATCATGTTGGAACAAATTTTTGTTTTCAAAACTAGTGTTAGAGCAGAATTGACTGTACTCCCCCCATGGCCAGTTTCAAGCTGTTAGCAGGAAGTCACTACATGGGAAGAGATGTGTATCACTACAGAGTCTTTTCACCATCAGATACAAAGGTCAGGGATACTCTCAAGAGCACAGAGAAAAGTATGATGTAGTGAAATAATGAGGAATTGATAACTTTCGCATACTTATTGTTTTTATTTTTAATATCATATACTAAATTGAAAGTTGGTGTAACAATTTCTAATAATGGCTCTGTTAACCAGGGACTCACACAAGTGCTGGAAACGTATCAAATGTGGGACTCTTCCCCAGTTCCCCACTTCAGCTCAGGGAACCAGGGAGGATGTCACATGTACTGATGTCCACTTCAAAGCAGGGGCCCGGCATCCAGTAGCAAATGGTGCTCCTGCCCCAGGGGAGGCAGACAGGAAGTAGGTTCACTGGGATAATAAGATCATGGCCTCAGTACTGGGCACCATGGAGTGAGTTAAACTGGGTGTTGAGAGCACGGTGGTGTTCTATTTGCCTCTTATTCACCCCATTAGGGAAGGAAGGATCCCTCATGCTAAATAGTACAAGATAACCAAACACACAATACCCAACACTGAACGGGTGAGGTAGAGAGTGGTCTGCTAGTTACATATATTCACAACCCCGGGCGGGGTGGGGGGAAGACACAGCTGGCCATGCAGGACCACATGAGGGGTGCACTTAGGAGCCGGGTGACAGCCAGAGGCTGTGGGAGGCAGGCTTTGTAGTAACAAGAGGGTGGGGTGCCCCTGCTTCCCTCGGGAGGACGTGATGGGCTTACTTGAATAACAAGAAAGTGAGGGAATTCCCTGGCGGTCCAGTGGTTAGGACTGGTTGGGGAACTGAGATCTTGCAAGCCGTGGGGCTCGGCCAAAACCAAAACACAAAAAACCAAGGAAATGAAATCTGTTAGCTTAGGACTGGGTGGCATGCAGCTGGTTTGACCGACAGGGGAACTAGCCAGGTGGGGTTCAGCCTCTCCTGCTGAGTGGGGGCAGACCTGGCAAGAGCAGGGAACTCAGGCTTTGGGGGACCTGAAATCTGAGGCTTTTTCTTACAGGTAGTCAGGCAAGGAGGGAGGGTAGAGCTAGTCCTGAAGGCCGGCCTTGGGATGCCAGGAGGAAGAGTATCCCAGGCGGAAGAGTATGCCAGGCAGAGGGGCCAGCTGGCACCTCGGCTGGAGGAGGTGGTGGTGGTAGTGAGTCGGGATCCACAGAACCCTGGAGGCCTGTGTAGCCAGAGCTACATGGATGAGGGAGAAAACAGAGGGGCAGGAGGCTGGCCTCGCAAGACTGGAGAGTGGAGCCTGGTTTACGGAGGAGCAACAGGAGGCGCTCAGGGGCTGGGCAGATGTGAATTATGAGGATTACGCTAGACCACCCTGCTTGGTGCCAGTGCGGCTGGGACTGGAGGCTGGCAACTCCTCCTGGTCTCTCAGCACTGCTGCTTCTCCCCAGTCCACTCCGGCCCCTGCACAGCCCCCTCCGCCATCTATGACAGCAGATCCTGTCTGTCCTGAAGTCCCCACTGCCCACCCAGGGCTTGGTGCTCACTGGGTGGCCAGGGCTTGGCCAAAAGCCCGTGGAAAGGGCTGGCTGCCTGGAGGACCCACCATGCCCGTAGGGCAGGGAGGGCGCAAGGAAGGTTTCTGGAAGAAGCAGGAGTTAGCCAGGCAAAGGAGGAGGGCAGAGGGGCAGAGTTTGAGCAAAGGCTGGCAGTGGGGATCGGCACAGGGTGGCACAGGGCATCTAGGAACTAGGATGAGGTGGGAGCCATCAGGGCAGCCTCAGGGCAGCCCGGTGTTTGGACTTGGCCTGGATAAATAGAGAGCCGGGAGGATTTGGGGCAGGAGGGCCATGTGGTCAGCTCTAGAGTTTTAGAAGTAAGGCCCTCGTCGCCGCAGGGGTCCTCACTAGAGGGACCACCTGGGACAGTTGGGGGGTAACTAGAGGAGGGACAGGACTTGGACATGACATAAAAAGGAGGTGCCCCCTTCCAGAGGGACCTACAACAGTGAGGCCATCACTGAGTTGGGCACACTGGGAGGGGCAGGAGGGGGCACCCTGCTCTCAGAGAGGGAAAGTGAGGCCCAGAGAGGGAGGGGCCTGGCCTAGGGGATTTGTGGATGGAGGAGGTGGGGAGAGGGAAGAAGCGAGGAGCAGCAGTCAGGCGCGTGGGGGAAGCTGCGGGTCTGGAAGTTTCATCCCTTGGCCAGCCTCCGTTTCCCCAAAGGGCTCAGCTCCTCCTGTGCGTGCACTGCACAGGTCGCCGGGTCCAGGCTGGGGCAGGTGGGGGGTGCCGACAAGGTGTGGGGTGAAGGCGGTGTGGAGACCGAGCGGCCTCCGCGTGGGGCGGGGCGGGGCCGGGCTGGTCCGCCGGGTGGGGGCGGCGGGGAGGCGGTCAGGCAGGGAGCTCGGAAGGGGGCAGTCCAGGGCGGGGCCGGGTTGGGGGGGGGCGAAGAGTGGGATAGGTCGGGTCCGACGAAGGGGAAGGGAATGGGTCAGGTCTGGGGGTGCGTCCAGGCAGAGGGCGGGGCGGGTCCCAGGAGATATTGGGGGAGAGTCTGTTTTGAGGGGGGTGATGAGTCCCGGGAAGGGAGCGGGGGGAGGGGGCGGGACGAGGTCCGGAGAGGGGGCGGGGCGGGAGGCCGGGAGGGGTTGAGCGGGGCGGGTCCGGGGACAAGGCGGGTCCGGGGAGGGGGCTGGTCCCCCGCTGCCCCAGCGTAGCCGGGCGCGGAGTTGGGCGCATGGCGCCGGGCGCACTGCGCGGGGGCTGCGAACAAAGGGCCCCCGGCGGCGCAGCGGGGACGGCCGCGCTCGGACCCCGGACCTGGCCTGACCCCGGCCCGGCCCCCTGCCCGGGCGCGGCAGCCCCGCGGAGCCGGAAAATGTGGGTCGCCCTGCTCCGGCCGCTGCTCCGGCTGCTGGTGCTGCTGCTGTCGCCGCGGGACTGCGTGCGCGCTGAGCAGCCCCAGGCCCCGTGAGTAGCCCCGGGCGACGAAGGAGGCTGGCCGCCTTCTCGGGGTGGGGGTCGCGGGGTCTGGTTCAGAGAGACGCAGCGACCTGTCCAAGGCCACATAGCCTCCGGGCTGGGCGGGACCTAGAATCTTGACCCCCTAGCCGCCACGAGTCGGACTGGGAAGAGGGTAGCCTGAGGCTTCAGAAGTGGCCCCGTGGGGGTACAGGGACTCCTCAGAGCTAAGGCGGCGAGGCCCCCCCCGCCAATCCCACTTCGCTCCCTTGGTGTGACCAGGGCTGTCTTCTTGGGTGGCGATTTCCAGTTGTCCGTGGCTTGAAGGTAAGAGGTGCGTGTCTTGGCTGAGAAATGGAAGGAGAGACCTGCCGTTCCGTTTTCCTTGGGAGGGCGTGGGGTGGGGGGAGGAAGTGTTTATTTTGCTTCCACATTTTTCTTGAAGTTTGCTTACAGAGCTTCTGGTGAGTTGACACAGTGAGGAGGTGAATTAACTAGCTGCTAAGGAGAATTTCCCATGAGTTGGCTTCACAGGGACTATTCGCAGACCTGCCAAGTTTGGGTGAGCCCTGCGGGGTTGTGGTCCGGGAGGGGGCCTGCCTCCAGCTGCTCAAGCTCAGCTGTTTAGTGCAGACCGGCCTTTCTGAGCCTTGTTCAAGCAGCCCTTGTATAGGAGTTCCCAGAAAACAGGTCAACAGTGAGACTAGGTGAGCGGAGGCACCTCCCGTGCTGCTCCTTTGGATTACAGTTTGAAAAGTAAGACACCATGCTGCAATTGGAACCATGGCATTTACCTCCCCTGGGCCTTGTGAACTTGGAACCCAGCAAACTTTTGACCTGATGCTTTCAAAGCTGGCACCCCTCAGGATAGCAGTTTTCAGCCAAGGGGCGATTTTTGTCTCCCTGGGGTCATTCAGCAATGTCCGGGGGCATTTTTGGTTGTCACATCTAGGGGGAGGCCACGCGGCTGGAATCTACTGGGTGGAGGCTAGGGATGCTGCTACACATCCTGCCATGCACAGGACAGTCCCCAGCACGAAGCATGACCCTGCCCTCCATGAGAGACCCCGCCTTATAAGAACCAAGTTCAGAGTCCCTGTGTTGCAGAGTTTTAAACAGTTCTCAGGGGTATTTGCCTCTGACTAAAGTTGCCCTGGGATCTTACCTACTGTTGAGTCAAATGGAACTCCTGTGCTGGGAGACACACAATGACCAACCCAGGGGTCCAGATTAGCCAACCTCTAAGCCAGAGCCATGGCTCACCAGCCCGAAGTATCCCGTTTTAGCAATAGCCCCAGATACCCACTTCTGTGATCCATCTGATTGTAGTGTGAGGAATGCCTGATGCCAGAAAGCCCCATGGATTTGCACACTGTTGTGAGACCAATACCGTCTACACTTTACCAAATACCACCCTTCCCAGGATGGGAGCTTCCAAGACCAAAGGATGAGAAGCCAGTGTCAGCCTAGATGGCAGGGGTGTATCAGGTAGACACTGATTGGCTGGCGAGCACTCCAACAGCTGTAATTCCTGAGTCGCAGGGAAAGTTAATTTGGTTCCATCAGGTTCTCTGGGCCCTTTGAGTGAAGACCCTAACTCAGATCTGGATAAGGGCTTTAGAAGTGCCCAAGGAAAGTGAACGTGTGGATTGTGTATTTCCCCCAGTACTCTTCCACACTCAGCAGGTGCTAGGTGGGGGGCCCTGGGGGTCATCTGGTAGCTGGGCAGAAAGGTTCTGTCCTGAAGGTGGCCGTATTCCCATGCTGCAGTGGGACAGGACACACAGGAACCCAGGGTCATTGCCCGTGCAGGTCGGTGTTGGAGTTAAGATAGTACACATCATGTACGTGGGGTGATTGTGTGCTCCAGACAATACAGTTATGTACCCAGGATCATTATGTGCTCTGTGCACTGCTGAGGCCAGACACTGCACAGGGGACCCCAGGGTCATTGCACCCTCTGGTCAGTGCTAGAGCTGGATGGTGCACATCACACATGAAGCAAAGGTCTCCCCGTGCTTGAGGCAGTACATGTCTGTCCCAGTGTCATTGAATGCTGTGTTTATGACGCTGGAGTGGGACAGAACATATAGGATGCAGGGTCAGTACGCATTGTGGTCAGTGCTGGACCCGGACAGAACATCCATGAAACCCAGGGTCATTGCATGCTCCGGCTGGTGCAGTTACATACGCAGGATCAGTGTATGCTCTGTGCATGGCCAAGGCCTGACACTGCACAGAGGAACCCTGTCATTGCAGGTGCTTGTCGGTGCTGGAGTCAGACAGAACGTCGGACCCCAGGGTTGTTACTGGGTCCAGCCACTGCTGGGCAGTGCTCCTACGAAACTAGGGTCTTTGCACACTCTTATCAGTGCTGGAGTCCTATAGTACATGGCATGTCTCGAAGGTCCTCTTCGTGTATGGTGTGTGGTAAGGGTCTAAATTCATCTTTGTGTGTGGACCTGGGGTTGTCCCAGAGAGGATGTTGAGAAATAAAACAGTGTCTCCTGATCTCAGTGTTTGCCCAGTGTTTTCCCTTTCTCCTATTTCCTTCTGGTGCCTGTAGTTCTGCACCGTTGGAATCGTGCTGCCTTTGCTGCCAGGCTCCTGGCACTTACCACTGCACTGTGAGTGGGTCGCATGGTTATGGATGAGCCTTTCTGATTTTCTACCTAAGCCTTCAAAATAATGGGGAAGCAGGAGCTCGGGTGGGGAGGACCTAGGCCTCCAGGTCCGGTGCCATAAGGGGACCCCAGGGCCCTCTCCTGCCTGGCTGTGTGATCTGGTGCACGTTCCTTCTCCTTCTGCAAGGTCAGCCTTCCTGTCTGGAAAACAGGATAATAACACCTCTCTTCCAGAAATGTCT
This sequence comes from Mesoplodon mirus, assembly GCF_964341445.2. Lineage (NCBI taxonomy): Eukaryota > Metazoa > Chordata > Mammalia > Artiodactyla > Ziphiidae > Mesoplodon > Mesoplodon mirus. Next base: position 45,293,987 of record NC_138980.1, read on the forward strand.
TCGCAGTCAAGCTGAGTCTTTTGAGAAAGAGAGAGCTATTTTGACTCCATTGTTCACAGTGCTTTTCCTGTTTCAGGCCATTTAGTTTGTTTTCAGGGTCTTATTCTTAAAATTAATGCTGCAGGTAGTTCCTTGCTTCTTTCCACTGGGTTCCAGAGTCTGGCTGCCTGGGTTTGTAGCCTAATCTCTCACTGACTCGGGCACATGAATTGGCTTCTCTGGGGCTTAATTTCTGACTCTGTAAATGGGAGATGTTAGCACGTCTCATGGGTGACTTTGAGGATGAAGTGGGATCCTACCAGTAACTCAGTCTACAGGGGAGAGTATTTTAGTTTGTGGGTGTGGCATGTGCAAAGGTCCTGTGGCAGAAGGAGCTACGAAAAAAGTCCAGAGGCCATAATGCCTAGATCGAAGGGGGTGTGGTTCTGGGTAGATCTAGAGAAGCCAGATTCTTACTTGGGGGGGACTTCAGAGGTGAACAAGCCTCACGGAGCTCACAGGTTGGTAGGGGACACGGACACATAAAGTGACAGTGCCATCGGAGTGTGGTCAAGCATAGGTGGGAGTCCACCTGGGGTGCACCCTGATTCAGCCAGGTGACAGTGAGGCTAGGGATGGGTCAGAACCTTTGGCCTTCACTGCGGTTCTCCTCTTCTGCAGGGGCTATTTGATTGCTGCACCCTCCGTCTTCCGCTCAGGAGTGGAGGAAGTCATCAGTGTGACCATCTTTAACTCCCCAAGGGAAGTCATGGTCCAGGCTCAGCTGGTGGCCCAGGGCGAGGCGGTGGCGCAGAGCCAGGGAGCCATCCTGGGTAGGTCCCTGGGGTGCCTGACCAGGCCTTCCCCTCCCTTTGCAAAGTGGTCTTTAGGGCTCAGGCAGTATCGGCATTGCTTTGCTTCCTTCCCACCCCACCTCCAGAACCCTGGCAGGAGTAGGAGGACAGGTTGCATTCTCCTCACTTTACAGATGGAGAGAGTAAGGCCCAGCAGGGGAAGCCACCTGCCCAGTCTGGGAAATCAGAGTGCCTTGTTCTTCAGCAGCTCAGGTTCAGCGGGTGCAGATCTGGATAGATTTGGGCACCCTTTCACGCCAATTTTGGCTAGAAGGAAGGGGGCCCAGAGGGAATCTTGTGACCTTTTCAGATCCTTTGTTGAGCTTTTAGCACCCCTGTGGTGTTAGACCCGGAGCTGGGCTCACAGCCAGCCTGCCACTGAGTTGAGCTCAGGCCCTCAGCCAGCCTTTCCCTGGCTCTCCTTCGTAAACTGCAGATAACAGCAACGTTGGCCTCTTGGACAAAGTGTGGAGAGCAGGCCCCTGCCTTAGGGCCTGTAGTCCAGCAGGGCAGGTAACTCATTCATCATGCAGGGTGTGGTGCGGCCACAGGAGACACCGAGAGATGATGTCAGGTCTCCCAAGGCCAACAAGGCAGCCTCTGTCCCCTGGGAGAGGGAGACTTGGGTAGGTAGGAGAAGTGCAGGCAGTCCCGACTCCACTGGCCAGTCCTGAAACCCAAATCAGGTTGGCTTCAGCAACAGAGAGTTTATGGGCTCTTATAACTGGAAAAGTCCCCTGGCGTCACTGGCCCAGTCTCCCAGCTTCACTTCTGGATGTGCCTGTGTCTCTCCAAAGCAGGAAGGGACTGGCAGTCACAGGACCTTTGGGGAAAGTCCCGGGATTCCATCTGATTGGCTCATGTTCTCAATCCTGAACCAATCCCCGTGACCAGAGGGAAGGCCTATGCTGATTGGCCCATGTGGGTCATGTGCTCAACTCTGAACCAAGTCCTGTGACCAGGTGGACAGCCCATGCTGATTGGCCCATTTTAGGACATGTGCTCAACCCTGAACCAATCACTGTGTCTAGGAGGAAGGCCTGTGTAGATCTGCACAGAGCCCCAGGGAAGATGGGCAGAACCCACTAAAACTTAAGAATTAGGAGTTGGGTAGGTGGGCTCCTCCAAGAAAATCGGGCTTCTGCTAGCAGGAAATGGGGGAAATGGACACTGGGAGGCAGAAACAGTAGATGCCTAATTAAGTCCTGGAGGCCAAAGAGCCTGGAGAAGTGTCAGATGACAAATGACTCAGTTTGGGTAGAAGAGTGAGGTAGATGGAAGACTACTTAGATCCATTGGAGTGAGGTCCACTGGGGACCTCAGGCTCCTCTTTTTCTCTCCACCTTTCTCCTTGTTCCTCTCCCGTGGAGTTTTCTCTTTGCTCCCGTCACAGCTTACCTTGGGCAGGGGCCAGGGGTGAAGTGAATAAAGTATGCAGGCTGGCCAACCTTCACCTGAATAGCTCGGCTTTGTCCATGCCCTCCGGTCTTCAGTACTCTCCAGCTTGGAGGAAACCTCTCACTTCTGCCGATCCCAGCCCAGGCCAGACCAGCATGACCCAGGGTGTGTGTTTGTCCACAGAAAATCCCTCTGGGTTGAGAAAGCCCCTGTTTGTAAGGCTGCAGCTCAAGGAGGCAGGAAGACACAGCTCCTGATTTAACTGTTTTCATTTTATTTTCATTTTTTAGATAAAGGGACGATCAAACTCAAGGTAAGCTATGAATTTTAAAAATCAGAAACCCTACCTTGGAAATAAAGAATTGAACTGGAATGGAACAAGAGAAGTTGCATGTGTTGTGAAAAAAATCATTAATGGTGATGTAAAAAAAAAAAAGAATAATGAAGGAAAAAACAGTTTACAAAAGGAGAAAGCTCACCCATAATCCCATCCCTCATACTTTTCACTTTTTCATGTTTCCCATAAATCCTTGTCCACATAAAGACATTTTCTTTCATAGTTGCAGTTAAAGGGTATATTGTGGTCTGTCATGCCATTTTCTCTTCACACGTTGCATAAACATACTTCCATGTTTCCAAGTCTCTATAATTGCATCCTATTGTAAATAACATCCCACTGCATCTCTTTTATATACTAATTTACTAACACCTCCCCCTCACACACACATCGCTTGTACATGGTTAGATTTTTTTCTTGTTTTCAGGGTTTTGATAAGGTAATCCAAAAACTGAGAGCATCTTTGTGCGTAAAGCTGTTAACGTTCTGGATGCCTGCCTTAGACCGAACACCCTGAAAGAAGAACTACCAAATTAGGATCCAAGGCTCTTGCTGGGTCCTGTTTTGTCTTGGAAGACACAGCAGTGCACGTGCATGGCACCACCAGCTATACGTTAGAGACCAAATTTCCCGCAGCCTTGTTGGCATTGAATATTATTATTTTAAAATTATTTTACATACCAAACTACAGGTAGGTCATTCTCTGACATGGCTTTTTTTAACTGGAGTCCTTGGATTTCAAGGCAGTCGTAAGCCCTGACATTGTCGGCTTTTTCTGGGTTAGCTAGTCCTTAACGCTTACCAGATGCTCAAAGGAGTCCCTGAAAGGATGGGCTAAGTAGAGAATCATTCCAAATTGTAATGTGTTCTGTCCCAGTGATTAGAACGAAGTCCGGGGCGGTTCCTCTTCCATGGGATGGGATGCATCATTAGTGTCTAATTGCTGTGGGGCAGTGGTCTTCCTGCCCTCTTGTCAATGTTAGAATTCTTTCTCTAGAGTTCTCTCCCGGGGCTGAGGTTTGCAGGGTCTGGAGACAGTTCTGGTTGTCACAGCTTGGGGGGCAGGGATGGAGGTTGCTACTGGCTTCTAGTGGGTAGAGACCAAGGATGCTGCTCAAATCCTGTAATACACAGGACAGCCCCTCCGCTGAGAGTGAGCCAGCCCCAGATGTCAACATTTGGAAAACCCTGGATAAATAGGCTAGAGCCACCCTTGCCAGCTTCCTGTGAGCAGATCTGCTTTCTTGTGAATCAGAATGCAGGGCTGCCCTATCCACTGACAGAAGAACTACTTAGGAAAAAAGAAAGCCTCGTATATTTTATTTAGAGAAGTACTTTTAATAAAGCATATTACTTACCAGAAAGAAAAAAAAAGAAAGAAAGAAACCAGGGCTGCCCCAGTGGGGTTAAGATTATGCTCTGTCCCTAGTCCCTGCACATAAGAAGGCACTCTTCACAGGCTAGATGCTGTGGATTACCAGTAAAGGGCCATATAACTGTGGGAGAAGGGCCGGGGATCCCTGGACTGGAGACTTTCAAAAGGGTCTTGGGATCCTTAGCATTTAGAAGAGCTCTGGATGAGCCTTTCTCAACTTGGGGGGGTGGGGAAGGATGCTCCCCTCCCCCGCCGGGGGACAATGGCAGTGTCTGGAGATATTTCTGGTTATGGTAGCTGGGGGTGAGGGTGCTACTGCCATCTAGTGGGTGGAGGCCAGGTATGCTGCTCAACACCCTACAGTGACAGGACGCCCCCTTCCCCGTCACTGCAGAGGATGATTCAGCCCTAAACGTCAGTAGTGCCGAGGTTGAGTTGAGAAACTCTGGTCTGTGGAACCATGGTGTGGGCCTCAGACAAGAGAGAAGCCGCTCTTGTGGGTGTAGGACCCCCCTGCCCACTACCCCACCCACTCCCCAGCCGTGCCTGCCTTGGGGACCTGAGTGCTTCCGGGTACAGGGTTTGGAAACCCGTGTTGTGGGGACCTAGTGTTGTCACTGACTGCCACTTGCAGGCTCTGCCCAGTCTGTGCCTCGTCCTTCTCATCTGTGCAGCAGCGAGGATGCCGGGAAGAGGCCCTTGATGGAACTTTCAAGAAAGCATACCTAAAACCTCATGATATTTGTTTTATTCCGATTTTTCAGACTTAACCTGTGCATCTGTGTAACAAATGTCTTAAGCATCTATTCAGTTTCAAGCAGGAAGTTGGCCACATTCCCTGCTCTCAGCCACCAGCCTTATTGGTGATGGGCAAAGGGGTGGGTCAGATAGTAAACCCCCAATTACATAAACATGATCACCTCAGAGAGTAGCAGGTGTCCTATTTTAGGACACTAAATGTTAATCAAATTCTAACATTTTATTTTATTTATTTTTTTGCGGTACGCGGGCCTCTCACCGTTGTGGTCTCTCCCGTTGCGGAGCACAGGCTCCGGACATGCAGGCTCAGCAGCCATGGCTCACGGGCCCAGCCGCTCCGCGGCATGTGGGATCTTCCCGGACCGGGGCACGAACCCGTGTCCCCTGCATTGGCAGGCGGGCTCTCAACCACTGCGCCACCAGGGAAGCCCCTAACATTTTATTTTATTTTATTTATTTATTTTTTTTTTTGTGGTACGCGGGCCTCTCACTGTTGTGGCTTCTCCCGTTGTGGAGAACAGGCTCCGGACGCGCAGGCTCAGCGGCCATGGCTCACGGGCCCAGCCGCTCCGTGGCATGTGGGATCTTCCTGGACCGGGGCACGAACCCGTGTCCCCTGCATCGGCAGGCGGACTCTCAACCACTGCGCCACCAGGGAAGCCCCTAACATTTTATTTTAAAATGTGTCAGAGAAAGAGAATGCTGAGGAGTGGGGGGCAGAGTCACATCTTATATGGCAGCAGGGCCCCTCTGAGCTGAAACCAGGAGGAACCGACATGCAGGAATTTGGGAGCAGGGCATTCCAGGCAGAGGGAACCACCAGTGCAAAAGCACTGGGGCAGGAAGGAGGCCAAAAGAGGCAGCCAGTGGCCTGGAGTGGAGCCAGCCAGGAGCTCCCATGAATAGTGGGAGGGAGATTTCCACTGTGGAATCAGCCTTCACCTGAATCCCTCTGCTTTGGATGGTTTCCATTTAGGAGAGGAATCGTGATACCTGTTGCCACCAACCATGGGTGTCTATTGTGAGCCATGCCTTTATAGTCCGGATCACCCATCTGCACAACAATGTGTTGGAAACTCAGGGTCTAGTGAGTCTGGTGGCTTCTCTCTCGGGTATGTTTGGTGGATGCCTACAGAGTCTGGTAATCTGGGACCCACACCCAGAGCCCCAGGGGCCTCCCTTGCCTGGAGGGGCGGGGAGCTGGGCGTTCATCAGGGCGGTGGATCGGCCTGCCGTAGGATTGGCCCCTCCACACAGCCTTCCCCAGAGGACAGCCAGCCTCTTTCTTTAGCTGGGCCCCAAGCCCCCCACCTTTGTACTCAGCTGCCAGCTACGCCAACTTTGCCTGGCCATCTCCCTTGCTTGGATCTCGGCCCCCGAGTCCTTGGCTGTCACTGATGCTAAAGGAGCAAATGTGGATCACTGAGGTCAGGGGTGGGGATGGGGATCACCTCAGTCCAGAACCTTCCGGCAAGACCTCTGAGGGCTGGCAGGTGCAGGACCAGGTAGGAACACCACTTTGAGCTGAGACTTGATTGGAAACGGCAGCTCTGCAGCTTTCAAGACCTGGGGCGGGTCACTTCATGTCCCCAAAGGTCACATCTGATCCTTTCTGTTCTCAGGGCAGCTTCTTGGTCCCAGCAGCCACGACCCCCCGCTGGCACACAGCCCCCCCCCCACCCGCCAGCTCCTTCCTACCTGTCCATGCCTGCTCCCCTGGGTGGCCTGGGGTTTTTTCCTCCTTGCATGGAGGTCTTTGGCTGATGCTGAGTGGTTTCCAGAAACAAAGGCAGGTAGGGATTTGGGAGTCAAAGTAAGGGGATTATCCTCAAGTTCATCCTAAAGGTTCTCAAGGTTAACTGCAGCTAGGAGGGACCCCAGAGTCCTGAGACGCCCCATCCTGAGGGTGGCAGGTGGGCAGGGAGGCAGGCAGGGTCCCTCTGATGCTGTTCAGAGCAGACAAGAGAGGCAGCCAGAGACAGGTGCTGGAAGGATGGAGAAGGTCCTGGCATGCCCCAACCTCATCCATAAAATGGGCACACTGGTGTGAGGACTGGTCAGATAATTCACCAGGATACTTAGCATGGTTGCTTGCTGTGATGGTGATGAGGACTTTTTCACCCCTTGAGCAACCACACAGGTGGATGCTGACAAACAACTGGGAGAAGAACACCCCCGCATTTGGATGGTCTTAGGAACAGGTGGTGCTGGAGCTCCCAGTGTGAACTGATGACCACGTAATGTCCACCCGCCAGGCACCCAGGGATGGCCACGAGCATCGCATTCATGACACATGGTCACATCCAGAGTCGTGACTTTTGTTTGCTTTAGTCACAAAAGGAGTTTCTATAGGTTATGACTCACATGCATGGGTGTTTTGCTCGTCACTTAAAAAAGAAAAAATGAGGGAATTATATAGGGTAGTTTCCATTCCCTAAATGTTGGAAATTTTGTCCTAGAAGAATTTGAACTCCAGGGTGAATCATTAAGACTGCAGTGGGTATTTTTTATTTATCCATCTAGGTGGCCAAAAAAACCCCACTTTTTTTTTTTTAACCACTTAACACCATTTTAAAGTGGACAGTTCAGTGACATTTAGAACATTCACACTGTTGTGCAACCACCACCCCATCTAGTTCCAGAACATTTTCATTACCCCAGAAGGGAGCCCCATCCCCATGAGCTGTCACTCCCCATTCCCCATCTCCCTCCAGCTCCTGGTACCCACTAATCTGCTTTCTGTCTCTACGGATTTGCCTATTGTGGACATTTCATATAAATGGGATTGTATAATGTGTGTGCAGTGTTTACAGTGCGACAAAGCACAGAGGCACATACATTATATACATATATGAAATATGAAAATATACATACATATGCATACATGTATTCATATGTATATATGTATATGAAGGGACTAGGGTCTCCATGCCTCCCAGCTTACCAGCTATGACTGCATTTGGGTAAGATGGGAGATAATTCTTGTAGCTCTACAGGGATGAGAATATCTTTGCAAGCTTGCAGCGTCAGGAGAGGAGAAGGCTCTGTCTTGTCAAGCTACACCAGTGTTTCTCATTCTCAGCGCTGCTGACAGCCGTCCTGTGTATCACAGGGTCTTGAACAGCATCCCTGGCCTCCACCCACCAGATACCCAGTAGCGCCTGCTCCCCGAAGCTGTGACACCCAGAAAAATCTCCAGAAACTGCTGAGTGTCCCCTGGGTGCACAGTTGCCCCTGGGTGTGCTCCCCTTCCCTAGACCTCCATGCTGCTTTCACAATACCTGGGTACCTTCCAGGGTGACACCCCCTGCCCAAAGCTCTGTGCTGTGCCTGCAGGTGCCCACAGGCCTCTGGGGCCAGGCCCTCCTGAAGGTGTGGGGCCATGGTTGGTGGGCAGAGGAGGGCCCCTTCTTCCACAACCAGACTTCAGTGACTGTGGACAGCCGGGGAGCCTCCGTGTTCATCCAGACCGACAAGCCGGTGTACAGGCCCCAGCACCGAGGTGGGTGGCCGGTGTGCGCCGGGGGGAGGGCCAGCCATGGCCTGGAGCTGCCACACGCCTATCTCCTTTCCTCCAGTGCTCATCAGCATCTTCACTGTCACTCCGGACCTGAGGCCCGTCAGCGAGAAGGTGAGATTGGCTTCTAAAACCGTGGGCCCGGAACATACCCACCTGGGTTCGGCCTGGCCAGGGCCACCATCCACAACTGGCCTTTCCCCCTGCCTCTTCCAATTTCTACCTCCATTCTCGGTTTCTTCCTGGGGCTCCACGTCCCTTGGGGGACCCAGGGGAAGTTCTATGTGACAAGAGCGCTTGTGGGCATGCTTCCTCCGCAAGGGGCACCAGTGGTCCCCGCAGTGGCCAGTACCCCTTTGTGCGGGGTTGGGGCCGTGGTCCATTATTTAAAATCTTAATAGCCCTACTTTTATTTAACGTTTATTAGAAAGAAAATATAATTACCACTTAAAACCCACCGTTTCTCCTTCAAAATACATACACTCACATAAAAAGGCATTGATTTTCTCTTAATTTTTATTTGGAAATAACTTCAAATGTACAGAAAAGTTGGAAGAAAGTCACAGAGAACTTCCCATAGGCCCTTCATGGAGCCCAGGGATGGGCAGACTTCCTGTAAAGGGCCAGGTAGTAGGTATGTTTGGGTCTGCCAGTCAGAGGGATTCTGTCACAACTTGAATGGACTCAGCTACAGACAACACGTGAATGAATGAGTGTGCCTGGGTGCCAATAAAGCTCATTTACACAAACAGGCAGAGGGCCGGATTTAGCACAAGGGTCATAGTTGGCCAAGCTCTGATCAGGAACAGAGGTTCTCAAACTGGAGTGTGCAGCAGAACCACCTGGAGGGCTTGTTCACATACAAGTTATTGGGCCCTCCCCAGAATTTTTGATTCAGGAGCTTCCTTGATGGGCCCCAAGGATCTGTATTTCTAACAAGTTCCTGGTTTCTGCTGCTGCTCTGGGGAACCCACTTTGAGAACCACGTATCTAGGTTCACCAATTACCAAACATTTTATTATATTTATGTGCTTTCTCTCTCAGTGTGTGTATATATACATATATGTACACATACCTGCATTGTATGTATATATGTATATGTACATATATAGTTTTAAAATTATTTTAGTGATAAATCATTTGAGAATAATTTGCAGACATCACATCTCTTTGTCCCCGAACACTTCCTGTATCCTTTAAGAACAGAACATTCTTTCATACAACTAGAGTACAATCATTACATTTAGGAATTTTGACATTGGTACAATAATATTATCTAATACAGAGTCCATATTGTTCCAGTAATGTCCTTTATAGCATGTTTATTTGCTGGTCCAGGACCTAGTCTCTGACGACGTGTCGAATTTAGTCGTCATGTCTCTCGCATCCTTTACTCTGAATCAGCTCCTCAGCCTTTGCCTGTGTTTCATGACATTGACATTTTTGGAGACTCCAGGCGGTTGTTTTGAATGGTGCTCCCCAGCGGGCTGGTCTTCTGGCTTGTTCTCTGCGATCAGGTTCAAGTTGTGTGTCATGGGGGAGGATCCACGGCAGCCGTGCTGGTCCTCCCCAGTGTGTTGTATCCCGAGGTACCTGACGGTAGTTCAGATAGAGTCTGCCTGGTTTCTCCCCGCAAAAGTCACTGTTTCCCCTTTGTAATCAGTAAGTAATCTGTGGGGGACACTTGAGACTGTGTGGACACCCTGTTACCAGTCACCATGATCACCCGCTAGTTCTAGCCTCCACAGATGAGTTCAGAATTACATGAATCAAAACTTGCTACGATGCTTGCAAAGTGGTGATTTTTCCAACTCTGTTGCTTCTGTATTTATTAGTTGGCATTCTGCTGCAAAGAGGCGCTTTCAGAAGGAAAGAGATTGTAAAGGAAGAGATTTAAGTAAACTGTACATATCTAGAGCAAAGATGGGAACGCAGTCTGGGGTGACTTCAGTTGAGGGGTCCCTGAGGGGTCACGTGTATGGTGCTTACGGCGTGCCAGGCGCCGTTCTAACACTTGGGGCACATGATTGAGCAGAGCAGACCCAGACCCCACCCCAGGAGGCTCATTCTGGAAAATAATCCTGCAAAGTTCCCCAGTGGGCCCCAGCCTAGAAGCACAGTTCCACTGGGTACATGCAGCGTTTTCTTAACTTTCACCAGCCTGAGTTTCCACATTACTTTTTTTTTTTTTTTGCGGTACGCGGGCCTCTCACTGTTGTGGCCTCTCCCGTTGCGGAGCACAGGCTCTGGACGCACAGGCTCTGGACGCGCATGCTCAGCGGCCATGGCTCACGGGCCCAGCCACTCCGCGGCATGTGGGATCTTCCCGGATGGGGGCACGAACCCGTGTCCCCTGCATCTGCAGGCGGACCCTCAACCACTGCACCACCAGGGAAGCCCTCCACATTACGTTTTTCATTGGATCTTTGAATGCACTTGCCCACGTTTTTGACGCAGCCTTGCAAACTCACCTCAGTGCCTGAGGTCCTTCTGCCAAAGGAAGGCTTCGTACCCAACTGCCCCCTCCTGGTGGACATTTGCTTGTTTCCAGGTTTTGGTCATTGTCAGAAATGCTGCCATGATTTTTTTTATGCTCAAACCTTCTTTTCCACTGGTGTGTCCTTCCTTAGGCTCAGCTGGACCCCAGGAGTGGGATACTGAGGTCCACGGCCAGGGAGGTGTTGAAGGTCCCAAACGTGTATGTTTCTGAGCGGATGGTGCTGAGTCCCTGTGCCCAGTTGTTTTAGGGGGTCGTCTGCCCACAGCCTTCCCCGGAGAGGGGGCAAGTTGTGCAAGCAGTTGACCTTCACTGGAGTCAGTGTTGACTGTTCAGTTTGACATTGATGGAGCTAGAAGCCGGGCTCCAGGCAGGTGCTGGGGGTTCAGGGATGAAAGTATGCATTCCAGACCTTCAAGGAACCTGGAATGATCCCTTGAAAAAACAACCCAGCTGCAACATGGGAGGGCTGCCTGGAGGAGCTGTCCCTGGTTGGGGCGTGTGGGAGTCTGGAGAGGAGGGCAGGGCTGTGATGGGGAGCCAGGAACACAGAGGTCCTGGATGGGGCTCGGCCACCCTCATTGCCGGTGGCCACTGTATGAGTTTGTTCAGCGACTTAAAGGACAGAAATGTATTCTTTCCAAGTTCTGGAGGCCAGAAGTCTAAGATCAAGGTGGGGGCAGAATTGGTTCCTTCCAGGGACCATGAAGGAGGGATTTGTTCCAGGTCTCCCTCCTTGGCTTGTAGCTGGCCATCTTCTCTCTGTGTCTTCATATTGTCTTCCCTCTATGCGCATCTGTGTCCAAATTTCCCCTTCTTATGACACCAGTCCTATTGGACTGGGACCTATGCTAGGGACCTTATTTTAACTAATCACCACTATCAAGACCCGTCTCCAAATACAGTCACATTCTGAGACACTGAGCGTGAGGACATCAACATGTGAATTTTGGGAGGAGGGGGACACCATTCAACCCATTACAGAACCTGTGCCTGTCCCGAGGGATGAACACTTAGCATGCACGGAGGGCTCGGGTCTTATGGGAGGGTTTGCTCACTGCCTCTGTCTGTCTCTGTTGCAGCTGGAAGCTTATGTCCTGGTGAGTGGCCTGCCCCTCCACAGCTGGCTCAGAGACAGTTAGCCCGCTCTCTGCAAGACCTGGTCTGTCTTTGCCTAACACCCACCCTCTGGGTTGATCCCTGCCTGCCTCGGCACCCCATAGACTGGGACCCGGTCCATCCCGATCCCTGGGTCCACCCTGGAATAAGCTGAGCGTGTGTCTGTCCATCTCTTTGTAGATTTGCATGCAGCTCCCTAAATGAGGAGGCAGGCCGGCCCTTTCCGCCACCTTGTCCTCAGACAAGTCCCTTCTATGCCCCGAGCTTCTGTTGGCTTCATGTAAATAGCTAATCTTGGGGCCTCACTTGTCCTGCCCCCCTCACTTGTCCTGCCCTAGAGAGCAGGCTTGGAAGGTCCGTATGCACATTGGGCACACACAGGCTGCCTTGAGTTTACTGTGCATCCGTCCCCCTGCAGGACCCCCGGGGCTCACGGATGATGGAGTGGAGACACTTGCAGCCCTTATGCTGCGGTAAGTCTCTCTTCTCATCCTCTCTCCTAATTCCTTCTGTGGTTTGGGGGCTGCACCTTTGGGTGGCAGATGTGATACACCTTCCAGGAAAATAGAATGTGCTCTGTCTGGGCACCTGCTGCTCCTCCCCCGCAGCGTTTGGACCCTCCGCCCACATTTCTCTGTGCCTGGGATCCCAGCTGGGGATCCTCCTATAACTTGAGATCTTTCTGGAATATCAGGGCCTTGTTTGTTGGCACCCCCCCACCTTCCTCCTGCTGCAGACCTTCCTTGTCCTCATCCCCAACCCAACACGAGACAGTTCTTTTCCAGCTAGGAGTCAGAAGACTTTGCTTCGACTGAGGAGCTGGCATTTTTTTCTTTCTCTATGACAATAAGGGCCATGTAATTGACATCTCCCTTTGTGCTTTGGCCCTAAGGGAAGTGGAGTCCTGGGAGAGGGGAGCTGTAGGTGGGATTTGGGGAGACTGAGGACAGCTGTACACCCTTGACCTGGGAAATGCACAGACATGACAGACCCCTGAGTCCTGCTCGGGGGCTCCTGGCCCCCGCATGCCTCTGTGAACCAGACACAGAGAATGGGGTCTCTAGCCGACGTGTGGGCCATGGTGGTTTGTGCAGGTCTCCTGGCCTGGCCTTGACCCCTCTCCATGTCCATTTCCCTCTTCCTGATTCTGAGATGCCTAGAGAGGGCTGCCAAGTAGGGACAGGGCTTGTGTGATTCTCTGTCACCAAGGGAACGACTCGGGTGGGGAGCAGAGCTGCCTGCCCCTGGCCTTGGCCTCAGGGGTCCCCCAGGAGCCCAAGGTGCACTATCTCGCTGCTTCCCCTTCAGACTGCAGAGGTGCTTGTTCTGCTCAAATCCCCGCCAGCCTCGGGTGGCTTCTGGCTTCCCCGAGGGACTGCTCGGCCAGGGGGAGGTGCAGGGTCCCCGGGGCGCCTCTGCCCTGACCTCACCTCCAGATGCCAGGCCCTCTGCCCGCTCACTTGCCCCAGGATGAGGGGGGGCGTCTCTCTTCACACAGGCATCACCAACATGACCTTCCCCTTGTCTGACCAGCCGGTACTGGGAGAATGGTTCGTTTTTGTCGAAATGCAAGGCCACGTGTACAACAAGTCCTTTGAAGTTCAGAAGTATGGTAAGTCAGAGAATCTTAGGGCCCTAGGATTTCAGGTCTCGGAGAAACCACAGCCCTAGTGACAACACACATGACAAGGGGGAAGATGGCAGGAGCCTCATTCACTGAGGGCTCAGTAGGGCCAGGCACGATGTGGTCCTTTGTCATGTCCTTTAAAAAAAAATTGTAAAATATATGACTTCATATGAGTAGAATCGTAAGGTATTTGTCTTTTTGTGAGTAGCTTATTTCACGGAGCGTAATGTCCTCAAGGTTCATCCATGTTGCAGCAGGTGTCCGAATGTCCTTCCTTTTTAAGGTTGTCACTTCCTTTTGTTCTTTCATCCTTGTCCTGAACCTATGAGGTATCTCCATTTTACAGATGGGGAAACTGAGACTGAGAGAGCTGTTCAGGAAACTGCTTAGGTAATAAGAGCTGGGGAATGAACCTGGGCCAGAGCCACATACTCTGCTTCTGTGCTAAAATTCTCCCTGATGGGGTCAAGGATTTCTCTTCCTTTCACGAGGCAGGTCTTGGAAGGAAAATCCTTAGAGGTCAGGGTTATGGGTTGCAAGCAACAGAAGCCTGGTGCAGACCCAGTAAGCAAAAGGAAAGGGTTATAGGCTCGTGTAACAAGCTCTCAGGACCAGAGTCTTCATGTTTCCTCCATTCTGCTCCTTGGTGTCCATCTTTCCGTGAGCTGTGCAGGAGGACGAGATGGCTGGATGTGCCCAGGGCAGCAAAGAGTGACCTTTTCCAGCTGCAAGCACCCTCAGGATGCCCCTGACGGGTCCAGAAGCCTGGCTACTTGTACACCCCTGGGATGGGCTGGAATTGGCTGCACTCAGTTCAGGTGGCCTAAAACTGATGATACATGGTCCCCTGAGAAAAACGAAGTGCTGGTCCCCCAAAGATAGGAAATAGATGTGGCCCGCAAAATCCCCAGAGAGCTGCCTGTGCTCAACAACGGGTGATGTGGATTTCTATGGTGTCAGCAGCATAGAAACCCCAGAGTTGGCTTTGTGTTCCTCCCTCCCACATCTCCAGTACCCTTCTGGGGCCACCCCAGAGGTGGAAGCCACCCTGCCTCCCTCCTCTCTGCTCTCTCCCTTCAGTGTTGCCGAAGTTTGAGCTCCTTATTGACCCGCCCCGATATATCCAGGACCTGGACACTTGTGAGACTGGTACTGTGCGGGCCAGGTGAGAAAGAGGCGGCCACTGTTGGTGAGCCCTTCCCACTGTGGGCACGCCCCTCCCCTAGCACCCACCCCTTCCCAGGCAATGCTCCTTCCCTAGGACACGCCCCTCCTCCAGGGCACACCCATTCTCCTTAGGACTTGCTCCTCCCCTAGTACTTGCCCCTCCCCAGGGAAGCCCCTGCCCCTAGGAAATGGCCCTCCCCTAGGGCATGCCCTTCCCCAGGGCACACCCCCCAGGCCATGCCCCTTACCCTGCGGGCAGCATCCACAGCCAGTGGGCTGACCTACAGCCAGTGGGCTGACCCGCCTAATGACCAGGCTGTTGACGGAGCCCGATGTGAGGGTCGACCAGAGGGAGTCAAGAGGCTCTGTCCCTTTCTGGGGCCCCTGGGAGAGCCCTACATGGTCCGTGTCCCCGCCCCATCTCTGCCACCTGCCGGGGGTTGTGGCTGAGACTTCTCCCTTGTGTGTCACCCCTGGCTGTGTGTGTTTTAAAATCCAGAGACGTGGTGGATACACACATTTTTTTTTAACATCTTTATTGGAGTATAATAGCTTTACATTGTTGTGTTAGTTTCTGCTGTATAACAAAGTGAATCAGCTATGCGTGTACATATATCCCCTCCCTCTTGCGTCTCCCTCCCACCCTCCCTATCCCACCCCTCTAGGTGGTCACAAAGCATGGAGCTGATCTCCCTGTGCTATGTGGCTGCTTCCCACTAGCTATCTATTTTACATTTGGTAGTGTATATATGTCCGTGCCACTCTCTCACTTCGTCCCAGCTTAGCCTTCCCCCTCCCCGTGCACGTCCTCAGGTCCATTCTCTACGTCTTCGTCTTTATTCCTGTCCTGCCCCTAGGGTCATCAGAACCTTTTTTTTTTTTTTTAGATTCCATATATATGTGTTAGCATACGGTATTTGTTTTTCTCTTTCTGACTTACTTCACTCTGTATGACAGACTCTAGGTCCATCCACCTCACTACAAATAATTCAATTTCGTGTCTTTTTACGGCTGAGTAATATTCCATTGTATATATGTGCCACATCTTCTTTATCCATTCATCTGTTGATGGACACTTAGGTTGTTTCCATGTCCTGGCAACTGTAAATAGTGCTGCTGGATACACACATTTTATAGTCTAGAAAATACTATCAAAATTCTGGGTGTTATTTTTTAAATTTTACTCCCATTTTGCCCCTGTGTCCCAGTAAGCAGGTGTCTCCACTGCAT
This sequence comes from Mesoplodon mirus, assembly GCF_964341445.2. Lineage (NCBI taxonomy): Eukaryota > Metazoa > Chordata > Mammalia > Artiodactyla > Ziphiidae > Mesoplodon > Mesoplodon mirus. The sequence goes on from NC_138980.1 coordinate 45,309,846, forward strand.
CAGGCATGATATACATATATTTAAGTATTTTACTAACATCCATGAGAGGATGGTTTTATTCTCATTCTCCCGGTGAGGAAACCAAAGCTCAGAGAGGTCAGATCTCTGGTTCAAAGTTGAACTCCCTGGGCACTTAAGCCCAGCCAGGCTTTCCTGTTGTCCACGGTTGCTCGATCCTCTGGGCTGCCTTGCTCCAATGTGTGGCCAACCTCAGTGGTTGTCTCATATACCCTGCTGCTTTGGTCCAGAGTTCCTCTCTGGCCCTTGGTCTCTTTTTCTGTCCAACATGAGGCTTGGTGAAGAGGATCACAGGGCCCTGACATGATCCGTCCTTACTCAGGGCTACAGGGAGGGCTGTAAGGATAGAATATAGGATGGGAAGCATCCCTGGATTAGCCACTGTACCACTGATCACATCTTGTGGGGCCTGGCCTTCCTGAAACTGACCCCTCCCCCGCTGTCCCCTGGGCATCTCCTGCTTGTGAAACTTACTACCCTTTGTCCTTTCGTTCCAGGTATACCTTTGGGAAACCTGTCTCGGGGACTTTAACCATCAACATGACTGTAAATGGTGTGGGGTACTACAGCCAGGAGGTGGGGCGCCCCATCCTTAGGACCACCAAGGTGAGGAGCAGGGACCCCGACCCACTCGGTGGGTCCCTTCCCACCAGCTTCAGTTCTGTGATCGTCCATTTTATTTTGCTTTCCAAAATAGTTTAGATGGTGGGGATATTCTGATGATAAAATTCCTGCAGGCTGAACATAGAGGCTAGAACATATAAAAAAGAAGTAATAAAGTCGACTTGTCCTCTGATAGGCAGACACAGCCACTATTGGTATTTTGATGTGTTTCCTTTTAGGATGTTGTGTGTAAAGTTAAAAAAAAAGTTTTCTTGAGACATAATTCACATATCATATAATTCAAATCCCCATATAGAATGTACAAGTCGGTGGCTTTTAGTATATTACAGAGTTGTACAACCACCACCATACAGTTTTAGAATATTTCTGCTAACCGTCCCCCCACCCCCACCAATCTCTCACATCCTTTTGCAGTTAAGCCCTGTTTGCATCTCCAGCCCCTGGCAACCACTTACTTACATGCTTTGTCTCTGTGGATTTCTGGACATTTCATATAAATGGAATCATGCATCACGTGACCTTTTGTGTCTGGTTTCTTTCACTCAGCCTGATGTTTTCAAGGTTCATCCACATTGTATTGTGTGTAGGTACTTCATCCTTTTTTATGGCTGAGTAATATTCTGCGGCATGGTTGGACCACATTTTGTTTATCTATTCATTAGTTGATGGACATTTGAGTTGTTTCTACTTTTCGGCTATTATGGATGATGCTATGAACATTCATCTACAAGTTTTTGTGTGGCCAGATGTTTTCATTTCTCTTGGATTTGGAATCCCTGGGTTGTATGGTGTGCAATTAAATGAAGACTGCCCAAACAAGAACAAGCAAAGGCTATTTATTCGAAGCTTTCAGCAAGGGAGTCAGCCACCATCACCTGTGTCTGGCAGAGACTCAAAAGCAGGTGGAGAAGTGGGAAGGCTTTATAGTGAAAGAACGGGAAGGCTTCCAGTGTGCCATGATGGGAAGCTATTGGTGTGCAGAAGTCATGGGCGGGTAACTAGAAGCAGGCATCCAAAGTGATTGATGAGGGGTGCATATTTGGCTTTTTCCAATTGGTCCTAAGATGGAAGTGGGAACCAAAATCAGAAAAAATGTCAGTTCTTAATCTGGTCCTGGCCATTTGGGGCTTGTTGTTACGGGGGTTATTGTTTGGTTGCTATTGAGATAGGGGTCTGACTGCTTACAAGTCTGACTTATAGATACAGTTGGCCCTCCCATGTCTGAGGATTCTGCATCCCAGGATCCCAGATTGAAACTCTTTGAAGTTGGTTGAATCCGCAAATGCGGAACCGCGAATACGGACAGCCAACTGTAATGGGTTGGCTTTCTTGCTGGTGCCTGCAGAGTGTGGGTCTGAGTTCTCTTTTTTTCTGTATTATCTGGCCCTGGTCCATTTGTATATTCAGTCTCTCAGTGGTGTCTCTATGTTTAGTTGTTTGAAGAACTCCCAGACTGTTTTCCAAAGTGGCTGCATGATTTCACGTTCCCATGCGTGTAAAGTTTTATAACCTGGTTTTTGTTTTTCTTTTTCAACTTAACATTAAGTTGTGAGTGTGCTACTATGTAACATACAAACACATCTTGGAGATTCTGTGCCCCTGTAGGCATTAAACCCTGTCAGCGCCACCTCCTTCCCATTTCCACCCGAAGCTACTTCTTCATCCCTTTGCCGCCTGGGATGTGTCCCCCCTCTCTGTTCCTGAGGCTTCTCTTCTGTGGAGTAGACACCCTGGCCCCTCACCTCTTTCATGCCTGGTGTTGGTGCCCTTGGTGTCCTAGCCATTGTCCCTGGAGGCTGCCCCTGGTGGCCCTTGCCTTAATTTTCTCCTTTACTGAGTAATTCACTCCACAGCTGTTTGTGGATGTGGATTATTTGCCAGCCTCTGCCCCCAGGTCCTGAGATAGGGGTTGATTGAGGGGATTCTGTACCCCAGGCGTGGGAGGTGAGCCAGTGCTCCAGAGTGTGGCTGACCAGGTTCAAGTCCCTGCCTGCAGTCTGGCCCGAGGGGTTGTCTCACCTTCTGCCCAAGGAGCTGACTCCCTTCCTCCTGGGACATAACGCATGTCCAGCCAGGGATTCAGTCCCCACGCAGCTACTCACGGCATAGGTTGGGTGGGTCACCGAGTGTCCCCCTGGCCCTCCAAGCCACCAGAGCCACCTACTTTTTTTTTAATATTTATTTATTTGGCTGCACCTGGTCTTAGTTGCGGCACGCGGGATCTTCGTTGCGGCATGTGGGATCTGGTTCTCTGACCAGGGGTCGAACCTGGGCCCCCCAGATTGGGAGCATGCAGTCTTAGCCGTTGGACTGCCAGGGAAGTCCCCAGAGTCACCTACTTGAGCTCTGTGCTTGTGAGTCGTCTCTCAAAGCCACTCCAGCTCCCTGCGAGCACGACCTGTGTGTTTCCCGCCTCCAGATCCATGGCTCCCAGGACTTCAACATCTGCGTGAAGGACATGATCCTGGCTGATGTCCCTGAGCACTTCCGGGGCACCGTCAGCATCTGGGCCATGGTGACCAGCACGGACGGTAGCCAACAGGTGGCTTTTGATGACTCCACCCCCGTCCAGAAACAGCTGGTGGATGTCCGGTACTCCAAGGACACCAGGAAGCAGTTTAAGCCGGGTCTATCCTATGTGGGGAAGGTAAGCCCTGGGCATGGTGCCCAGCAGGGGCTGTCAAGGTCACAGGCTCTGTGCTGCCTCCCAGCCCAGCTCCTGCCCAAGGACCACTGTGTAACCACTGCAGTGCATGCCGTGGGCCCCACAGCCATGACTTGGCTGAATACTACACCGTTTGATTATGCCAGCAGAACTTTTGCCCTCTTGGGATCAAGGGACTGCTTTGCTGAGTGTGATGAGAGCTGGTACCCAGGGCAGGGGACACTGGACATTCTGCTCCACCTAAAAGCATGGTTTACTTTAATCCACATAGTTAGACATTCCCGTACCTAGAGTGTTAAACCAGGATGCTACGTATCCACTTATTATTATTATTTTTTAACATCTTTATTGGAGTATAATTGCTTTACAATTGTGTGTTAGTTTCTGCTTTATAACAAAGTGAGTCAGCTATACATATACATATATCCCCATATTTCCTCCCTCTTGCATCTCCCTCCTATATACACTACCAAACGTATCCACTTATTAAATCACCTTCCTTAACTGGGTTGACTTTATCTCTGGATGACTTAATAGCTAAGTCCCTGAAAGGCAGATCCCCGTCCCTGAGACAGACTGACTCAGATCCCCTGTGGGGAACAGCATTTTGAACAAGCCCCCATCTCCCTCCCACCCACCACACCATTTTTTCTACACAGTAAAGTTTGAGGTGACTAGAAATTCGAGATCCTTATCCTAATTGCTGAACTGGGGCGTCTGTTTCAATTGCAGCTGGGGGAGTCAAGGCCAGTGCAGCCTAGCATCACCTCAGGGGGAAGCTGGCCATGCCCTCTAACCCCTGCCTCTGCCCAGCACCCACACCCCTGTACCCTTTTATGTTCCATGGGTCACCCATAGGATCCTAGCAGTCTGTCCTCATGCTGTGTCCTGCTTCTCCTGCTCTGCTCTGGGACCTCTGTTTTCTCCTCCATGATGAGATCTCAGCTCCCACTGTCCCACACACAGAGACATGGCTTGTGTGCCCCTGGCTTTGAGGGTACCAGCTTGAGTAGAAGCTAAGGCACCATGTGCAGGGTCAGATTGTGTATGAAGAAGGGGCTTGGAGCTGTCCATTCAGTGAAAGGGGAGCATTTCACCTACACCTAAGAAATTTTCTACTGTCTGCCTTAAAGAACGGAGCTGAAGCTGGTCACCCCATCACCAGATACCTACACAGTTGAGGGGTGCTCCAGGGTCCTTCAGGAACCACTGACCGTATTTCTTCACAATATCTGAACCCCTCATTCTGACTGCCTTTTCTACCTGCCTGAATGAGTGAGGTCTGAGAGTCACGTGGAACTGTCCATGGCATTGCCTGCCCCATTCCTACCTGGCTATGGCACCAGGAGAATGGCTGGCATGTGGTGATTTGTGCCTTGTGACTTCTTTGCCAAGTCTAAGGTCATAAAAGTTTTCCCCTATGTTATCTTTGAAGTGTTTTGTAGTTCTAGCCATTACATTTAGGTCTCTGATCCATTTTGAGTTAATTTTGGTATATGGTGTGAGGTAGGGGTTCAACTGCATTCTTTTGCATGTGGAGATCCAGTTGTCCCAGAACCACTAGTTGAAGGAATTGTTCTTTCCCCATTGAATGGTCTTGGCACCCTTGTCGTAATTCAATTGACTATAATCTTTTTCTTTTCTTTTTTTTGCTGTGCCACTCGGCATGCAGGATCTTAGTTCCCTGAGCAGGAATTGAACCTATGCCCCCTGCAGTGGAAGCATGGAGTCCTAACCACTGGACTGCCAGAGAATTCCTCCTCACCATATTTTAATCTTATTTTTTTGAATCAATTGACTATAGATGGGTGGATTTATATCTGGACTCTCTTTTCTTCTACTCCACTGGTCTGCATATCTGTCCTTGTACCAGTATCACGTGTCTTGATTACAGTACCTTTGTAGTAAGTTTTGAAATTGGGATGTATGAGTTCTTGGTTCTTTTTCAGGATTGCTTTGGCTGTTTGGGGCCACTTGCAATTCCGTATGAATTTTAACATTAGATTGTTGATTGCTGCAAGGAAGCTGGCTGGGAGTCTGCTGGGGGATTGGGTTGAATCTATAGATCTGTTTGGGAAGTGTTGCCACCCTAACCACGTTGAATCATTGGTGACTCCTTCCAGGTGGAACTGTCCTACCCAGACGGCAGCCCGGCTGAGGGGGTGACGGTCCAGATCAGGGCAGAGCTGACGCCGAAGGACAACATATACACCACCGAGTCTGTGTCCCGGGGTGGGCTGGTAGGGTTTGAAATCCCCTCCATCCCTGTGTCAGCCCAACACGTGTGGCTGGAGGTGGGTGAGTCACCTAGACCCTTGTCATTCAGCCAGCAGGCATGGATTTGGTCCCTCCTCCAGGCCATGCTCGGGCACTGGGCCAGTGGACCTGGGTCTTGCCCCTGCCCTGAGGGAGTTCAAAGTCTGATGGGGGAGGCTGATAGTGAGTCAGATAACCCAACCACCCCAGAGTGAGGTGGGAGGCTGAGAAGAGATGAGGGTGCCTGGCTCCTGTGAGGGGATCTTCCCAGGTGGACTCCTGACAAGGGGGAGGTTCAGCCAGGCTGCTTCCAGGAAGGTGGAACAGCATATGCAGAGCCCCAGAGGCCCACAGTCCTAGTGTAATTGGATCCTGCAAATGCCCAGCTAGCCAAGCCATTTCAAGAAGATATGGAAGAGGGAGCCAGTGGGGCTTCCCCTCACCTCACAGGGGTGCTCAGGGCTTACCCAGAAGGCATTCTGTCACTCCAGTGCCCATAGTGGGGGATGTCTGGGCGGAGCCACAGGGGGGCAGATGGGAGGTGATGATGGAGAGGACACTGAGCCTGGAGCAGTGGAGGTAGAATTGGCAGGACCTGGTGTCCCCTTGTCAGGGGAGGGACAAGCAGGAGTGGTAAAGAGGATGTCCCAGCCCTCATCTCTATAGCTGGTGGTAGGCGTGGTGGTCCCACGGACACTGGGATGGTGGGGACAGAAGGCAGCTGAGAATAAATGTGTAGGTGGGAGCCAGGGACACTTGTGGTCACTATGTCCCCTGTGGGCGACATGTCCTTAAAGATTTTTTGTGTGTGTCTGTGGTACACGGGCCTCTCACTGTTGTGGCCTCTCCCATTGCGGAGCACAGGCTCCGGATGTGCAGGCTCAGCGGCCATGGCTCACGGGTCCAGCCGCTCCACGGCATGTGGGATCTTCCCGGACCGGGGCACGAACCCGCGTCCCCTGCATCGGCAGGCGGACTCTCAACCACTGCGCCACCAGGGAAGCCCACCTTAAAGATTTTTAACAGCCAGGGATCCCGAGGCCACCGACATTTTTTACCACCTGGCTACAAATTTGGAGGTTCCTGCTACCCCACTACCTTACAATTACAGCACCTGTGGACATGTAACATTATATTCATTTCAGGTGTTCAACATAATGATTTAATGTATGTATATATTGTGAAATGACACCACAGTATGTCCAGTTACCATACATAGTTACACTTTTTTTTTCTTGTGATGAGAACCTCTAAGATCTATTCTTTTAGCAACTTTCTCAAATGTACAATACAATATTATTAACTATAGACACCATGCTGTACATTACATCCCCAGGACTGAATTTATAACTGGAAGTTTGTATTTTTTGCAATTACAGTTTTATTATAGCAAAATGATACAAATTAGGACCAACCAAAGAGAGAGACACACATGCATAGGATGAGAGCTGGGAGAGTCCCAAATTTGTAGCTTCGTGTGCTGTCCCCATGGAGTCAGGACATGTCACCCTCCTGACACTACACAGAGCACTGCCAATAGGGATGCTCACTCCCACCTCGGTGTCCACAGTTTTTATTGGGGTTTCATTACATAGGCTTGATTGATTAATCAGTGGCCCCATGACTGAACTCAGTCTCTAGCCGCCTCCCCTCCCTAGAGGTCAAGTTGATACCATATCACGTGGCTCAAAGCCCCAACCCTCTAATCCCATGATTGGTCTTTCTGGCATGACTGTCCCCATCCTGAATTATCTCATTAGCTCACATTATCAGGACCCACCATGAATAACAAAGACACCCGCATCACTTGGGAAATTTTAGGGGTTCAGAGGCTATCTGCCAGTAACTGAGATAAAGGTGGGCCAGCTTCTTTTTTAAATTAATTAATTAATCAATCAATTAATTAAGCTGTGTTGGGTCATCGTTGCTGCACGCAGGCTTTTCTCTAGTTGCGGTGAGTGGGGGCTACTCTTCACTGAGGTGTGGGCTTCTCACTGTGGTGGCTTCTCTTGTTGTGGAGCATGGGCTCTAGGCATATGGGCTTCAGTAGTTGTGGCTCGTGGGCTCTAGAGTGCAGGCTCAGTAGTTGTGGCGCACGGGCTTAGTTGCTCTGCGGCATGTGGGATCTTCCCAGACCAGGGCTGAAACCCGTGTCCCCTGCATTGGCAGGTGGATTCTTAACTACTGCGCCACCAGGGAAGCCCACAGCTTCTTTATTCTTTATCACACAGAGGTCTTAGACTACCCCCTTCCTGCCCCCACTTCTGGCATCTCTCTTGTGTTAGCCACACTTTTCCAGCAGCAAGTGAAGGCAACAGGTTCAAACTCCCAAAGGAGCAAAAGTAATATAACTGCCAGTCCCTGGGGCATGAAGGGGGAGGATGGAGAGCTCCAGGTGGAGCAGCGTCCAGAGCTCTGGGGATGCTGTCCAGTGCGGCTTCTCCCTCTCCTGACCACCATCTCCCCTGTGCTCACTTCCCAAGCAGGTTATACCCTCCGAGAAGCCACTGAGGCTGCTGGCAAGCCCAGGACATGGGCTTCCCTAATATGCCCATGATGGAACTGTCTCTCAGTGGCAACATGGGCCACCTGTCATTGCCTGAGCCAACCCCCAACACCCTGTGGCCAGCCTTGGACACTTGCTTCCCGTGGAGCTGGGGAAGAACAAGCTAGCCACACTGGACCCCATATCTGAGAACTGGGGAAGAGGTTCTTCAAAGGGAAATTGGAGCATGAGAAGATCTTGCTGCAGGGCAGGGCAGGGCAGGCAGAAGCATGGAGTTGGGACACATCACCCTCCTGATACTACACACAGAGCACTGCCAATAGGGATGCTCATTCCCACCTCGGTGTCCACAGTTTTTATTGGGGTTTCATTACATAGGCTTGATTAAGACCCCCTTCCTACACCAAGCATCCAAACCTTGATCAAATACCCTCTCTTCTTTAGACCAAGGTGACAGCACTCGGCGGAAAGCTCGTGGGGGCCCAGTACCTGCCCAGCTACCTCTCCCTCAGCAGCTGGTACTCCCCCAGCCAGTGCTACCTGCAGCTGCAGCCGCCCTCCCTCCCCCTGCAGGTAAGGCTTTCAGGTGTGCCCTTCTCGAGCAGGACGGGGCCCAAGAAGCAGCATGCACGTGCCTCCAGGGAGCCTGCACATGCCCCGGCAGGGTTAATGCTGATGCTGACACAGGAGCCCCATCCCTCTGGCAAGGGGAGTATTCCGTGGAATGAATGCCTGTAATTTATTTATGATGGACATTTAGGCCAAGGCCAGGGTTTACTGTGATGTCACCTGCCCTCAGGGTCCTGTTGGCCCTGGTTCCCCACTGTCTGGAGTTTCTTGTGCAAAGGCACCAGAAGTCACCCACCAGACACTTGGAGATACACCGAGTGCAAAGATGAGACGAACTCAGAGCTGGGTCTCACATTAGTTCTTCCCAAGTCTATTATTCCACGATCCAAATTAAGTAAGATGTGTGAAGATGTGTGTGGAAATAGGGATCTGTAAACACTGAGCAGAAAATATGGAGACTTCGCATACACTCACTTCCCCTGCACGCAGTTTCCCTGATTATTACCATCTGTTAAAATTGATGAGCCGCTATTAATAAGTGATTATGAACTAAAGTCCCCAATGTATGTCAGGGTTCCCTCTTGGTGGTGCACATTTTATGACAAATGCACAGTGTCACGTATCCACCGTTACAGTGTCATACAGAATCGTTTCACTTCCCGAAAAATCCACTGTGCTCTACCTGTTCATCCCTCCCTCCCTCCAACCCCTGGCAAACGCTGAGCTTTTCACTGTCTTTATACTTTTTCCTTTTCCGGAATGTCATAGAGTCAGAATTATACAGTGTGTGTCCTTTTCAGATTGTCTTCTTCTTTTTTAAAAAAATATTTATTTATTTGGCTGCAATGGGTCTTTTTTTTTTTTTTTGGCTGTGTTGTGTCTTCGTTGCTGCATGAGGGCTTTCTCTAGTTGCAACGAGCGGGGGCTACTCTTCATTGTGGTCTGCATGCTTCTCATTGCGGTGGCTTCTCTTGTTGTGGAGCACGGGCTCTAGGCACGTGGGCTTCAATAGTTGTGGCACGTGGGCTCAATAGTTGTGGCACATGGGCTTAATTGCTCTGCGGCATGTGGGATCGTCCTGGACCAGGGATTGAACCTGTGTCCCCTGCACTGGCAGGTGGATTCTTAACCACTGCACCACCAGGGAAGTCCTGTGCCGGGTCTTAATTGCAGCACATGGGATCTTTGTTGCCACTTGCAGGATCTTTGTTGTGGCATGTGGGATCTTTTTTAGTTGCGACATGTGGGATCTAGTTCCCTGACCAGGGATTGAACCCAGGCCCCCTGCATTGGGAGTGTGGAGTCTCAGCCACTGGACCACCAGGGAAGTCCCCAGATTGGCTTCTTTCACTTAGCAATTTGCATTGAACTACCTCCGAGTCTTTTCCTGACTTGAGAGGGGCTTTCATTTTCATGGCGAATTATATTGCATCATATGGTTTGGATCAACTGCGGTTTGTTTGTCCCCTCACCTATTAAGCGATATATACGTATATGTATGTTTTATAAAGCACTCTGTTAATTCCCCTAATTGATGCTCTGTGGGCTGAGCCCGGCTGCCGTGGGTGGTGACAGGCTTGCCAGCATTGCCCCTAATGGAAACCACTTGCCAATGGGACTCCCAGGCCCTACCAGCCCTGTAAACTTCTGAGATCCCCTCTCCGAGGGTGCTGCCCAGACCCGAGGGGCCCCTGGGATGCAGCTCGGAGGAACTGAGGTGGCAGGGCTGCCTATTCCCTGGGCTTAGTGGCCTTCTGTGGGGGTTATGAGAATGAGAAGCTCCAGTGAGATCGTGCCCAGCTTGGCTGCACACACTGTTCTTGTTTTAATACTGTTTAACCATCTGTGCAGCATAGGGATGCTGGTGTTGGCCACCTTCTTGTGGGGGTGGGAAGGAGTCCTGTGTCATGTCTGCTGGGACTGCTGTTCCCATAGGCGAGGACTTGGCTGGGCCGCTCAGAGTTTCTTCTTGGAGGGACACCTCTGTCCTGCCTCAGTCAGGTTAGCAGGCGCCAGCTCTCCCCGTCCCAGACTGTCATCGAGGGGCCCTGAGTGTGACCTCAGGGCACTGAGGCAAGAGTGGCCATGCTTGGTGCAGTCCCAGCTCTGTGTTGGGGCCCTTTCTTCCGCCTCCAGCACCAAGGGATGTGCAGGGAGGAGCTGCTCTGTAAATGGGGCTGTCACCCCAATATTTTAGGGTTGCTCTGATGCCATGGGGTTAGTTCGTGAGAAGAAGAAAAAGATTTGCACTCTTTCCTTCTTTTTTTTCCCCAACATCTCAAACAGAAAGAGACTTTTGTTTGGGTGTTGTTATAAGGAGGATATTTGCAAATTTAGAAAGAAATTTTAAAAAAGTATAATAAATAACCATATGCTTTTCACCTAGATTTATGAATTAATATTTTGCCTCCATCCATCTACCCACCCATCTAGCCACCCACCCACTCACCTACCTACCCATCCATCTACCCATCCACCCATCCATCCACTCATCTATTTATCTCTCCATCCACCCATCCACCCACCCATCTACCCACCCCCCACCCGTCCACCCATCCATCCATCCTCCCATCTACCCACCCATCCATCCACCTACCACCCATCAACCCATCCATCCATCCTCAACCCACCCATCCACCCATCAACCCGTCCATCCACCCACCCACCCATCCATACATCCATCCATCCATCCATCCATCTATCCTCCATCCATCCATCCATCCACTCATCCACTCACATATCCACCCATCCATCCGTCCTCCCATCTACCCACCCATGCACCCATCATCCACCTACTACCCATTCCCCCACCCATCTACCCATCCAACCATCCACTCACCTATTTATCCATCTATTTCTTTCCACCTTATTTATTTATTTATTTATTTATTTATTTATTTATTATTGTTATTATTATTTTTTTGCGGTACGCGGGCCTCTCACTGTTGTGGCCTCTCCTGTTGTGGAGCACAGGCTCCGGATGCGCAGGCTCAGCGGCCATGGCTCACAGGCCCAGCCGCTCCGCGGCATGTGGGATCTTCCCGGACCGGGGCATGAACCCGTGTCCCCTGCATTGGCAGGCCGACTCTCAACCACTGAGCCACCAGGGAAGCCCTCCACCTTTTTTGACTGCAATATTTGAAAGTAAATTACAGATATGATGCTTCACTCTTAAATACTTGAGCATAATATGTCTTAAAAATAGGGACATTCCTCAACATGACCGCAAGGTCATTGTTATATCTAAGAAAATTATATTAACTCAATCATATTGTTTAATTCACAGGCAATATTCAGATTCTCAAAGGTGTCCTCGAGATATAGTTTATATATAGTGTGTATACACACCCATGCATGCCTGCACATATGTGTGAGTGTGCATGTGTATGCATGTCTTGCAGATGCATGCTTGTGCATGTGCACATGTATGTGCGCTCACCTGTGTGTGCATGTGTGTATGCGTGCATGCATTTTACTCAGGATCAATTTAAAAGTTGCATTTGGCTCTTCTGTGTCTGTAATCGTTCTTGATCTAGAACAGTCTCCCTGCCTTTTCATTGCCATGACTTTTGTAAAGAATTCAAGCCTGTGATCTTGTAGATTATCCCACATTATGAGTGAGATTCAGGTTAAAACATGGTTCTGGCAAAACTACTATGTACGTACTCCTTTTGTTGAGTCCCATCAGGAGGCACAGATTTGGGCAGCCCCACCCTTGCTGAAGCTGATCTTATCCTTGATTTGGGTCTGGTTCCTACCAGCTCTTTCCCTCTGCAGGTGAGGCTAATAAATAATCTGGGTAACACTCTGAGGTCCCTGCCACAGTGTCCTGAGCCCCAGCAACCTTTCACCGAATACCTTTGGCATCTTTGATGATTCTTGCTGTAATCAGTTATCACACTGGCTTTATGATGGATATTCTGATTTCTGCACTTATTATGATTCTGACATTCCTTCTAAATTTATTAGCTGGTAAAAAAAGAACTTGCCCCACTATTATTTTTGCTGTATTGTTGTTTTCAGTGTGCCTATGGACTTGTGAACTTCTAAAAAATTATTCAGTGTGTTATAATCTGTTACCACCATGCTTCCTTTTTTCATTTCAGATTTTGGAATAACTTTAGACTTACAGAAGAGTTGCCCATATAGTGCAGAGAGTTCCTGCATATCCTTCATCCAGCTTTCTTTCCCTAGTGTTTTAAATTGTTTGTCTTTTCGTTTTGTGAGAGTACTTTATATATTTTGGACATTAGACCCTTATCAGATACATGACTTGGAAGTATTTTCTCCCATTCTGTGGGTTGTCTTTTCACTTTCCTGATAGTGTCCTTTGATGCAACAAAGGTTTTTAATTTTGGTGAAATCCAATTTATCTGTTACTTTTCTTTCGTTGTTTGTGCTTTTGGTGCCATATCTCAAAGAAACCATTGCCAAATCCAAGGTCATGAAGGTTTACCCCTATGTTTTCTCCTAACAGTTTATGGTTTTAGCTCTTGTATTTAAGTCTTTGAACCATTTTGAGTTAACTTTTGTATATGGTGTGAGGTAGGGTCCAACTTCATTCTTTTGAATGTGGAGATCCAGTTGTTTCAGAATCATCTGTTGAAAAGACTGTTCTTTCCCCATCAAAAGGTCTTGGCACCCTTGATGAGAATCAATTTGCTACAGATGTTTATTTCTGGACTCTCACTTCTATCCTATTGATCTATATGTCTGTCCTTATACCAATACCACACTGTCTTGATACTGTAGCTTTGTAGTAAGTTTTGAAATTGGCAAGTGTGAGTCCTACAACTTTGTTCTTTTTCAAGATTGTTTTGGTTATCCTGGATCCTTTGCATTTCCATGTGAATTTTAGGATCAGCTTTTGCACTTGGACAAAAAAGGCCACTGGCACTTTGTTAGGCTTTCCCCTAATGTTACCATCTTATGAAACCATGACACATTTGTCAAAACTAAGAAATCAGCACTGGACATGACTATTAACTAAACCCCGGACTTTATTTGGATTTCCCTAGTTTTTCCAGGCACCTGCTTTTTTTGTTCCAGGATCCCATGCAGGATCTCACACTGCATTTCGTGTCCTCCAGTCTGATGGTTTCTTGGTCTTTCCTTGTCTTTCATGACCTTGACACTCTAGAAGAGTTCATTCGTCTTTCTGCCTCTCCAGTTCCCCAAATTTGGCTGTGGGAGTGAGTACCTTTGGGTCAGCTCCTTAAACAGGTGGGTTCTTGTCTTCAGTGGGAAGTAGAATGACATTTATTAACCACCCACAGTGAACAGGTGTAGTGTTGAGAATGATACATTCATCATTTCATTGGATCCTCAGGACCTTCTGTCCAGGAGATATAACCTTATTTTACACATGGGGAAACTGAGGATCAGAGAGGTGAAGTGACTTGCCCAAGGACCCACAGTGAGAATGATACTCACCACTCACCACCTCAGATTACCCTCCTCTGGGCATTCAGGGTGGCCCAGATGTTTGGGGAGAGTCATGGATTGTAAAACATGGGGCAGAGGAGGGAACCTCTGGGGCAAAAGTCCAGAGGATGACTTCTCATGCAGCCTGTAACCTCATTGTTGGATATGGTCACACTCCAAGCTCTTGGGGAGGTCACAGGACCTGGGAGACCTCAGCTGTAACACAGGGAATGAGGGCAGCTTGGAGGTTAAGCATGGGGCTCTGGCTTCAGCCCTTTGGGGTTTGAATCCTGTCCCCACCACTCGCTGATGTTGGGAAAGGACCAAACCCCCTCTGGAAACTTGGGGATTTTGATAGAACCCAACTCATCAAGTGTATATCCAATGAGAAGTTCCAGCCCATTGCCAGCACTGGTGCCTGTGAAGTTAGGGAATAGTCCCCAAGACCATCCCCCCCACAACTGCAGAATTTGGGGGGTCACCAAACCACTTTCAGTTTCCTTAATCTCTAGAGGGAGTCACAGAATCACTGAAAGCTGTTAGAATCACAGTTACAGTTTAATACAGTGAAAGATACAGATTAAAATCAGGGAAGGCAAGAGGATCATAAGGCAGGGGCCAGGTGAGTTCTGAATGTGAACTTCCAGTTGTCCTCCCCCGACAGAGTCAAGGACAGTGTTGCTTTGCCGGCAACAATGTGTGACTACATGCATGGTGTACTGCCAACCAGGGATGTTCACCTGAGCCTCAGTGTCCAGGGTTTTTATTGGAGGTTAGTCACATAGACATGGCTGACCACCTGCCTGGCCGACCCTAGTCTCAGCCCCTCCAGAGGGCAAACTGATATAGTGTGGCCCAATGTCCCTACCATAAATTATATTGTTAGTATCTGGTGTGGCCCCAGACCCCAGGTAAACAAAGATTCATCAGGCAGGACATTTCAAGGCCTTAAAGATCACCTTCCAGGAGCAGGGGACAAAGGCCAGACCTCTCTTAGGCTAGGTTCAGATCCTTACTACACTGCCCTCACTGAGAGTTTCCATACCCTTATCACATTTCATCCACAGCACAGCCCCATTTACAGAGCATCAGCTGAGGTTGCCATGGGGATGTGGCCACAGCCAGGACCAGATGCTGAGCACTCAGCTCTGAAGCCAGTGCTCCTCCCTCAGCTTTCTTGGCCTCCCTGTGGCCCCACAGTGGCCTTCTCCCTAGGGTAGGCTGTGGCATTGGTGCTGGGCTGTGGGTGCCAGGCATGGCTCCCCATGCTACATGTCTCCCACAGGTCGGGGAGGATGCCCATTTCCCAGTGAAGTCCACGTGTCCCTGCAATTTCACTCTGTACTATGAGGTGGCTGCAAGGGGCAACATTGTGCTCTCGGGCCAGCAGCCTGCCCACATCACCCAGCAGAGAAGCAAGCGGGCAGTCCCGGAGAAACCCATCCGCTTAATGCACCTTTCCGAGACAGGTGAGCTAGGCCACAGGCTGGAGGTTCCTATATTCTTTCTGAACCATTGAGACTGGGGTGGGCGCCCCAGCAAGGAGGAGTAGGCAGGGTGCAGCCAGGAGGGGTCCTGCCTCAAGGTGGAGGGCACATGTCCCAGGCAAGACCAGGTTGGGGCCAGGAGGTTGGGCAGTGACCAGCTGTTGGAGGCAGCTCCTCTTGAGGCTGCCATGGGCTGGGCCCCTGCACAGGCCCATGCTGTGCCAGGTTGCCATCTGCCAGGCCCCTTCTGCCTTTGCCCAGACTGATTCCCCATTTAGGGGTCCTTCTTTTCCCTCTCCTTGACTCCACATGTTCCTCACAAGACCCACCTCCTCCCCTGGGTCTTCCCGGCCCCCTCCTCTTCACAGCCCTTCTGCCTAAAGCAGGACCCCCTAACTAGGGACTATGGACACTTGCAGGATATTCTTTGTGATGGGGCCTGTGCTGTGCACTGTAGGGTGCTGAGCAACATCCCTGGTCGCCCCCCACTAGATGCCAGTGGCAACCCCCCTACACACAGTATGACAACCTAAAATGTATCCAGATATCACCAATGTCTCTAGGGGGAAAAGTGACTCCTGGGTTTGAATCACTGAGATAGATAGATAGATAGATAGATAGATAGGGAGACAGATTCATAGATAGAATCATCAATAGATAAATTGATAGATGGATGGTTAGATAGAGTCATAGATGGATGGATGGGTGGATAATTGGATAGATGGATGATGGATAGGAAGGCAGGCAGACAGGCAGACAGTACGTCAGACGGGGTCTCTCTCATCCAAGTCACTTTCTCATCCTCCACACTACTGATGCTTGGGGCTGGATTATTCTCTGTGGGGCTATCCTGTGCATTGTAGGGTGTTGGATAGCATCCCTGACCTCCACCCACTAGATGCCAGTAACACCCCCAAGTTGTGACAACCAAAATTACCACATGTCCCCTGGGGAATAGCAGTGCCATGGTTGAGAACCACTGGCCTGAATGGTGCTTTGGACATTGTGCACCCACATCCTCTTGGGCTTATCTTCCCTTCTGAGTGAAATAACAGGGGATGTGAGTATCCATGGAGTAGTTGCCCTGGGCCAGCCTTGGGCTGGCATCTCTTCATGCTACACCCTATGTAACCCCCAGGGCAACTGGGGCATCAGTGGTTCTACTGTGGGATGCTGAGTTTTCATGTCTCTCCCCACCTTTCACTTGTCTAAGAGCCCTCTCCAGCCCCAGCAGCAGAGGTCAGTGTGTGCGTGACCTCTCTCCGGCTGACCGTGACCCCCAGCATGGTCCCCCTTGGCCGCCTGCTGGCCTTCTACGTCAGGGAGAATGGAGAAGGGGTGGCTGACAGCCTCCAGTTTGCTGTTGAGACCTTCTTTGAAAACCAGGTAGATCATCGGGAACCAAACTGGGGGAGGGAGAGGAGATGGGCAAGAGTCATCAGGGCTGAGGGCCCCAGGGTGTCGAGGCTGGGATGGACTGCGCACAGCTGCCAGTCAGACTTCACATAGTACGACAGGCAGGACTTTTAAGGGTTGCCCTACCTTCAGGATCCTAAGTTGCGTCTTTACTGGAGATCCTCCAAAACTCACCCAGATGGGGATTGCATTCATTACACACAGGAAAAGTGGTCAGCTGTTCTCTGTCCCTGCTGGGCTCCAGACCTAAGGGACACCACTCACATCCCCCCAAACGGGCTCCGCCCCCCACGTCCTCTCCCTGCACCCTCCCAAACTGGCTGCAACATGTCCTCTGTCACTGCCCATCTCCCCACCTCTCTTCTCCCCTCCCATCTTCTGCGCAGAATGTACCAGTTGCACCAGCCTAGTTCCCGTCATTCAACCTCCCATCCTTGTCCTCATCTGGGCAGCAAAGCCAGGGTCCCAGCTGAGCTGGCGAGGACCGACTCTTGGAGGGCAGAGAGGGTGAGTGGGTGGGTCTGGAGAGTTTGGCCAAGCTCCTGAGTTTTCTGCTGTGTTTGGGTCCAGGTTTCACTGACATATTCAGCAAATGAGACCCAACCCGGGGAAGTCATTGATCTGCGGGTCAGGGCTGCAAGCGGCAGCTGCGTGTGTGTTGCTGCGGTTGACAAGAGCATCTACTTGCTCAGGTCTGGGTTTCGGCTGACTCCCACCCAGGTGAGCAGGGGCCCTTGGGCGCTGGGCTCCAGCATCTTCACGGGCGTCTCTTCCTTTCCAATAACTGAAAAGCCCCGTATATATCAAGATTGTCTCTCTTCACTGGGTTCATTCTCAGCAAACCCCATCCTTGTCACTGTTTGGGTGCAGTTAAAAGATCTTGGAGTCAAATCCAATGTGACGTTGTCCGGGTCCCACCTCTTCAGCCCCACGCTGCCCATCTTAAAAATGGGTTAATGCCACCAACTCCTGTCTTCTAAGATTGGTTCCAAGTGATACATGTGAGAGGATGTTGAGATGGGAGCCTGCCAGGCCAGTTTGGGTTGAAAAGAAACCCTCAGTTGACCAGTTACTGCTCCCCTTTGTTTGTAGGTTTTCCGGGAATTGGAAGATTATGATGTTTCTGATGCTTTTGGGGTGTCCAGGGAGGATGGGCCCTTCTGGTGGGCTGGGCTGATGGCCCGACGACGCCGGCGCTCCTCCATCTTCCTGTGGCCCTGGGGCGTCACCAAGGACTCCGGGTTTGCCTTTGCCGTAAGGAGAGGTGGTCTTGGACCCCACTGCCCCCTTCTGAGCTCCTTTCCCTTTGAAACAAAGGGTCTCGGGGTACAGAGATGGGTTGGGGTGGAAGTTTCCAAACTTTTAGCATTGCAGACTCTTTTTTGATTCTCCCCAGTGGAAGCTCATATGTGGACCCTCCCAATTTGCAAAACGGACGAGAGCAGAATGAGTATCCATTGATAACTTGAACTTGTTCTGGAGCAATGACGATGAAAGTGCTTTGGTGGAAGGAAAACCTACACTATGGGTGCAGGTGCCGTGTTCTCAGGTGGTGGCCTCACCCTTGCTGACATTTATAGCTCAAATCTGTCCCCTTCCTTCCTGGCTCCGGGGACCAGGGCGCTGCTGGAGATGCAATACACACAAATGTCATTCTAGCCCACTTTAGCATGCTGGCAGTCTCCGCTCAAATGCATGAGGGCACTTTTCATCCCAGGTTTTAAATCATTTAAAAGGCATCCTTGGGAATCCTCTGGTGGTCCAGTGATTAGGACTCTGTGCTTTCACTGCTGGTGCCTGGGTTCAATCCCTGGTCGGGGAACTAAGATCCTGCAAGCCCTGTGGCATGGACAAATAAATAAATAAATAAATAAATAAATAAAAGGCATCCTCTTCTTCCCATTTTTATTATGGAAAATTTTCAAACATACAGAAACGTTGAACGAATTAGCGAACACCTGTAGATCCACCACTTGGATCCCACAGTTAACATTTTGCTGTATCAAATATATATACCAATATATATACATATATATATTTTTTTATTAAATAATTTTTTGATGTGGACCATTTTTTAAAAGTCTTTATATTGAATTTGTTACAACTGCTTCTGTTTTATGTGTTTTGGTCATGAGGCACGTGGGATCTTACCTCCCCGACCAGGGATCAAACCTGCACCCCCTACACTGGAAGGTGAAGTCTTAACCACTGGACCACCAGGGAAGTCCCTATCTTATAACAGTAATAACTTCAGCCCACAGTCATTGGCTCTTGGTCCGGATTAGGCACTGCACCAATTGATTTGTTTTAAATAGAGGTGAAATTCACATAGCAGAAAATTAGCCCATTTTAAAGTGAACAATTCAGTGGCATTTAGTTCATTCACAGTGCTGTGCAAACCAGCACCTCTGTCTAGTTCCAGAACATTTCCATCACCCCAAAAGGAGACCTGTCACCATTAGCAGTCACTCCACACCCACCCTCCCCCAGCACCTGGCAATCACTGATCTGCCTGTGGCTTTGGACATCTCATATAAATGGAATCATACAAGATGTGGCCTTTTGTGCCTAGACCACAAATGCAGTGGCCTCCCCTCTGCTCTGCCCTGGATGGTTACTGGGTCCCATAACCCCCTTAGTCCGTGTCACCAAGCCTGGAGAGAGAACTGACTCCCTCAGGGCTACGCAGCAGTGATGTTGGGGCAGTGACCTCTGGGACTACAATGTCCACTTCCCCACTGTGGGTCTGGGCATTGTCTGTTGCCTAGGAAACAGGACTGGTGGTGATGACAGACCTGGTG
Organism: Mesoplodon mirus; assembly: GCF_964341445.2. Taxonomy (NCBI): domain Eukaryota; kingdom Metazoa; phylum Chordata; class Mammalia; order Artiodactyla; family Ziphiidae; genus Mesoplodon; species Mesoplodon mirus. The sequence goes on from NC_138980.1 coordinate 45,329,613, forward strand.
AGCCTGAACCACCGGCAAGATGGCGGTCTGTACACTGATGAGGCTGTCCCTGCCTTCCAGCCCCACACAGGGAGCCTGATGGCAGCAGTGTCCTCCAGACAACCCCCCAGGTAATTGCCACTGCCTCGAGCAGGGTTGTCTAAACTCATACTGTTGACATTTGGGGCTGGATCATTTTCTGCAGTGAGGCTGTCCCATGCACTGTAGGGTGTTGAGTGGCATCCCTGGTCTCCACCAACCAGATGCCAGTAACCCCCTGCCCCTACCCCCAGTTGTGACAACCAAAAATGTCTTCAGACATTGCCCAATGTCTCCTTGGGGCCAGACTCACCAATGGCCTAGTGGGCTGGGGCACTGAGCACTTTGGCCCTGCTTCCCCTGGTCCTTGGACCCATCCAAGTGCATGGAATTAGGGGTTGGGGATGCAGAAGAGAAGGAAGGTGTAACAGGGGAGCAGATCTGCCTAGGGACAGACAAATTGGGGCAGGGTGGGAAACTGTGGTTTGATCCTCCCACTCCCAGAGACTCTGCTTAGAAAATTCTTTCTATTACCCTTTCTCCTTCCTCCCACCATTTCCTCCTTCCTTCTCTTCCTCTCTCTTCCCCCTTCCCCTCCAATTCTTTACCTTTTGGAGTTAGACACCAAGTAATTACTTTTCAGTCTTTCTTATTTTATTTTATTTTATTATTTTATTTTTATTTATTTATTTTTTTGCGGTACGCGGGCCTCTCACTGTTGTGGCCTCTCCCGTTGCGGAGCACAGGCTCCAGATGCGCAGGCTCAGCAACCATGGCTCACGGGCCCAGCCACTCCGTGGCTTGTGGGATCTTCCCAGACTGGGGCACGAACCTGTGTCCCCTCCATCGGCAGGCAGACTCTCAACCACTGTGCCACCAGGGAAGTCCTCAGTCTTTCTTACTTTAAATCAAATGTTTAAGCCTCAGAGTGTTGCTTTGGCTGCACCCAAGTTGTGCTATGAAGTGTTTCCATTATTGCTGGCTTCCAAGTAGATTCTTACTAGCAGAAAAATTGATTTGCCCAGATGTGGCAAATGACTTACCCAGATGTGTTTTCAATTTTCAAGTGATTTTTTAAATTATTATTATTTTATGTGTTTTATAAATTTGTGCCAGATGTGCATCATGGCCAGCGAACATGGTCTGTATGATATCCACTATGATCACAAACAGTCTGTATGATACCCATCATCTGGTTTTTATTTTGGAGACTGGCTATGTGGAATATGGTCTGTTTTTGTAAATGCTCATATCTAGCTGAAAAGAATGTCCAAGCTCCTGTCATTGGGTATAGGATTCTCTATGAGTACTTTTGGTCAAGTCTATGGTAGATGGTGCCCAAACCCTCCATATCCTTGCTCATTTTGTTTCTTTGCTAACTTATCAATTACTGAGAGAGAGGAGTTCACATCTCCCACTTAGATTTGTGGCTTTGTGCCTGGTCTCAATGGAAACCTTTGTTTCACAGGAGGTAGTGTTTCTTATTCTCTCCTATCTTTCCCTTTGTCCCCTCCCTTCTGCTCCCCCATCACCCACCTGTCTTCTTTCCCACCTTCTTCATTCTCTGCCTCTCCCACTAGCTCCTCAACTCCAGCCAGCTTGGGGAGGGGTAGGGTGTTTTGAAGACCTTGCCTTTTCACTCTCTCTGAATTTAGGGGTGTGTAGGCTGGGAAAGGGGAGGCAGGCCTTGGATGTACCCTTTCCTGCCAACTCATTCAATGAGAAGCACAGAACCAAGTGGGCCAGGGATGGGGTCAGTGTGGTTAGCAGTGCCCCAGCATCTGGGTCTCTTTGGAGACCTTGAGGGTGGCACCCAGACTCCTTAGCCCTTGTTCTGAGCCAGATGTGGCCCAGAGGATCTCCCACCCTGGCAGTCCTGTCTATGAAAGCCCTCTTCTTATTTCAAGCCCTCTCTGCCCAGATTGGGAACCTTCCCAGTCCCCTCAGTCTCCTCTGCAGTGGTTTCTGGATACCTGAATCCCCTAGGTTCTTCCTGCCCAAGTCACACATTTAACAGGCCCACAGGGGTCCTCGTTTCCAAACTCCACATCAGGGCATAGGCAGACCACGCTCCCCCTATGGTACTTTGGACACACACGAAGGCATTTCTGAGATGTGGTTGAGTGAGGAGGTGGAATATTGGCCCCTGAACATCCTTCAGCCAGACACTACTCTGGAAGCCTGGAGTCTCCCATGTGCGTGCCTCCTGAGAGCTTGGCCTGAAGTGGATATGCAAGCAGCCTCGAAACCCAAAACCTCAAAGGGAATAGTAAATCCCAATGCAGAAAGGCGTAAGAAATGCCTCAAAAAGCAAGTGTTTGTGCCTTTTTGTAATTGGATAATGCATCCTTATTCTGAAGGATATTTTTCTTAACCATATGTGGTTCAATTATTTTTCAAAGAGTATGAAAGGGTATATAATGAAATGGAAGTCTCCCTCCCACCTCCAGGTCCTCCGTTCCCTTCTAAGAGGCAATAATGGTCAATAATTCCTTAGATATCCTTCTTGAAATTTTCTGTGTATACACAAGGATTTTTTTAAAAAAACGCAATGGGAGAATACTATAATACTGTTCTGTGCCTTCCTTTTTAAAGTCAGCAATAAACCTTAGAAACCATTTCATACCAGTACATATATACTTACCTCACCCTTTTTCACTGACGTGTAATATTCCACTGTGAATGTACTATCATTTGATTAACCAAACGCCCTATTGATGGAGATTTTGGCTGTTTGTTATTTCTCACAGTGTTGCAGTGAACCACACCATAGTCTGTCTTCGCCCATGTGTCTGTGGTTAATTTCAGGGTTCATCCCTGGGAGAGGTAACCTCAGGTTGAAAGAGATATGAGCATTTTTAATCTTGAAAAGTTTTGCCAGATGTCAAGTAGGGCTTATTAATATTATTTTTTTAAGAATAGGACAGTCCCTGGACTTCCTTGGCAGTCCAGTGGTTAAGACTTTGCCTTGCAGTGCAGAGGGTGCAGGTTCGATCCCTGGTTGGGGAGCTAAGATCCTACCTGCCTCGGGGCCCAAAAACCAAAACATAAAACAGAAGCAATATTATAACACATTCAATAAAGACTGTAAAAAGGAGAATAGGACAGCCCCTGAGGAAGGTGGGCTATGAGGCTTCTGAGGATAAACCAAGAATGAAAGCACATGAAAGAATGTATATATGTATAACTGAATCACTTTGCTGTACTTCAGAAACTAAACTAACACAACATCGTAAGTCAACTATACTTCAATTAAAAAAAACTAAAAAAAAAAAAGTGAAAGCACAGAGGAAAGGGGAAAGGGGATAGGAGAGCTCTATGTAATGATGCAGAAAAACATGGCAAACCCAGGGAGGGAAATTAACAAAGGAGAGGACATGGGGTGGTCCCTGTGGCCCTTCTTACCTTCTGAATTCAGGATGCGAGGCACCACTGTCATTTTAAGAAGCCTCTGTCAAGCCTTTGATGCCTCTCTTTTACTAGTCCTAATCAAGTAGAATGTTAACCCTGCCAGTTGAAAGAATTAACACATTATGTCCTATTAGAGTAGAATACTAACCTTTCCAGGTCAGAGAATTAAAATGTGTAGAATATTAAGCTGCTGGGTAAGAGAACTAACACGTTATAGGCTAATCAAGTAGAATGTTTACCTGCCAGGTAACAGAATTAAGTTATGTCTGTGAAACTTTAATCATTTCTTTCTTTTTTAAAAAAAATTTTCATAGAGCAGAGAAGAGGAAAAGGACCTACTTCCCTGAAACGTGGATTTGGCACTGTATCAACATCAGGTACAGTATGATTTCTTTCCTTTGCTGCCTTTGTGGGCTGACTCAGAGGCACTCATGAAAGATGGTTCCCAGTCGGTTTGCCTGGAGATCTGACACCAACATCTGAGTAAGACATTGGGCATCCTTTTCTAACACATAAAACTCAAAGCTATGAAGTCAGCCCCAAATCCCTCTGCAGCCTCAAACATCTGCCCATGAAATATGAAATTTGAGGGCTTCATGCCTCTTAACAACTCCCTCTTGGGGTAACTCTATCCGCTCTGTTTATATAACGAGCTCATTAAAATGATTACAGTTCCCTGGAACATGAACTCAATTCCACCCACCCAACCCCTCCTCGCTCCTCAGGGGACTCAGGCTCCTGCCCGCAAAACAGGCTGCTTCTCTCAGCACATTTCCTTTCTACATTGTTTTCTCTTTTAGTTCGCCTTGAAGCAGCAGTGCTGTGCTAAATTCTTGCCAGATGCAGTTGGCTTTTTTCTTTCAATGCTTAGTGTCAGAAGGTAGTGGTGACTTGCCCTGAGAAACCAGTTAGGCATGAAAGTTCAGACCCTGGGGCTAGTGGGTTGGCCAGCGGGTGGACCTACTGCTGAGCTGGGTTCCCCTTCTTGGCATGAGATGCCATGGTACATGCTCAGCACAGAACCAAGCACTCAGCTGGGGGTTTCTCAGGCTGCTTTCATGGATGTGCGTGTCCCCATTATGGGCAGTCTTCCTCGCTGGTCAGAACAGAAGCTGATTACTGCATTTTGTTCTGGGAGTCCAGATTTAAGATGGGCTGTCGGTCCATCATCAAAGATGTATAGAAAGTAAAAATGTATCTATTTTCTGTGTTCTGGGTGATGTTTTGGGTGCTGGGTAGTGTTTTTGGTGCCAGGAATGGCACCTTGAACAAGGCAGATAGGGTCCCCTCACGTGTAGAATTTATGTTTTATGCCCCCAAAGGCTTCATGCTTCAGTAGGGCCAGTGTTCTCATGGAGGGCTTGGCCCAGGGCTTTGGAGAAAGTAGGGGGACCCTTTGGGGAAGCTAGAAAGACTCCCAGGGCAGGTGGAGCCCAAGCTGGGACCCACAGGATAGATAAACAAGAAGGGGGGAAGGGTATCCAGGAGGCGGGACCAGCATGGGCAAGAGTTGGGGCATGGGAGAGGCTGGTGATTTTCACATGGTTGGGATGAGGCAGGTGGGGCCAAGAGGACGAGGCAGGGAGTGTGACGGCCGTGTGGTCTGTGGTGGGGGTGTGGAGAGCCACAGAGGGTTGCTGGGAGGCATTTGGGATTTGAGACGGTCTCTCTCTCTCTGTTGGCTGGAGCAAGGATGAGTCAGAGAGTACAGATCTGAGACCAAGGAGGAGGTTCTTGCTGGGCCCAGGCAAGGACTCGTCAGCTCTTTTTGTTTTTTCTTTTCTAATTTTTAAAATTGGTAAAATACACGTAACATAAAATTTACCACCTTAACCATTTTTAGGTGTACGGTTCAGTGGTAATAAGTGCATTCGTACTGTTGTGCTGCCATCACCACCCTCCGTCTCCAAAACTCTTTTCATCTTGCAAAACTGAAACTATGTCCCCATTAAGTACTAACTCCTCAATCCTCCTTCCCCTCAGCCCCCTAGCGTCCACTCTTCTACTTTTTGTCTCCATGAATCTTACTGCTCTAAGGACCTCATGTAAGTGGAATCATGTAGTATTTGTCCTTTTGTGACTGACTCATTTCACTTAGCATGGTGTCCTCATGGTTCATCCTTGTTGTGGCATGTATCAAAATTTGCTTTCTTTTTAAGCCTGAATAGCATTCCGTTGTATGGGTGGACCACATTTCGTGTATGCATTCATCCTTTGGTGGACACTTAGGTTGCTTCCACATTTTGGTTATTATGAATAATCCTTCTATGAATATGGATGTGCAAATATCACTTCGAGACCCTGCTTTCAATTCTTTTGGGTATATACCCAGAAGTGGAGTTGCTGGATCATATGGTAATTCTGTGTTTAATTTTTTGAGAGTTCACCATGTTGTTTTCCACAGTGGTTGTACCATTTTACTTTCCCACCAACAGTGCACAAGGGTTCTTCTTTAAATGTTGGATAGAATTTACCAGAGAAGCCATCACATCCAGAGCTTCCCTTTTTGGGAAGATGTTGATTGCTGATTCAATCTCCTTACTTGTTAGAGATCTATTCAGATCTGTTATTTCCTTGTGATTCAGTCTTGGTAGGTTTTGTGTTTCTAAGAATTTGTCCATTCATCTAGATTATCCAAGTTGTTGGTGTACAGTAGTTCATAGTAGTCTCTTAAAATCTTTCTTTATTTCTGTGGAATCGGTAGTAATGTCCCCACTTTCATTTTGGATTTTAGTAGTTTAAGTCTTTTCTCTTTTTCTTCGATCATCTAGCTAAAAGGTTTGTTAATTTTATTAATCTTTTCAAAGAACCAACTTTTGGTTTCATTGATTTTCTCTATTATTTTTCTTTTTATTTTTTATTTATTTATTTATTTATTTTTGCGGTATGCGGGCCTCTCACTGTTGTGGCCTCCCCCGTTGCGGAGCACAGGCTCCGGATGCGCAGGCCCAGCGGCCATGGCTCACGGGCCCAGCCGCTCCGCGGCATATGGGATCCTCCCAGACCGGGGCACGAACCCGTATCCCCTGCATCGGCAGGCGGACTCTCAACCACTGCGCCACCAGGGAGGCCCTATTTTTCTTTTTAAAAAAAATATTTATTTATTTGGCTGTGCCGTGTCTTAGTTGTGGTATGCGAGATCTGCATTGCAGCATGTGGGATCCTTTTAGTTGCAGCATGTGGGATCTAGTTCCCTGACAAGGGATTGAACCTGGGCCCGCTGCATTGGGAGCACAGAGTCCTAACCACTGGACCACGAGGGAAGTCCCTCTCTATTATTTTTGTATTCTTTATTTCGTTTATTTCTGCTATAATCTTTATTATTTCTGCTTCTTTATTATTTGATCTCTTCTGTTTTTCTTTTTCAAGTTCTTTAAGTTACAAAGTGAGGCTGTTTATTTGAGATCTTAATTTTTAATGTAAGCATTTACAGCTATGAATGTCCCCCTTAACACCGCTTTTGATGCATCCTGTGAGTTTTGGTGTGTTGTGCTTTTGTTTTCATTCATCTCTAAGTCCTTTTTTCCTTTTTTTTTTTTTGCAGAGATTTTTAAAAATTTCTTTCAAATCCAGAGATAATTTGAGTAGCAAAGTATAACAGTTAATTTTTGACATATCATTTATCTTTACAAAAACATTTCTTTTTCTTTTTGAATTTTATTTTATTTATTTATTTTATACAGCAGGTTATTACTAGTTATCTATTTTATATATATTAGTGTATATATGTCAATCCCAATATCCCAATTCATCCCACCACCACCACCACCCACCCCGTTTTCCCCACTTGGTGTCCATACGTTTGTTCTCTACATCTGTGTATCGGTTTCTGCCTTGCAAACCTGTTCATCTGTGCCATTTTTCTAGATTCCACATATATGCATTAGTATGCAGTATTTGTTTTTCTCTCTCTGACTTACTTCACTCTGTATGACAGTCTCTAGGTCCACCCACGTCTCTACAAATGACCCAATTTCGTTCCTTTTTATGGCTGAGTAATATTCCATTGTATATATGTGCCACATCTTCTTTATCCATTTGTCTGTCGATGGGCATTTAGGTTACTTCCATGACCTGGCTATTGTAAATAGCGCTGCAGTGAACAATGGAGTGCATATGTCTTTTTGAATAATGATTTTCTCTGGGTATATGCCCAGTAGTGGGATTGCTGGGTCATATGGTAATTCTAGGTTTAGTTTTTTTAAGGAACCTCCATACTGTTCTCCATAGTGGCTGTATCAATTTACATTCCCACCAGCAGTGCAAGAGGGTTCCCTTTTCTCCACACCATCTCCAGCATTTGTTGTTTGTAGATTTTCTGATGATGGCCATTCTGACTGGTGTGAGGTAATAACTCATGGTAGTTTTGATTTGCATTTCTCTAATAATTAATGATGTTGAGCAGCTTTTCATGTGCCTCTTGGCCATCTGTATGTCTTCTTTGGAGAAATGTCTATTTAGGTCTTCTCCCCTTTTCTGATTGGGTTGTTTGTTTTTTTAATATTGAGCTGCATGAGCTGTTTATATATTTTGGAGATTAATCCTTTGTCAGTTGATTCGTTTGCAAATATTTTCTCCCATTCTGAGGGTTGTCTTTTTGTCTTGTTTATAGTTTCCTTCGCTGTGCAAAAGCTTTTAAGTTTCATTAGGTCCTGTTTGTTTATTTTTGTTTTTATTTCCATTACTCTAGGAGGTGGGTCAAAAAAGATCTTGCTATGATTTATGTCAAAGAGTGTTCTTCCTATGTTTTCCTCTAAGAGTTTTATAGTGTCCGGTCTTACATTTAGGTCTCTAATCCATTTTGAGTTTATTTTTGTGTATGGTGTTAGGGAGTGTTCTAATTTCATTCTTTTACATGTAGCTATCCAGTTTTCCCAGCACCACTTATTGAAGAGACTGTCTTTTCTCCATTGTATATCCTTGCCTCCTTTGTCATACATTAGTTCACCATAGGTGCATGGGTTTATCTCTGGGCTTTCTATCCTGTTCCATTGATCCATATTTCTGTTTTTGTGCTAGTACCATATTGTCTTGATGACTGTAGCTTTGTAGTATAGTCTGAAGTCAGGGAGTCTGATTCCTCCAGCTCGGTTTTTTTCCCTCAAGATTGCTTTGGCTCTTTGGAGTCTTTTGTTTCTCCATACAAATTTTAAGATTTTTTGTTCTAGTTCTGTAAAAAATGCCATTGGTAATTTGATAGGGATTGCATTGAATCTGTAGATTGCTTTGGGTAGTATAGTCATTTTCACAATATTGATTCCTCCAATCCAAGAACATGTTCTATCTCTCCATCTGTTTGTGTCATCTTTGATTTCTTTCATCAGTGTCTGATAGTTTTCTGAGTACAGGTCTTTTACCTCCTTACGTAGGTTTATTCCTACATATTTTATTCTTTTTGTTGCAATGGTGAATGAGATTGTTTCCTTAATTTCTCTTTCTGATCTTTCATTGTTAGTGTATAGGAATTAAAGAGATTTCTGTGCATTAGTTTTGTATCCTGCAACTTTACCAAATTCATTGATTAGCTCTAGTAGTTTTCTGGTGGCATCTTTAGGATTCTCTATGTATAGTATCATGTCATCTGAAAACAGTGACAGTTTTACTTCTTCTTTTCCAATTTGGATTCCTTTTATTTCTTTTTCTTCTCTGATGGCCATGGCTAGAACTTCCAAAACTATGTTGAATAATACTGGCGAGAGTGGACATCCTTTTCTTGTTCCTGATCTTACAGGAAATGCTTTCAGTTTTTCACTATTGAGAATGATGTTTGTTGTGGGTTTGTCATATATGGCCTTTATTATGTTGAGGTAAGTTCCCTCTATGCCCACTTTCTGGAGAGTTTTTATCAGAAATGGGTGTTGAATTTTGTCAAAAGCTTTTTCTGCATCTATTGAGATGATCATATGGTTTTTATTCTTCAGTCTGTTAATATGGTGTATCACATTGATTGATTTGTGTATATTGAGGAATCCTTGCACCCCTGGGATAAATCCCACTTGATCATGGTGTATGATCCTTTTAATGTGTTGTTGGATTCTGTTTGCTAGTATTTTGTTGAGTATTTTTACATCTACATTCATCAGTGATATTGGTCTGTAATTTTCTTTTTTTGTGACATCTTTGTCTGGTTTTGGTATCAGGGTGATGGTGGCCTTGTAGAATGAGTTTGGGAGTGTTCCTTCCTCTACAGTTTTTGGGAACAGTTTCAGAAGGATGGGCGTTAGCTCTTCTCTAAATGTTTGATAGAATTCACCTGTGAAGCCATCTGGTCCTGGACTTTTGTTTGTTGGAAGATTTTTAATCACAGTTTCATTTTCATTATGTGTGATTGGTCTGGTCATATTTTCTATTTCTTCCTGGTTCAATCTTGGAAGGTTATACCTTTCTAAGAATTTGTCCATTTCTTCCAGGTTGTCCATTTTATTGGCATAGAGTTGCTTATAGTAGTCTCTTAGGATGCTTTGTATTTCTGTGGTGTCCATTGTAACTTCTCCTTTTTCATTTCTAATATTATTGATTTGAGTCCTCTCCTTCTTTTTCTTGACGAGTCTGGCTAAAGGTTTATCAATTTTGTTTATCTTCTCAGAGAACCAGCTTTTAGTTTTATTGATCTTAGCTATTGTTTTCTTTGTTTCTATTTCATTTATTTCTGCTCTGATCTTTATGATTTCTTTCCTTCTACTGACTTTGTTCTTCTTCCTCTAGTTCCTTTAGGTGTAAGGTTAGATTGTTTATTTGAGATTTTTCTTTTTTCTTGAGGTAAGATTGTATTGCTATAAACTTCCCACTTAGAACTGCTTTTGCTGCATCCCATAGGTTTTGGATCATCGTGTTTTCATTGTCATTTGTCTCTAGGTATTTTTTGATTTCCTCTTTGATTTCTTCAGTGATCTCTTGGTTATTTAGTAACGTATTGTTTAGCCTCCATGTGTTTGTGTTTTTTTACATTTTTTCCCTGTAATTTATTTCTAATCTCATAGTGTTGTGGTCAGAAATGATGCTTGATATGATTTCAATTTTCTTAAATTTACTGAGGCTTGATTTGTGACCCAAGATGTGATCTGTCCTGGAGAATGTTCCATGTGCACTTGAGAAGAAAATGTAATCTTCTGTTTTTGGATGGAATGTCCTATAAATATCAAGTAAATCTATCTGGTCTACTGTGTCATTTAAAGCTTGTGTTTCCTTATTAATTTTCTGTCTGGATGATCTGTCTATTGGTGTAAGTGAGGTGTTAAAGTCCCCCTCTATTATTGGGTTACTGTCGATTTCCTCTTTTATAGCTCTTAGCATTTGCCTTATGTATTGAGGTGCTCCTATGTTGGGTGCATATATATTTATAATTGTTATATCTTCTTCTTGGATTGAGCCCTTGATCATTATGTAGTGCCCTTCCTCGTCTCTTGTAACATTCTATTTTTTTTTTGCGGTACGCGGGCCTCTCACTGTTGTGGCCTCTCCCATTGCGGAGCACAGGCTCTGGACGCACAGGCTCAGCGGCCATGGCTCACGGGCCTAGCCACTCCATGGCATGTGGTATCTTCCTGGACCGGGGCACGAACCCATGTCCCCTGCATCGGCAGGCAGACTCGCAACCACTGCGCCACCAGGGAAGCCCTCTTGTAACATTCTTTATTTTAAAGTCTGTTTTATCTGATATGAGTATTGCTACTCCAGCTTTCTTTCTTTCTTTTTTTTTTTTGCGGTATGCGGGCCTCTCACCATTGTGGCCTCTCCCATTGCGGAGCACAGACTCTGGACGCGCAGGCCCAGCGGCCGTGGCTCACAGGCCCAGCCTCTCCGCAGCATGTGGGATCCTCCCGGACCAGGGCACGAACCCGTGTCCCCTTCATCGGCAGGTGGACTCTCAACCACTGCGCCACCAGGGAAGCCCCCTCCAGCTTTCTTTTGATTTCCATTTGTGTAGAATATCTTTTTCCATCATGTCACTTTCAGTCTGTTTGTGTCCCTAGGTCTGAAGTGGGTATCTTGTAGACAGCATGTGTATGGGTCTTGTTTTTTATTCATTCAGTGAACCTGTGTCTTTTGGTTGGAGCATTTAATCCATTCACATTTAAGGTAATTATCGACATGTATGTTCCTATTACCATTTTCTTAATTGTTATGGGTTTGTTTTTCTAGGTCCTTTTCTTCTCTTGTGTTTCCCACTTAGAGGAGTTCCTTTAGCATTTGTTGTAGAGCTGGTTTGGTGGTGCTGAATTCTCTTAGCTTTTGTTTGTCTGTAAAGCTTTTGATTTCTCTGTCAAGTCTGAATGAGATCTTTGCTGGGTAGAGTAGTCTTGGTTGTAGTTTCTTCCCTTTCATCACTTTAAATATATTGGGCCACTCCCTTCTGGCTTGTAGAGTTTCTGCTGAGAAATCAGCTGTTAACCTTATGGAGTTCCCTTGTATGTTATTTGTCATTTTTCCCTTGTTGCTTTTAATAATTTTCCTTTGTCCTTAATGTAAGGTCAGATCTTAACAAATGGCGTTGCGGAACAGAGGAAAGCTTCAAGTGAGCTTTATTAGGGGCGCTCCTGGGCGAGGTTCACTGGTCCGAGAGAAAGGGGCCAGAGAAGTCACACCTGGGCGAGGGTTGGGCAAGATTTTATAGGGGAAGAAGGGAAAGGGGTGTGGTGAATCTGGGAGGGCACAGGGTATTCCTTATTTGGTGGTCTCTTCGGGTATTGTGGCAATATCTGGTGCCGGTAACATCAGTCTTGGGACCGCTAGTCCCACCCCTCGAAAGGCGGGAGGACTGGGCCGGGTGGAAGGTCCCCAGGTCAGTTCCTGGAACTGGGTGGTCCAGAAAGTCTCCAGGTCAGTTTCTGGAACTGGGTGGTCCAGAGAGTTTTGGTCTGATGCAACCTGTGAATCTGATTGCGTTCCCCTGCCTCGGGCCAGTTGGCCTTACACTTAATTTTTCTCAGTTTGATTACTATGTGTCTTGGCATGTTTCTCCTTGGGTTTATCCTGCCTGGGACTCTCTGTACTTCCTGGACCTGGGTGGCTATTTCCTTTCCCATGTTAGGGAAGTTTTTGACTATAATCTCTTCAAATATTTTCTCGGGTCCTTTCTCCGTCTCTTCTCCTTCTGGGACCCCTACAATGTGAATGTTGTCCCAGAGGTCTCTTAGGCTGTCCTCATTTCTTTTCATTCTTTTTTCTTTATTCTGTTCTTCAGCAGTGAATTCCACCATTCTGTCTTCCAGGTTACTTATCTGTTCTTCTGCCTCAGTTATTCTGCTATTGATTCCTTGTAGTGTATTTTTCATTTCAGTTATTGTATTGTTCATCTCTGTTTGTTTGTTCTTTAATTTTTCTAGGTCTTTGTTAAACATTTCTTGCATCTTCTCGATCTTTGCCTCCATTCTTTTTCTGAGGTCCTGGATCATCTGCACTATCATTGTTCTGCATTCTTTTTCTGGAAGGTTTCCTATCTCCACCTCTTTTAGTTGTTTTTCTGGGGTTTTATCTTGTTCCTTCATCTGGGACATAATCCTCTGCCTTTTCATTTTGTCTATTTTTCTGTGATTGTGGTTTTCGTTCTGCAGGCTGCATGATTGTAGTCCTTCTTGCATCTGCTGTCTGCCCTCTAGTGGTTGAGGCTATCTAAGAGGCTCATGCAAGCTTCCTGATAGGAGAGACTGGTGATGGGTAGAGCTAGGTGTTGCTCTGGTGGGCAGAGCTCAGTAAAACTTTAATCCACAAGTCTGCTGATGGGTGGGGCTGTGTTCCCTCGATGTTGGTTGTTTGGCCTGAGGTGACCCAGCACTGGAGCCTACAGGCTCTTTGGTGGGGCTAATGGAGGACTCCGGGAGGGTTTACACCAGTGAGTACTTCCCATAATTTCTGCTGCCAGTGTCCTTGTCCCAGTGGTGAGCCACAGCCGCCCACCCCCACCTCTGTAGAAGACCCATCAACACTAGCAGGTAGGTCTGGTTCAGTCTCCTGTGCGGTCACTGCTCCTTCCCCCTGGGTCCTGATGCACACACTTTGTGTGTGCCCTTCAAGAGTGGAGTCGCTGTTTTGCCCAGTCCTGTTGAAGTCCTGCAGTCAAATCCTGCTAGCCTTCAAACTCTGATTCTCTGGGAATTCCTGTTGCTGGACCCCAGGTTGGGAAGCCTGATGTGGTGCTCAGGACCTTCACTCCAGTGGGTGGTCTTCTGTGGTATAATTGTTCTCCAGTTTGTGAGTCAACCACCCCAGCGGTTATGGGATTTGATTTCATTGTGATTGCACCCCTCCTACCATCTCATTGCAGCCTCTCCTTTGTCTTTGGATGTGGGGTATCTTTTTAGTGAGTTCCAGTGTCTTCCTGTCAATGATTGTTCAGCAGTTAGCTGTGATTCCAGTGCTCTAGCAAGAGGGAGTTCTAAGTACTTTTTAATTTCCTTTGTGATCTCTTCTTTGATCCTTTGGTGTTTAAGAATGTGTTAATTTCCACAAATCTGTAAAATTTCCAGCTTTCCTTCTCTTGTTGATTTCTACCTTCATTTATCTTATTGTGGTCAGAGAAGGTACTTTGTATGCTATCTCTCTTTTTAAGTCCACTGAGGCTTAGTTTGTAGCTTAACCTATGGGTCTGTCCTGGAAAATACCCCAAGTGCACTTCAGAAGAATGTGTGTTCCATTGTTGTTGTTGGGTAGAGTGTTCTGTATATGTCTCTCCCTGTTCTGTTCCCCACAGAATGGCGCACTGTCAGGTGGATCGGCCAAGACGTAGGGGTCACCTCACTTGGAGGGAGCCCTGAACAAAAGGCTCCAGCAGCTTTATGGACCATGGGGTGGGGTTGGGGGTGGACAGGGGAGAGAGTTAGGAGTGGGAAAGTACTCCAACTGGGGAGAGATGTCTTCAGTGTTTCCTTCTGACCATAGAGAGGCCTTGGCAGAGGTGTCTGAAGAAAACCTCTGCCCACGGTCCCTTATGCTAAAGAGACCTGGGAGAGGAAATTGTGGGCTGGGAATGCAAACATGCAAAGAGCATGGCCAGCCAGGGGCCCTGAGTCCTTGGCTGCAGCTCCCCTCAGAGACCCCAGTGCACACCCACCCCTCACCTCCTTACCCTACCCCCACCCCGTGAGACCTGCAGGCCTGTGGGCAGGCCTGAAAAAATCACACATACATTCTTAACGGGGAGCTGGGCTCCGCAGGAGTGTATGGGACAAGGATGCCAGGCCAGGAAGTGTGGGTGTCCCCCACAGGCAGGCATTCCTTGGCTTGTGGCTGCATCACTCCAGTCTCTGCCTCCATCTTCGCCTGGCCTTCTTCCCTCTGTGTCTGAATTTCCCTCCTCTTATAAGGACACCTGTCATTGGATTAGGGCCCACTCTACACCAGTATGACTTCATCTTAACTAGTGGTGTCTGCAAAGACCCTATTTCCAAGTCATGTCCCATTCACAGGTTACCAGGGGTTAGGGCTTGAACATGTCATTCCGGGAGACACACAAGCATGCTCTAAGTAACCAGTCCCCTTGATTCAGTGTCTTTCTCCCCTAACCTGGGCAGAGCACACACTGCCAGAGTTTGCCTGTCTGAACCCATGTTTTGGATGGTCCTATGATCACAGCTGTCCCGAGAGACGTTCATGTTTCCAATTATGGCGAGTCAGGGCTGAGGGATGACTTTCTCCTGTCACACGCTGTGGGGTGACTTTAATGCTTATTTCCAAGCTGTCGGGGCAGTGGGGGGGGCGGCACCACCGTGGGGCCCAAGGCCATACGGCTGGATTCCTCTGTTCCCACCTGGCCGCTGCGGCACGGCCGTGGAGAGCACACGGTTGTCCATCTTTCCGCAGTGACCCGTCAGGCGAGGACACGCTCAGCGTGCAGGTCCCCGACTCCATCACCAGCTGGGTGGGTGAGGCAGTGGGTCTGTCTGCCGAGAGGGGCCTGGGCATTGCCGAGCCCACTCTGCTGAAGACCTTCAAGTCCTTCTTCGTCGACTTCACCCTGCCCCACAACGTGGTCCGCGGGGAGCAGGCCAAGGTCCCGCTCAGCATCTACAACTACATGGACACCTGCGTCGAGGTACCGAACCCGCCCTCCATACACAGCCTTTCCCATTATGGGGGAGAGGGGTGGCATCCTTAATGGCTGGAGGCAGAGGGAGGTGGGGTCATCATGGGGGGAGGGGTAGGAGGGGCACAGCACCTGGGATGTGGGGCAGGCAGGGCAGAATGGGGTCATCCTGGAGGGCTGTGGGGGTCAGCGTGTGTGATATTAGTGAGGCAGAGGCTGGCTGAGTCAGCTTCTGCTTCACCAGCTGTCTACACCTGGGCAGGTTGGGGGTGGGAGTGTGTGCATGGCGGGGTTAGAGGGTGACAGATGTGACAGAGCCACTGTCGTTGACTCCTGAGCCTGCAGGGGTGTGGGAGGGTGAGTATCATATGTAACGGCGTGGAGTCAGGTGATCTCCGAGAGAGAGCAGCAGGCAGTCTTGAAGCAGGGTCTTAGTTCTCTGCCCAGGAATTGGACCTGGGTAGCCTGGATGAAAACCAGGAATCCTGGCCACTAGAACACCAGGGGCTAGAGGCTAGAAGCAAAGTTTCCCTGGCTCTTGCCCTGTTTGAAAAATGAATTTCTCAAAGAGGTAAAAGCTGCAAAAACAGGTGAAGTTTATTATGAGAGACACAGCACAGCAAGTGGGAGAACACACAGAGAAACAGTTGTTTATTTAAGACAGAGCAAGGCAGAAATACACACCCAGAGAGGAAGGGTGTGGGCATCCTCCCTAATGAGACGGAGTGCGGTAAAGAGGCGGGTAAATCATTTATACAGGGCAGTTCTTCCCGGTCTCTGTTTACCTTTGGCCAATTGTCTCGCTTCTCTTCCCACACCTGACCTGCCCTAGGACCCACTCCAACATGCTTGCGTATCTTTTTGCCAAGATGGATTCCAGCATAGAGGCCTGTGGGAGCTTTGGCATCACCTATTGTGGGGCGGCACCCCCTCCTTTTTGACCCCCTAGGAGCCTTTCTGCGCATGCGTAGTCAGGGAGGTCTCCTTGGTCTCAGGAGTGGTCCTCTTATCTCTTTACTCCAGCAGAGCTCAGCTCCTGCCATTAGCTTTGGCCATGGAGTGTCTAGGGAAAAAAAGCTCCAATTTTACTCCACTTGACAAACACCAGCTGTCCAGCCCAGGGGCCCCTCTACCTCCTACCTCAAATCCCCCCTGAGAGATGTGAACCCTAAGAAATCTTTATTGGGAGGAGAAAGGGCGACAGAGCCTGCCTTCTGTAGCTTCTTCAGGCTGGCAAGGTGCTGGTAGACCCTACCTAGCTGGGGTCACAGAGCTGTCGCCTTATCTCATCAAGGGGCCCCAGGGTGACTTCTCTTGTTATCTCTGTGTCCAAATTTCCTCTGAGAAGAGTCCCTGTTTTATTGGATTAGGGCCTACCCTAATGACCTCATTGGAACTTGATGACGTCTGCAGAGAACGTAGTTCCAAATGAGGTCACATTTATAGGTACCGGGGGTTAGGATTTCAACATATCTTCCTGGGGGGCACAACTCAACCGATGACAGCTACCCCAAGGAGGTGGGCTTGGGGATTTCAGGCCCTGATGAGGAGGAGGGTTGGCCAGCAATGTGGAGGGAGCCGTGAGGACCAGGGTCAGGTGGGGGCAGGATAGGGAAGGGGTGTTTGGGTGCCTGAGCATCAGTGTGGCTGCAGGAGGGCAGGGGCACCCTCCTCCCCTGCCTTTGTAATCCTTTTGCACCATCTCAGCCTGGATGTCAGCTGGGGGGTGGCAGGAAGAGAGAGGAGGTGGGCTCCCAGAGTTAGGGGCAGCCCTCAGGAATGGGAGCTGGGAGCCGAGGCTGCAAATGGAGGAGTGAGTAGGGTGCAGGGCCAGGGGTCTAGCTGGGAGCAAGCCTGCTTTCCGCAGGTTGGCCTGGAGGTCAGGCTACAGGTCTCAGCCCCACCCCAGCCGGCTGGGGGAGCCTGCTAACCTTGTCCTGGCCCTGCCCTGTGTGTGCACGCCCCGCACCCCCCCCCCCCCACCAAGGCCGCCGGCACATTCCCCACCAAGGGCAGAGATGGGAGGGGCAGCCCCAGGCCAAAGACACTGGAAACCAAGAGATTTTATCCAACCCCTGCCCAGAATTCTGGCTTTTCTTGAAAAACAAGGCCTTCTGGCCAGGGAGTGATTGGAATTTGCCACCTGAAGGGCACGGAGGCTGCTGGGGGTGGAGGTCCTGAGTGGAGGTGGCAGATCCCCGTGGCACAGCTGTAGTCCCAGCGCATACGTGTCTCAGCATCCCCCAGACGACCCTTTGGACTTCAGCTTGCTGTTTCCACTTACCAGCCCACTTTGTCTCAGTTTCCTTATCTGGGTGTGAGAGATCTACCTTCACCCCCTGCCCCCTCGGCTGTGTCTGTGATCATTCCTGAGCCTGGCCCAGAGTGGAGACAGCAGTGTTCTGAGTCTCTGAGTCTCAGCTCAGAGGCTGACCTTGAGCTTCCATGAAATCATTTACTCCTTTTTTCCTTTGCAAATTCTATACCTCTGCTGACTGATTACATTTACCCAAGAACATGTTGTACAGAATGCCGTATGCTGGCCCTGAGGCCAGTAAAGGACCCCTCCCATTGCCTTCTGCCTGGCACAGTCCAGGTTGGAGGCTGGTATTTGCATTTGACTTCCTGATGCTTATTTGACTCTGTGGAAGAGCCACACGTAATGTAATGTCACACAGGAACTTCTGTCTTGGGCCTTTAATGAAAAGAGAATTCCAAGTGAAAAAAAAAAGTGGTCAGTGCAGGTCTGGAATAGGAATGAAACACCCAGAGGCCACCAGAAAGGAATTCCTGTGTGTAAAATGGGAGTGATTCTAATTCATTCACTCAAAAGCAATCGCCCAATACCTGATGCGTGCCAGGCTCTGTGTGGGAATCTGAAGACCCCAATGCTCAGGATGTGGGGTCTGCCTGAGCTCACCTGAAACTCTGATGCCACTAAATCGGTGTTCTTGGACACGCATCTCACGCCCAGTGCTGGGTGGATGATTTTAACTAGATCATTATCAAGTGCCCACGTGGGCTGAGGAAGGAGGGGCTGTGATGGAATCATTCCCGCTTGGGAAGCTCAGAGAAGCATCATCGTATGTTCAAGGTCCCCCAGGGAGTGAGGGGCACACCTGTGTTAGAATTAGGTGTTGGGAATTGCCCAGCCATCCAGTGGTTAGGATTCTGCGCTTCCACTGCAGGGGGCAGAGGTTCCATTCCTCGTTGGGGAACTAAGATCCCGCAAGCTGTGCCACATGGTGTGGCCAGAAAAAAAAAAAAAAAAGAATTAAGTGTCTACAGGAAGCCAGGGAGGCCCTGAGGAGGGGTGGCTTCCCTGAACACCGAAGTCTCTGGGCGATGCCTAAGCTGGTCACCAGCCCTGGAAGGGCATTTCTGGAAGAGGGAATAGTATGTGCAAGTGACAGGCAGGAGGCAGCTTGGTCTGTCCCAGGAACTGCCTGTGACACAATCTGGCTGGGCTTTAGGGTCTGGTTGGAAAAGCAGGAGAGAAGGGGAACGCTTGTGCAGTAATCTGAATGAGAGCCACGGAGTGAGAACCACGGCAGTGGCCACGCGGTGGCCTGGAGGGGGCCAAGGAGGACATGTGAGGGGCTCAGGGCAATCAGCCGGGATAAAGGTGCCCCCAAACCCAGAACCTTTATCATTCATCCTTTTTATGTAGCTTATGGCTAGGAGGAATAGGACCCTAGTTTCAGAAAGCCGGAATAAATGCAGGGTGGTCCCTAATCACAGGGTGGCCTCCAAGGGCGGCTCCCTCCTGAACTGCAGACAGGCCCCGCAGGTGCCCATTTCAGCTCCTAGCAAGCACTGGTGGTTGGCTTGTCAGCCGGAGGACGAAGCCCTGCTGGGCAGCAGGTGTGTCCAGGGATCACCACATGTCAATTTCAGGAACCGCCCTCCCCGCCCCCCCCGCCCCCCGCCTCCATGTGCTCGTCCTGAGGTTCCAGGAAAACAGCCACATCCAGACCCCTCAGCCTGGACAGCGGGTTCCATCCAGCACCTGGAAAATGTATCTCACCAATGCTTGATGCTTGAATTTCTTCTTTCCTCCCTGGAAGAACTTTCTAGAAGAATGCTGTCTCGAGGGGAATGGGGGAGCCCCCAAAGCACCCTGCACCAACCGTTCTCATTCAGGTTCTACTGGGCCTGCCCTTGGGCAGGATTCAGACACTGTCACACTTGCCACTGTAAAGCTTCCTTGTACACACCTGCATGTGTGTGTGACTTAGGCACGTCAGCCTCTGAGGCCCAGGGGTCGCTCTTGTCTGTTCAGATCTGTTTCTAGGGCTCCTGAACCCACCAGATGCTGCATATGTGCTGGTTGGAGAAATGCATGTGGAGCAAAGAGCCTGTTGTAGATTGAGGGTTATAAACACACACATGTACACAACATGCATGTGGAGACACGGTGTGCACAAGCACACACGTGTAGAGAGCCATGCTTGCACATGTGTGCAGAGACACTTGCCTTCACTCGCGTGCACTCACACATCATGTAATGCTACGCCTACACACATAGGTGTGCACACAGAGACGCATGCGTGCACAGCACACACATGACGCATACACGTGTGCACACCGAACTCTATTATGACTCGGTGGACCTCAGTGGTTGGAGAGAGGGTCAGATGAAGTTCCCTGCGGGGCCTGCATGTGGAGTGGCCCCTCTTATCCCATGCTTGGCTAGAGAGACAGCCCTTGAATTGACCTTGGTCCCAAGGGAGAGCTGGACCAGTGAGGGTTCAGGGGGCTGAGGGAAGGAGGGGGCTCCCAGCAGGACAATGGTAAGTAGTTTGTTCTGATCAGAAATGGAAAGAGAGCCTCCCAAAGACAGCGTGGCTTTGGGGGAAAGGCTGCCAGGGTGGACGGAGTGCAGTGGGCAGTGGGGTGTGCTGGGAGGGCACACAGATTCCAGGCACCATGGTTCTTGCCACACTCTCCAGGTCTACGTGAAGATCTCAGTTCCCAAGGGCATCCAATTTGTCGGACATCCTGGCAAACGCCATCTGACCAAGAAGACGTGTGTGGTCCCCGGGGAGATGGAACCCTCCTGGGTGGTTCTGTCCTTTGGCGACCTGGGTCTCAGCAACATCACAGGTGAGGGTCCTGTGCTTCTTTGGGCATCTCCACTCTCCAGGCCACCAAGGGGTTCAGGTGCAGAGTCCAGGCACAGGTGAAGGGTCATGGGGCAGAAGATGAGATCAAGGGGCAAGACAGCTGCTGGGGATGCAGGCCAGAGGGAATGATCAGGAGGTAGGGGCCCTCATCTGGGGGAAGCCAGTCTCTTAAGATGCCAAACCGATGTAGCACACACATGCACACACACGTGCACACATGCATACATATGCGTGCACACACATCCAGCCTACACCGTGCACACGCGCATATGCACATACACACACGTATGTGTGCATGCACACCTGGGAAGCCTGGGACAAGGGTGGGGTACAGAACAGCACCGGGTAGGGACCTGTTCTGAGAGCCAGCACCGAGTACTCAAATCTCCGCAGCCAAAGCCCTGGCTTACAGAGAAACGAGCTGCTGCCGGGATGGGAAGTCGGTCAGACCCCTGGAGGAGAATTATGCTGACAGGAGGGTCCCCATTGGGAGAGATCACATCCGGCGCAGTGTGATGGTTGAGGTAAGCCTATGTCCTCACTCGAGGCACTTGGCCAGGGCCTGATTACCTCAACAGTGAGGTTGGGGCCGGAGAGTGTGGTCCCTTCCCAAGCCAGGGCCAGGGCAGCCCCCATGAGTCCTGCTTTGGGGCTTGGGGCAGGTGACGGGGCTGCCTTGCTGGAGGACTGCGGCATCCATCTCCTCTCCAAGGAGCTGAGCAGGCTTTGGTGAAGTGACTTGGGACTCACACGGGCTGCAGGGAAGTGTCCTCCTGACCCCCGGCTTGATCACCTTGGAGGGTGGTGTGCCTCTGTCTCCTGGCTGTCCGTTTGTCAGTAGGCAATTGTAGGGACTGTGACCCATCATTCAGAGGGTTGTCCTTGGAATGCCCATGTGGGAAGGACACGGAGCCTCCAGCAGGGGCGCCCAGACCACCGCCCCACCCCCTGCCCTCCACCCCCACCTCCGCCCCCCCGACCCATCCCCGAGCTGTGAATCTGGGATCTGCCACTTACGCATGGGGCTCAGCGAGTGTTTTGTTATTCCGACTCTGCTCTGTAAGACTGGGATGCTCACGCTCACCCCATAGCGTGGGGAAGGTTGGAGAACGCACATGGCGCTTCACAGTGCTGGGCTTGTAGCAGCAACAATTCCCCATCTTTTTTGGGCTAATCAGATGTATCAGAGCCCAGAGCTCTGGAGAGAATTCTGTTTAGTGCTGCATGGAGAGCACGCGGCAGCCCCACTGAACCTCCTCACAGTGGCCCCGAGTCTCTGCCCCTCCCCAGTAGCCCAGCTGTAAACAGCTGCCCTCCCTCCCGGCTGCGGTCCTGGCAGAGCTGAGCACAAATGGTTTCCATCAGCGCCTGGAGTCACACACGCGCTGGGCGGAGCTCCTGGAGGTGGATGGGTTGCTGCTGCAGCTTTGTTGACACGACGTGATGGAGTCCTCCTGTACGAGTGTGTCATCAGATGAGGCACGCGATCTCTGTGAGCCAGCAGGATACGATGGCCTCAACAGGAAATGCAGAGACCCCTGCTGACCCTTTGCACAGCCTGAGCATGCTCCCTGGACCACAGCCTGCCCTACCTCAGTCCAAGGAGGCAGCGAGCCCCACAGTGCGGCCAGCCTGATCTGGAGGCCTGGAGCTCTTGTCTTCTTCCTCTGCAGGAGGAATTTCTAGATGCACAGAGAAGGATTCTCTTATCCTCAAGCCTTTCCTCCCTTTCATGCTGTTCAGCAGTGTCCTATGTCTGCAGCATCCACTGGTCCAGCTCTGTACAGACAGCACTGGAGGACAGGAGGTATGAGTTAGTCATCAGAAGACTTGAAATGTCGTTGCAAAAAAATGAAGCATGAATTAGAAAAATGGATTTATGAAATAGGAGGCACTGGGTGCACGGCTTCTCCCATCTCATCCCACCACAGAGCTCTGAGTGCATGGGTCGCTTGCTCCATCAGTTATACGATGGACCCTCCCAAGACACTACATGCCACCTGCCGGGCAGGAGTCTGAATACAACAGAAAGGCCATTCCTGAGAGACACGTGGTGGGGAAGCAGGTGATGGCCGAGCTGTCGTGGGTGTGTATCAGGAGGAGGGGCAGCGAACGCCATCCCTCCTGGATCCCCAGCTGGCCCAGGGGATTGTGACCTTTTGCATTTCTGCTGGAAGGCTGAGAGCCTTCCATCACCCCACCGTGTCTCAGTAAAGTTCACAGGATCAAAGAGGAGGCCGACATAATTCAGACCCATGAGGGGAGCCTGGCGGGCATCACAGGAGTGAGAGGAAGTCTGCCTTCTTGGCTTGGGGTGGGCTCTGGAGTGAGAGCCCCAGGTTCAAACATGAAGCTGCTGGACGGTGAAATGAGAGTGCGTGGAAGGCATCTCTTGATGCCTGGCCTGAGTGCTAAAGAAAAGTGGTCTGTGGTCATCCAGGCATTTATAATGGTCGACTGGGGGAACCTGGACATAAACCAGGAACACTCTTTCCGTTTTAGGATATGTCCATCAGCTGATGAATGGATAAATGTGGTGGAAGGGGATCCCGTTACCCAATACCATGGAATATTACTCAGTCATAAAAAGGAATGAAGCACTGATTCATGCAACAATGTAGGTGAACCTTGAAAATATTATGCTGAGTGAAAGAAGCCAGACACAAAAGGCCACATAGTGTATGACCCTATTTATATGAAATGTCCAGAATAGATAAATCCATAGAACAGACAAGAATGAAGCACTGATGTGTGCTACAAGGTTGTAGAAAAGTCTTGCCAGAGGTAATAATAATGACATCATGCAGTGACCGTGTTTTGGAACCTGGTCAGGAGCTGCCTTGAGCACAGAGGTGAAGGAGATTGGAACCCAGGATCGGCTAAAAGCCAGGGCAGCGTGGAGGAGAGAGGCTGGCACCAGGGTCCCCTCTGAGTTGAGCCAGAAAAGAAGACAGGGTGGAGTGGCCACGAGTGGCCCCGTTGGCTGCTTCAGAGGCTATGCTGGGGGTGGGGGTGTGTCCAGGAGTCCCTGGATGGTCAGCCAGAGCCAGAGGGCATGCTCAGCGCTAACAGAAGGGCTCAGATTCTGTCTCTGGATTTGCTTGTTCTGGACATTTCATATAAATGGAACCATACACTGTGTGGCCTTTCCTGTCTGGCTTCTTTCACTTAGCATGATGTGTTTTTTTTTTTTGCGGTATGCGGGCCTCTCACTGTTGTGGCATCTCCCGTTGTGGAGCACAGGCTCCGGACGCGCAGGCTCAGCAGCCATGGCTCACGGGCCCAGCTGCTCCGCGGCATGTGGGATCTTCCTGGACCAGGGCACGAACCTGTGTCCCCTGCATCGGCAGGTGGACTCTCAACCATTGCGCCACCAGGGAAGCCCTAGCATGATGTTTTTGCGGTCCATTTACATTGTAGCATGTGTCAGTGCTTCATCCCTTTTCACGGTTGTATAATGTTCCATTGTATGCATGGACCACATTTTGTTTATCCTTTCATCCATTGATAGACACCTGAGTTATGAATCATTTTTATGATTGTATAGCTATCATGGGCTTACAATGGCCAGGCCCTGTTCAGTGACTCAACCCCTTTTCCAACAAGGGGCTGAGCTGATAGATCAGTGAGGGGGTTGCTGAAGTCCAAGCAAAATCTCGGGGGCTCACCCTGGAGCCTGTGGCTGAGCAGATGGCCTGTGGGCTCCACGTCAGGCCTTCTGGGTGTGAGATAACAATCTGGCTGCTGGACAGCTCAGCATCATCCACAAGGGTGTGCTTGGCCTCTCGGTGCCAACCACGGGTGATTTTGCTAAAGGTTTGCTAGCGAGGTGTGCAGTGTGGGTGTCAGGTTGTGGCTTGCGTGGGTGAGGCAGGACCCCGGTGCAGGCCCCTGGGTGTGGCCCCGGGATGATAGCAGGAAGTGGACATGATCCAGACAGGTGCCTCCTGGACTCATCAGTACAGACCCAGGATGGATGACGCCCATCTCTGCAGCTTCAACAGAGGACTGGGGGCGGGGGTGGGGGGAAGAGGTGGATGAGAAACTCTAACAAGAGCTGACTGTTGAGTAGCACTGAGAAGATGCCAGGCTCTGTCTGAAATACACCTAACCCTCACATCACGGTGAGGTCGGTGCCTTCATCACCCCCATCTTAGAGATGACAAATAGAGGTCCAGAGAGGTTAAGTGAGTGGCCCTCGGTCACCCAGCAAGGAGTGGGTGTATTAGTCAGGGTGCTGCGGATAAACAGAACCAATAGGACATATACGTTTCTCTAGGAAGAGATTTATTATAAGCAATTGGCTTACACGATCATGGAGGCTGAGAAGTCCCCATGGAGTCTGAGAAGTCTGCCATCTGTGAGTTTGAAGGCCAGAAGCATCGAGGGCAGAGAAGATTGATGCCCCAACTCAAGCAGTTTGGCAGAGAGGGAATTCATCCTTCCTCTGCCTTTTGTTGTATTTGGGCCCTCAGTGGAGTGTTTGGGGGCCACCATGTTGGGGAGGGCCATCTGCATCACTGTCCACCAATTCAAATGCTGACTCCTTTAAGACAAATCCTCACAGGTATGCCCAGAAGTAACATTTGGCCAGATGTTTAGGCATCCCCTGGCTTACACAAGTTGGCAGATAAAATGACCCTCACAGTAGGAGGAGCTGGGACCCCAGGAGGCTGCCTGGCTGTGGTGGCCAAGCATTAACCGTCTGAGGTCTGACCTCAGTTGGCCCCAGCTCACCGATTTGCTGATGGCGCTAAAAGAGATCTGGAAAAGCGAGAGCCCCACGGGGGCCGTTCTGGTCAGACGAAAGCCCACAAGGTGTATTGGGTTAAATTCTCAGTGCTCCCTTTTAAGGGAGCAAGCCAGGACTTCCCTGGCAGTACAGTGGTTAAGACTCCACACTTCCACCGCAGGGGGCACAGGTTCGATCCCTGGTCAGGGGAAGTTCCTCATGCCGCGTGGTGTGGCCAAAAATAGATAAATTTTAAAACTAAATAAATAAGAGAACAAGCCAGCTGCCTTCTATTATTTGGGGGACGTTGTGGAAGGGGTGGAAGCAGGAGCATGATGGACAGGAGACAAGGGATGCATCGGACAGTGGGACAGAGACCCCGTCCTTGGCAGACCTGGGTGCCCCTTTCTCAGTGCTCTTGGACATTGGATGGGGCCTCAGATCATGGCAGCCTTCGAGTCATAGCGTTCTCTGCCCAGAGGGCGAAGCTGGGCTTGGAGCTGGGCCAAAGGAGTGGCTGGGAGGGTAGGATGGGAGTGTGAGAATCATGATAAGTCTAGGAGCAGTTGATGAATTTGTTTGACTAGAGCCCAGAGAAGGGGAAGTGAGCCTCAGTTTCCCTATCTGGGCATGGGAGGTAGGTGACCTGGTCCATCTCTGTGCACCTGTGGTCGTGGCATCACCCTGTGGGATCCACACTCAGAGCTCCTGCCGTTGGAGGGTGGCTTCGCCCTTGTGCTGGCTGCTGCCCCCCATTTCTCAGTTCTCCCCATTTCTCTGTTTCAGCCTGAAGGAGCCCCCCGGTCATACACCTACAGCGCTTTCTTCTGTCCCAATGGTGAGTCCCCATGCCCACCCTGCCAAGGACTTTGGCCCTTACCCCTGCACTTTTGCAGCTTTCCTGCTGCTGAGTGGACACCCACCATCCCTGGGAGCTGGGAACACAGCAGCAAAGCACTGACATGTCCCAGTTGGGGGCACCTGTAAGCCAGAGTGAGGACTGGGCATCTGCCACGCAGGAAGTGAGCACATACGATGGTAGACTGCAGGCATCAATGAGAAGAGACTGCTGTCAGGGGTAGGGCTGTCCTTGGGCCCTGGGCTTCTCACCCAGGGTCTGGGGAAAGGAGGTCTTAGAGTCACATCATGGGGAAGCTGTGGGAATGAGGGTGATCCAGAACCCCGGGATAGCAAAGGAGGATGTGGGAAATCAAGGTGGGTTCCAGAAAGTGTGAGATCTGGGGTCCACCTTGATCCCCTGAAATTGACATTATACCTGCCCACGATCTGTGAACAGGAAATGGGCACAGAGTGCCCAGTGGGTGGAGTGGCCAGACAAAGGCCTGTCCACACCTCTGCCTTGTGGGGTCAGGGCAGTGCTGGGAGGAACATGAGTCTGAGCTGCCTATGGGAGGGTCTGCCCCTTCCCCATCCAGTCCCTCCCCAAAGAGCCCTCCAGCTTGGAGGTTGGGCTGGGCCTGGCACTGGGCACTCACCTGGCAGGTTTTGCCAAGAGACACAGCAGAGGATCTGAAATGGAGTCCCCTGGTGATGCCTACCCCCTAGGTGTACCACCTCCTTGGTCCCAAAGCATTCAGGACAACAGATCCCCTGACCCACAGCACACTCTGGACACAGGCTTCCTTTTAACATCCCCCCCTCCCTTTTTTCAGTAAATAGCAATACATCACATATGTGCTCAAATGAGTTTTGACAATGGTGCACAAGCAATTCAATGGAGGATGGAGAACCTTCTCAACAAATGATGCTAGAGCAATTGAACATCTATTGGCAAAAACATGAAATTCGACGGAAAGATCATACCTTATACAAGAATTAAGAATGGACTTGAAGATATGGGGAGGGGGAAGGGTAAGCTGTGACAAAGCGAGAGAGAGGCATGGACATATATACACTACCAAACGTAAGGTAGATAGCTAGTGGGAAGCAGCCTCATAGCACAGGGAGATCAGATTGGTGCTTTGTGACCACCTGGAGGGGTGGGATAGGGAGGGTGGGAGGGAGGGAGACGCAAGAGGGAAGGGATATGGGAACAGATGTATATGTATAACTGATTCACTTTGTTATAAAGCAGAAACTAACACACCACTGTGAAGCAATTATACTCCAATAAAGTTGTAAAAAAAAAAGAACTCAAAACGGAGCACGAACTTACATGTAAAACTGTACAACTTCTAGGAAAAAAAAACATGGGAGGAATCTTTGGGATCTAGGGCTAGGTAAAGAATTCTTAGACATACTACCAAAAGTATGAACGACAAAAGGAAACATTGATAAATGGACCTCATCAAAATGAAAAATGTTTGCTCTGTGAAAGATGCTGTTAATGGGGGGAAATTCAAGTTACTGACTGGAAGAAAATATTTCCAAACCCAGATCTGACAAAGGACTAGGATCTAGAATATATAAAGAGCTCTCAAAATTTAACAGTAAATAAAACAAACAATCCAATTAGAAAATGGGCAAAAGAAATAAACAGTTCACCAAAGAAGATGTACAGATGGCGAATAAACACATGAAAAGGTGCTCAACATTGTTAACCATTACAGAAATGCACATTGAAATGCAGTGAGTTATCAGTACACACCTACCAGAATGACTAAGTAAAAAGTAGAGATAGCACCAGAAGATGGCCAGGATGTGGAGACACTGGATCTCTCACACATTGCTGGTGGGAATGTAAAGTGGTACAGTCACTGCTGGTGGTTTCTTAAAACAGTTTGGTGTTTTCTTAAAAGACAGCATGCCATCAGCATACCCACCAGTAACTACACTCTTAGGCATTTATCCCAGAGAAATGAAGACTTATGTTCACACAAAAACCTGTATACAACTGTTCATAACAGCTTTATCTGCAATAGCCTCAAACTGAAAACAGTCTAGATGTCCTTCAGTGGGTGAATGGTTAAAAAATTGTGGTCCATCCATATCTTAGAATACTATCCAGAGTAAAAAGGAAGAAACTATTGATAACATGCAGCAACTTGGTTGAAATGGATTGAGTAAAAAAAAAAAATCCTAAAAGGGTACATAAAAGATTCTGTTTATATGACATTTTTGAAATGACAAAATTTTAGAGATGGTTGTCATATTATTGGTTGTTAGGGCAAGGAGAAAGGGTGTGGGTATGATGATAAAATGGCAACATTTTTCTCCCATAAAATAAAATTGGAGAAATCTGAATGAGGATTGTAACAGTGCCAATATCCCATTAGTGATACTATACTAGAATTTTGTGAGATGTTACCATTGGGGAAACTGGGTCAAGAGTACACAGATTTCTCTGTGTTATTTCTTAGAGTCACATATAAATCTATAATTATCTCAGTAAAATTTAAATTAAAAACGTTTTTAAAAAGCAATGCCTGGGGCCTCCCTGGTGGCGCAGTGGTTGAGAGTCCGCCTGCCGATGCAGGGGATACGGGTTCGTGCCCCGGTCTGGGAGGATCCCATATGCCGCGGAGCGGCTGGGCCCGTGAGCCATGGCCGCTGGGCCTGTGCATCCGGAGCCTGTGCTCCGCAACGGGAGAGGCCACAACAGTGAGAGGCCCGCATACCGAAAAAAAAAAAAAAAAAAAAAGCAATGCCTGTGTACAAATACCATATGATTCCACTTATATGAGCTCCCTAGAGTAGTCAAAATTATAGGGTCAGAAAGTAGAGTGGTGGTTGCCAGGGGCTGGGGGAAGGGGAAATTGGGGGGTTATTGTTTAATGAGTATAGAGCTTCAGTTTTACAAGATGAAAAGAGTTCTTGAGGTGGATGGTGGTGATGTTTGCACAATGTGAATGTATTTAATGCCACTGAACTGTACACTTAAAGATGGTTAAGATGGCAAATTCTACATTGTGTGTATTTTACCATAATTTTAAAAATTGGGAAAGGAAAAAGCAATACCTGTGTATTAGAGAAAATTTAGAAAGAGAGAAAGACAGAAACTATCTCCTCTGGTTCATACCCAAAGATGACTTCTTTTGACATTTTGTTGTATTCACTTTCATAGGATTGATTATTGTTTGTTTTAGCATAGTTGTGACTCATGAGCTACGTAATTTTATATCTTGCCTTTCTCACTTAATGTATCCTGAGAACTTTTCCTTGTTATTGTAAAGTCGTTATAAACAGCATTTCAAAACAGCTTCAGTATGCTCCAGCAAATGACTGCTCCAAAATTTGATCATTATGGAACATTTTGAAACATTATTGGACATTTATATATTGTTTGTACTTCTTATATCATAACACTAGGCCAAATATATTTGTATTCAAAGTAAGGTCAGTAACATTTTAACATGCTTATTAAGGTGTAATTGACATACAATAAATTGGACATATTTTAAGGGTGGTTTGATAAATGTTGACATGTGTGTACATCTGTGAAGCCATCACCACAATTAAGATAATGAAGATTTCCATTAACCCTAAAGTCACATCCCTTTGAACTCTCTCACCCTGTCCACTCTTGTCACTAGGGAACCACTGATCTGCTTTCTTTCTCTATAGATTACTTTGCACCTTCTAGAATTTTACATAAATGGAATCATATGGAATGTTCTCTTTTTGTCTGGCCTCTTTCACTCAGCATAATAATTTTGAGATTCAACCATACTGTGTGTGTCAATAATTCAGTCATTTTAAGGCTGAGTAGGAGTCCATCGGATGGATGTGTCACACTTTGTTTATCCATTCACTTTTTGAATGTTATTTTTTCAAGTTATTTCCTGTTTGGGGCTATTTCATATAAAGCTGCTATGAACATTCATGCACAAGTCTTTGTATGGGTGATGTGTTTTCCTTTCTCTTGAGTCAATGTCTAGGAGTGGAATAGGTAACTCATGTGGTAGGTATGTGTTTAACTTTTTAAGAAACTGTCAATTGTTTCCCAAAGTGGTAGTACTATTTTGCATTCCCACCAGCACTGGATAAGCCAGTTCTGCCCCATTCCTACCAACACTTAGTATTGTCTGTTTAATTTTAGCCATTCTAATAGGTGTCTAGTGGTATGTCATTGTGGTTTTAATTTGCATTTCCATCATGACTAATGATGTTAAACATCTTTTCATATGCTTATCTGGTATTAGTCTATCTTTTTTTGTGAAGTGTCTTTTAACCTTTTTAAAATTGAGTTGTTGGGAGTTCCCTGGTGGTCCAGTGGTTGGGATTCAGTGCTTTCACTGCCGTAGTCTGGGTTCAATCCCTGGTTGGGGAACTAAGATCTCATAAGCCGCATGGTGCAGCCAAAGTGAAATAAAATAAAATAAAATTGAGTTGTTTATTTATATTGAGTTTTGAGAGATTTTTAAAATATGTTCTGGATACAAGTCTTTTATCAGACAAATGCTTTGCAAAGGTATTTCTCCCAGTCTGTGTCTTGTCTTTTCATTCTCTTAATAGTGTCTTTTTTTTTTTTTTTTACCCACACTCTTTTTTTTTTTTAACATCTTTATTGGAGTATAATCACTTTACAATGGTGTGTTACTTTCTGCTTTATAACAAAGTGAATCAGTTATACATATACATATGTTCCCATATCTCTTCCCTCTTGCATCTCCCTCCCTCCCACCCTCCCCATCCCACCCTTCTAGGTGGTCACAAAGCACCGAGCTGATCTCCCTGTGCTATGCGGCTGCTTCCCACTAGCTATCTAGTTTATGTTTGGTAGTGTATATATGTCCATGCCACTCTCTCACTTTGTCACAGCTTACCCTTCCCCCTCCCCATATCCTCAAGTCCATTCTCTAGTAGGTCTGTGTCTTTATTCCCATCTTACCCCTAGATTTTCATGACCCTTTTTTCCCCCTTAGATTCCATATATATGTGTTAGCATACGGTATTTGTTTTTCTCTTTCTGACTTACTTCACTCTGTATGACAGACTCTAGATCCATCCACCTCACTACAAATAACTCAGTTTCATTTCTTTTTATGGCTGAGTAATATTCCATTGTATATATGTGCCACATCTTCTTTATCCATTCATCTGACGATGGACACTTAGAAAGCCCAGAGATAAACCCACACACATATGGTCACCTTATCTTTGATAAAGGAGGCAAGAATATACAGTGGAGAAAAGACAGCCTCTTCAATAAGTGGTGCTGGGAAAATTGGACAGGTACATGTAAAAGTATGCTTTTGCACAGCAAAGGAAACCATAAACAAGACCAAAAGACAACCCTCAGGATGGGAGAAAACATTTGCAAATGACAAAGGATTAATCTCCAGACTTTACAAGCAGCTCATGCAGCTCAATAACAAAAAAACAAGCAACCCAATCCAAAAATGGGCAGAAGACCTAAATAGACACTTCTCCAAAGAAGATATACAGATGTCCAAGAAACACATGAAAGGATGCTCAGCATCACTAATCATTAGAGAAATGCAAATCAAAACTACAATGAGATATCATCTCACACCGGTCAGAATGTCCATCACCAAAAAATCTAGAAACAATAAATGCTGGAGAGGGTGTGGAGAAAAGGGAACACTCTTGCACTGCTGGTGGGAATGTAAATTGAAACAGCCCCTATGGAGAACAGTATGGAGGTTCCTTAAAAGACTACAAATAGAACTACCATACGACCCAGCAATCCCACTACTGGGCATATACCCTGGGAAAACTATAATTCAAAAAGAATCATGTACCAAAATGTTCGTTGCAGCTCTATTTACAATAGCCAGGACATGGAAGCGACCTAAGTGTCCATCATTGGATGAATAGTGTCTTTTAAAGAACAGGAGGTTTTCATTTTAATGAAGCCCAGCCTATCACTTTTTCCTTTTATGGATTATTTTTTGTTGTTTTATCTAAGAAATTTTTGCCCAACCCTACATTTTCTTCTCAAAGTATTATAGTTTTAGGTTTTACATTTATAAAATGGCTATGATCTGTTTTGAGTTACTTCTTGGAGCCCATACAAGGTATGGATCGGTGTTCCTTTTTATGCCTCTGGAGGCCCAGGTGTCCTGGCATCATTTGTTGAAAAGACTTTTGCTATTGAATTGCTTTTGCACCTTTGTTGAAAATCAGTTGCTCGTACATGTGTGGGTCCATTTCTGGACTCCCTGTTCTGTTCCATTGAGCATTTGTCTATGTTGACACCAATGCTACACTCTTGTGATTGCTCTAGCTTTAGAGTACGTCTCAGTGTCAGAGGGTGTGAGTAAACTTGGTTCTTGTTTATCAACGTTGTTTTGGCTCTTTTAGATCCTTTGAGTTTCCATATACATTCTGGAATTAGCCTGGCAGTTTCTTCAAAAGACTCTGCTGAGATTTTGATTGGGATTGAATCGAATCTATAAATCAGTTTGGGGAATAATTAACATCTTTGCAGTATTATCTTCTGACCCACGAACACGCTCTAGCTCTCCATTGATTTGTGTCTTTAGTTGCAGCAGCATTTGGCAGTTCCCAGCTTATGGGTCTTGCACGTCTTTTGTAGGATTTATCTCTGTGAGCATTTCATCTTTTGTGTGCTATTGACAAAACGGTCATTAAGCCAGCTCCGTTCCACCATGCTTCCTGCAGCTTCATGGGGGAGCCACAGTGAGGCTGGCCCCCTGAGGTCCCAATGCTCAGCTCTGGGCATGGGCGGGGAGTGGGGGTAGGATGCTTCGGTGCCCCCTCAACACCCCTTCTCCTTCCCTCCATCCAGAGAGAGTCCACATCTCCACACCCAACAAGTACGAGTTCCAGTATGTGCAGCGGCCGCTACGCCTCACCCATTTTGACGTGGCCGTGCGAGCCCACAACGATGCCCGCGTGGCCTTGTCCCCAGGACCCCAGGACACGGCGGGCATGATCGAGATCGTTCTGGGAGGGCACCAGAACACCAGGTCCTGGATCTCCACCAGCAAGATGGGCGAGCCCGTGGCCAGCACACACACAGCCAAGATCCTCTCCTGGGATGAATTCAGAACATTCTGGATCAGCTGGCACAGCGGACTCATCCAGGCATGGCTGGGCTTGCCTGGGGTGGGCACGGGAACCTCCTGGTCCTCTGGCATTGTTGCTTCCTGATACATGTGGTAGTGGTGGGGAGGAGAGAGGGGAAACACAAGGCAGCTCTCAAGTTACTCATAGTCTGCCTGGAGTTATGTACAAAAAACAGGTGGTGAGAGCTGTGGCAGAGGAAGTGCCCAGGGATCTGGGAGCTGAAGGGTGGTGGGTGGTCAGGGAGAAAGAAAGTGGATAGAACAGGTAAAATGGGGACTGTGGACTCTTTCTGGGCCAAGCAAAGGAGACATAGAAAAGAAGCAGCTGACACAGTTTCCTAGAGGAGGGATATAGCCAAGTGGGGTTTTGAAGTACAAATAGAGGAGTTTGCCAGGCATATGCTAAGATCCAGAGGTTCCAGGGAGCCCAGCGACTTTGGAACCTGCAGATGCCACACTTGTGTCTCTGTTGGGTGTTTCATGAACAGTGCGGTCTCTAGTTTCTTTCATCTCTGACCCCTTGAGAACCCCGCCCCAACCTACGAGCGTGGCCAAGGCCTCTGACCATGTCTGAGCACAGCTTCACACTTCCTGCCAGCATCCAGCAACATTGGCCTCTTTTTCCAGGTTGGCCATGGTCCAGAGCCATCCACTGACTCTGTCATCATGGCCTGGACCCTCCCCAAGACACCAGAGGTCCAGTTCATCGGTTTCTCCACTGGCTGGGGTTCTGTGGGCGAGTTCCGCATCTGGAGGAAGGTGGAAGTAGATGAGAGCTACAGCGAAGCCTTCACCCTGGGGGTCCCACACAGCGCCATCCCTGGTTCCGAGCGTGCAGCCGCCTCCATCATAGGTGCGTCTGCCCTGCAGCCTGATTTGGGGAGGACAGGAGCAAGAAGCCAGGCCAAGGGACAAGTGTTTACTCTGGGCTCAGTCTCATACCAGGCTTGCTGGGGACCTGTGCCCCGGGGCCTCCAGCCACACACCCACTCACCTGACAAGCAGCTTCTAGTGCCTTCTCCATGCTGGGCGCTGGGGCCAGACTCAGAGATGACCTCAAACCCGACCTTCAGGGCTTCCTAGTCTCACTGAGAAGGCAGGTCCTTGCCCTGTGTGGGGCGACAGGGAGGGTGGGTGGTGAACTCCATGTGGGCAGTGGGTCTGGGGTGATATATAAGAAGGTTGAAAGGCCAGGTGAAGTTAGCCAGGTATGGGGTGGAGGACGGGGCTGCTGGATGTCCAGCTGAGTGGGCAGGACCATTTCAAATGCTTAGAGCATTTACTGAGCAGGGGTAAGAGGCTGTGGCCAGGGATCTCTTGGGCTGTGGATTGTCTCCCATAGTCCAAGCATGGGAGTGGAAAGTGGGGACTGTGTGATCCATCTAGTGCTGGGAATTGGAAGGGTGAGGTGAGGGTGAGACGCCAGGAGGAGGTGGACAGACCTGAAGGAGGAGGCCTTGGGTCTCTCTGACATCAGAGGATGGAAGCCCTGGGGCCTGGGCAGGGTGGTGGTTGTGACCAGATCAGAGGATATTGGAATTTATGACTTCTGAAGCATGAAATCAACTCAAATGTGGCCTTGGGGATGAGTGGCACAGATGGAGGTGAGGGATGTAGGGGAGAAAGCAGATGGACAGCAATGGAGAGGAGGTGAAGGCAGGGACTTGTGTGCTAGTCAGTGTCATCAGCACAGTGGGATGGAAGGTTGGAGAAGAAGCTGGAAAACCCAGAGGAGGGTGATGAGAAAGTAGCCAGGTAGGTCCTGCCACAAGAGGAGGCTGCAAGAGCAGTGGCAGCCTCAGTGGGGCAGGAGGAAATGTCGAGGAAGGAAGGGAGGTGCAATCAGGGGACAGTGGGGATTCCGGAGGGCCCATCAACAATGTTTGGGGCATAGAGGCCAGGGAGAGGAAGACAGGGTACTGAAGGGATGAGAACACAGTAGGTCAGAAATAAGAGAAAAAAAGCACTTTTAAAAATACACCAACAATACCACACATGTAGGAAGAGTTTTACAAAAAATCTAAATACTCATGGTTAGAGAGAAAATCACATTTCATATTGGAAGTTAGAAAAAATATTTAGAATGGAATCACATGGCTGGATTGACATCTTAACATTTGTGGGATGCAGCCAAAATTGTACTAAGAGGGAAATGTATAGCCTTAATTGCACCAGAAAAAAAGCCAGAAAGGAAAGAGCATTTAACATAATGAAAAGGTAGAGAAAGAACACCTGAGTTAAAACTAAAGAATACAGAGGGAGGTATGGAGGAAAGGGCCAGCGGGTGTTCACCAAAACCAGGAGACCAAGCAAGCTGAGTGGGCAAGAGTGCAGCCCAGTTTCAAAGGGCAGCACTGGCAATCAGAGGATGGGTTGCTGGTGTTAGGCCACAAGTGGGCTCTCTGTAAGGAAAGCTGTCGGTAGGACAGCCAGGGCACTGGGTGAGGCCAGTCCCCAGCCCATCCTTCTTTTTCTTCCCACCAGGAGATGTCATGGGGCCAACTTTGAACCATCTCAGCAACCACCTGCGCCTGCCCTTTGGCTGCGGAGAGCAAAACATGATCCACTTTGCACCCAACGTCTTTGTCCTGAAGTATCTCCAGAAAACCCGACAGCTCAGCCCTGAGGTGGAAAGGGAGACCACTGATTACCTGGTGCAAGGTACTGGGGGACACTGCCTGGGTGGAGGGTGTGGGGCTTCAGGTAGCCTTGACCGTGCTGGGGGGCTGCTCACATGCCAAGTGCGGCAGATGTAGAAGAAGGCAAAGAAGTGGGTGAAAGAGGCCACTCTGGGTGGCCTGATGGGGTCCCTGTTAATAGGAACCTGGTATCTGCACCTGTTAGGAAAAGGCTCTGAATGCTGGTAATCAGTTTGGGGAGAGGAATAGCATCTTTTAAAAATGTAGATATTTTGAACAACCAGAGCAGTATAATAGCATTATAAAAAACATCTGGAAAGGAAAAAAAAATCCCTATAACCTCCCTGTCTTGCTGGCTCTGGGTTTACTCCTCTGCCCTCCAGAAGCAAAGATTAGCTTTGCCACTCTTGGTGTCTCATAACATGGCATCCTATGGCGTGCCCTCCACCCCCACCCCCGCACTGTGTGCATAAGATTCGTCCACTGGGCTGTGGGGACCTGTGGTCTGTTCACCTTCATTGCTGTGTGGGGAGACCATAGTCAGTGTGTCTGTTGACGGGCTTTGGAGCAGCTTCCAACTCAGGGCTTTTAGAATCGTGCTGCCATTAATCACCCTCTTAGTGTACTTGCTGACAACACATCCAAATTTCTGTGGGGTGAAATCGCTGGGTCTCAGGATGTGTTCAGTTCAT
Source organism: Mesoplodon mirus (assembly GCF_964341445.2). NCBI lineage: Eukaryota > Metazoa > Chordata > Mammalia > Artiodactyla > Ziphiidae > Mesoplodon > Mesoplodon mirus. Next base: position 45,366,208 of record NC_138980.1, read on the forward strand.
AATCACTTTGGAGGTTACACTATTTGTTCATCACGTGCATTTATGGAGCACAGCATACTGAATTATGCTCTTGGACATACTGGGGTTATTTCCAGTTTTTTTTTTTTTTTCTAAATAATGCAGCACTGAACATCTTCAGAAATAAACCACCAGCACTGAACTTCTTCAGAAATAAACAAAGCAGCATTGAACTTCAGAAATAAATAACACAGCACTGAACATCTCCCATTGCCATGACTCAGGTCCTTAGGGTAGGGAACAGCCTTATGGCGGAGGGGGTGGAGGCGGGGGGGCGGACAAGGCCTCTGAGTGCCCTGTCTCACCCACTTTGCACATCTAGGCCCCACAGGTAGGAGGAAGGGGGTGGGAGGCTGGAGGTGGGGTCTCACTTCTGTCATGGATTCCCACTCTGTGTCCTCGGGTAGGGCCTGCTTTTCTCAGTAACTTGGTTTCCTACCTGTGTAACGAGGGAGTTGTCAGTTGATCCCAAGGTCCTGGGGCCTCCTGGGCTCTGCTTCTAGCCTTGGGCTGGAGCTGAAGTGAAAGGAGCGCATGGAGGGGGCTGGACCCAGCTCTGAAGCTGGCATCCATCTTGTGCCAGGCATGTGCCGCTCCATCCATGCTGCCCTGAGTTGCCTTCCCGGCAGCCTCCACACTGATGGTCCTCATTTCCCAGATGAGCAAAGTGAAGCTCCTGGGAGTGAAGAGGTGCCCAAGACCTCATAGGGGCAAGTGGTGGGGCTTCTCAGACTGCAGGCTCCCCTGGATTGGGGCACGAGGGGCAGCCAGGGCACTAGACCCAGCCAGAGGGAGATGAGAACCCACGGGCACAACCTTGGAAATTTCTGCCACCGAAAAGGACCCGCGGGTGCCTGGCTCAGACGATGCTGGCCCCTATCAGATGGGGAAACTGAGGCATGTGAAAATCTCGATTCCTAAGGCGAGTCTAGGGTCCCTGCCTCCTGGCCCGTTACGGTTCCTGCAGTTACTGTACTCCAAGGGCAGTCCTGATGATCTAGAACCATCTGTCCTTGTGGATGAGAAAAATGAAAAAACTTACTCTGAAGAACGTACAACTCTCAGATGAAAAGAGAACCAGGGGTTGCCATGGGCTGAAGGTTTGGCTTCGTGAAGGCTGACCGCAGACTGCCCAGAACCCCAAGTCTGCTTGGTCCATCGTGGGGACGGGGGGCTCAGGTTGTTGTGCTGTGAAGGTCTTGGAGGTGGGTGGGCCCTGGCCTCCCAGGGCCAGGCATACCTCAGTGGACTCATCTGGGCTCAGGCCCTTGAACGCCACCCAGAGTGCAATGACCTGTATGGGTGAGTGGCAGCCTGGACCCCCCCCCCGGACAGCCAGACCTGATGCTTATCAGCCAATTGGCCTTTCAGACTCAACAAGCCCCAAATTAACCCCCGAACCCCTGGTTTTCTGGTAAACCTTTGGTGTTAGTTTTCTGGGGCTGCCGTAACAAAGTACCACAAACTGAGTGGCTTAGAACAATAGGACTTTATTCCTTTATGGTTCTGGAAGCCAGAGGTCCAAAATGAAGGTGTCAACAGGGTTGATTCCGTCTGGAGGCTCCGAGGGAGCATCTGTCCCAGGCCTCTGTCCTGGCGGAATTCTGGTGACTCCAGGTGTTCTTTGGCTTGTGGACACATCACCACGCTCTCTGTCTCCATCTTCACAAGCCCTTTTATATCTGTGTGTTTCCCTTTCTTTCCTCCGAGAAGGACACCAGTCATTGGATTTAGGGTCCAGCCTAATCCAGGAACATAATTCCATCTGCAAAGAACCTCACTCCCGATAAGGTCACATTTTGAGGTTCCAGGTGGACATTAGTTTGGTGGGGGGGACACTGTCCACCCACTTCAGAGTTCCTCCTGCCTCTTTCCCCACCTTCATGGGCACAGCTCCGTCCTTCCTGCCTTTCAGGCCGCAAACCTTGATGCCTTCAGCATCCTTCTTTTTTTCCTTCACATCTTATTCAGCTAAGGCAGCTCTGCCTATACCGCAGAACCCCTCCCTGCCTGTCCCCATCACCCGCTCCAAGCCATTGTCATGCTCGCCTAGACAGTCCCCACCTGCCCAGTTTCTCTGCTTCCTTTCTGGACCCTACGATCCACCCGCTACATTTGTCCCCTCACCCCTCCCCTGCTCCCCTCACCCCCTCCACTCATGCCCCCTGCTGCCCTCACAATAAGACCAACCGCCCATCCCAGCCTTGGAGGCCCCAGTAGCCCACCTGACCTCCCTCCCTCTCGTCCCTCCTTGCTCCCTTGCTCTGGCCACTCTGTGCTCTGAGCAAACCAAGCTCGAGGGCGCCTGGAGATGGTGCATTTCACTGACCGCCCCCTGCCCCAGGTACGACTGAGGGGCCGGTGTGTGACCAGGAGTCACAAAGGGGCGATATCAGGAAACAAAAGAAGAATAAAGTAGAGGTTTCAATCCCCCCCAGCTGTGGGTGTAGGGCAGTTTCAAGGACCCCAGCTGTGGGCATGGGGCAGTCTCAGGAACCCCTGATGTGGGTGTGGCATTGTTTCAGGGTCCTGGGGTAAGACGTTGGCTGGCCAACCATTCATCAGGATGCTGTTCCCTCTTCTTGCCCCACAGGCTACCAGAGACAGTTGACCTACAAGCACCAAGATGGCTCCTATAGTGCTTTCGGGGAGCGGGACAAGTCGGGGAGTATGTGGTGAGTCCTCACTCCCCAGGCACGGCTGCTGAGGTTCTTCCACTTGAAGTCACAGCCTCGTGTCCAGCACAGCGTAGCCAGGACCCCTGGGGCCTGATCCCCAGGGTGATGAGGAGCCTGCATGGGAAATGGAGATGGCCATGGTCCTAGCCCCTGGGGTTTAGAGGTCTGGATTGTTGGGGGGGGCGGGTTCTGCCTGGCCTGTGCATGGTGGAGCTGGCAGCAGTGACAGTTACTATTACTCCTTCTGCTGTTGTTGCCACAGGGCCCAGGAACTGAACCCCTGCCCTCTGGCCCCTTGAGGATGGGTCCTGGCGCTCTGGTCCTCCTCAGAGCCCACTGGACCCAGGAATGGGGTGACCCTGAGCAGGAGGGGATGGGCTGGGAGAGGCCAGACCACTGCCTTAAAGCTGGGTTGTGGGGTTCTGGAGGCACGTCCTGGGGTCTGGTTTCCCTTGCAAGCGGCTCCCTCTGGCTTTCAGGGTCAACCAGAGCAGGGAGGGCCTGGGTGTACCTGGATCTTATTCCCTGGGATCTTTGGGCCACAGCAGTTCTTGGCATCATCAGGGATTTGCCTCGTCCACTTTGGGGCTTACTGAGGAAGTGGGGCACCCCGAACTTTCTGTCCCTAGTGGGGCGTCCTTCTCAGAGCAACACCCTGATGGCGCCTGCAGCAGCTATGGGCATGGAAAGTATCCAGTCCTTAAATCAACAGTGTCCACTGCCCAGCGTCAGTGCCAGGGGCCGGGGGTATAGGGACACGGCTGGCTGAGCCCACACTGTGGTGCAGTGTCACTCGCTTGGCTCCCAAGGGGCCCAGCCTCGATGACCTGCTCAGCCCCCAGTCCCCAGAAACCAATCATCTGACCCAGTTCTGGTCCCAGGGCCCTGCATTGCTGACAGCCCATGAGGCAAGGCCACAGTCACGCACTAGCAAGCAGAGGCCCCCACCCCCTGCGGGGTTGGCCAAAGCCACTGAGTCACTCTCTGAAAGCTGGCCAAGTCCTGGCAGCTCCCAGAGGCCTCCACCAGTCAGAAATAGTGAGCTGTGACCTTTGTATGCCCTCCCACAGTTCACACACACACACACACACACACACACACTGAGCAAGAAAAGACCAGTTCTACTGTGGTCATGGAAATGTGACACCCAGCAGCTTGCCTCTCCCCCTTAGCCTTGTGAAACCTCCCTGTAGGACAGAACTGTAGGATGCACAGGACAGTGGCAACAGCATCCACCCTGGGACTGGGCAAACCCAGGCTCTGTCTCGTGTGAACTGTGGCAGCCTTAGACCAGATGCTCAACTTCTCTGAACCTGTTTTCTCACCACGCATCCCTCTCTGGACTGGGATCTGGGAGGCAATAGGATAAGGGTGCAGGCGTGCTCATTACAGTGCCAGGTACCCATTGGGATGGATACCCTATTAGCACCTCTCCCTAAATATTTGGCCAGGGAGTCCAGGATCCAGTCCAACTTCCTCAACTTCCTTAAAACTCAGGATCTGTTATAGATAGGTTCCGGTGCATCCAGTGTTCATTCATTCATTCATTTGTTTGTTTATTCAAGTGTCTACTATGTGCCAGGCTCTTTTCTTACTCCTGAGGGAACAAGAAAGACATTGTCCCTGCCTCCAGGAGCTCATTGCCCAAGAGAGAGACCCTGTACAAGATGTAATGGTTATCTACTGCTGTGTAACAAGTTACCCCAAAACATAGCCGTTTAAAACAAACATTTAGTCACAGTTCTGTGGGTCAGGAATTCAGGAGCAGCTTAGCTAGCACTGCTGGCTCAGGATCTCTCCCAAGGTTGCAGTCAGGGTGTTGGCTGGGGCTGTCATCATCTGAAGGCTTGACTGGGGCTGGAGCATTTGTTTCCAAGTTGGTTCTCTCACATGGCTATTGGCAGGAGGCCTCAGTTCCTCACTGAAGACTATCCCATAGGGCTGCTTGAGTGTCCTTACAACATGGCAGCTGACTTCCCTTTGAATAAAAACTCCAAGAGAGAAAGCAAGGAGGATGCCACATGCCTTTTATCATCTGGTTTCCCAAGTCATACTGTCACCTCCACTGCATTCTACTTTTCAAAAAATTTTATTTATTTATTTATTTTTGGCTGTATTGGGTCTTCGTTGCTGTGTGCGGGCTTTCTCTAGTTGCAGCAAGTGGGGGGCTACTCTCTTCATTGTGGTGTGGGGCCTTCTCACTGTGGTGGCTTTTCTTGTTGCAGAGCACGGGCTCTAGGTGCGCAGGCTCAGTAGTTGTGGCACATGGGCTTAGTTGCTCCACGGCATGTGGGATCTTCCCGGACCAGGGCTTGAACCTGTGTCCTCTGCATTGGCAGGCGGATTCTTAACCACTGCGCCACCAAGAAGTCCCCACCACATTAAGTTCTTTAGAAGCAAGTCACTATGTACAGCCTATACTCAAGAAGGGGAAAATTGGGTTCTACTGCTTGAAAGGAAAAGAAGCAAGGCATTTGTGGATATATTTTAAAGCTACTACATCACCTATATAATTTCTCATATCTATGAAGCATGCTAAGGGGGTAGGGTATGATGAGGCACACAGTTACATGGGGTGGTCAGAAAAGGTGCCCCTGAGGAGGTCACCTGAAGAAGATGAGAGAGGAGCTGTATGAAAATCCAAGGGGAGAACATTTCAGGCAGAGGGAACAGCCTGTGCAAAGGCCCTGAGGCAGAACTGAGCTTGATGAGTTTGAGCCACAGAAGGAGACCAGTGTGGCTGGAGCAGCACAGATGAGAAGGAGAGTGGCCTAACGTGAGGGAGGTGAGGGTGGCAGGGCCAGACTGAGCAGGGGGAGGAGTTTGGATTTTATTCCAGATGGAGCAGGAGGGCTTAGAACAAAGCATGGCTGTAATCTGAGTCATTCTGGGCTGTGTGTGTTTAATTAATAGAGCTTATTTTTGTAGAACAGTTTTAGTTTCATAGAAAAATTAAATAGGTAGAAATGGCCCTCTCCCCTACACACAGTTTCCCCTGCTGTTAGTGTCCTGCATTAGTGATGTACATTTGTTATAAATGATGGACCAGTATTGCTACATTATTATTAACTGAGGTCCATAGTTTAGGGTTCATGTTGCATAGTCTATGGGTTTGGACAATTAAGGTGTCATACAGAATAGTTTCACTGCCCTAAAAATCCCCTGTGCTCTGCACGTTTGTCTCTCCCTCCCCCCAGCCCCTGGCAACCACTGATACTTTTACTGTCTCTATAGTTTTGCCTTTTCCAGAATGTCATAGAGTTGGAATCATTCAGTATGCAGCCTTTTCAGATTTCTGCTTTCACTCTGTAATATGCATTTAAATTTCCTCCAGGTCATATCGTGGCTTGTTAGCTCATATTGTGGCTTGTTAGCTCTTTTTGTTGCTGAATAATATTCAGTTTTATGGATGTACCACAGTTTGTTTATCCCTGTTTGTGTTTTAAGATGGAAAAATAAAGAGAACAGTGGGGGCTTCCCTGGTGGCGCAGTGGTTGAGAGTCCACCTGCCGATGCAGGGGACATGGGTTCATGCCCCAGTCTGGGAAGATCCCACATGCCGTGGAGCGGCTAGGCCCGTGATCCATGGCCGCTGAGCCTGTGCGTCCAGAGCCTGTGCTCCGCAATGGGAGAGGCCACAACAGTGAGAGACCCGTGTATTGCAAAAAAAAAAAAAAAAAAAAAAAAAGAGAACAGTGTAGCAGAATGTGGAAATTCCACAGTTCCCAGCACAGGGGCAACTAAGTTCCATCTTGGCCCCCCAGTGTTTGGAATTTCCAAACTCTGCTGCATACAGAGTAGGTGATGGGGCAGGGCTGGGCTGGTGGAAGCAGTGGGAGCCATGGGGTGGCCTGGCTGACACAGGAGCCATGGGGGTAGAAGGAAGAGGATGGATTTGAGGTATCTTGGAAGGAGAGTGGCCAGGACAAGCTGACTCCTGGGTTTGGGGTACATTGTAAGGTTAATATTTCAGGTTTCGGTGATTCACAGAAACAGAGCTTGGAGCCACTTGATTTTCTTTCTTTTTGTTTTTTCAACTGTATTAAATAACAGAAAATTTACCGTCTTAACTATTTTTAAGTATACAGCTAAGTGGTATTAAGTACATTCATACTGTTGAGCAGCCATCACCACTGTCCATCCCCATAACTCTTTTCATCTTGTAAATCTGAAACTCTATACTTATTAAGTGCTAACTCCCCATTCTCCCCTCCCCCCAGCCCCTGGCAACCACCATCCTACTTTCTGTCTCTATGATTCTGACTACTCTTAAGTGCCTCATAGAAGTGGAATCATACAGTGTCTTTTGTGATTGGCTTATTCCACTCAGCATAATGTCCTCAATGTTTGGCCCTGTTATAGCACTTTGCAGAGTTTCTTTCCTTTTCAAGGCTGAATGATATTCCATTGTATGGATATACTGGTGTCGGCAGGTGAGAGGACCTTGGTCCTTGTCTTCTTTAGAGAAAGAATTCCACAAAGAGACTTTGTAAAGCAGAAATACACACCCAGAGAAGAGTGCAGGCATCCTCCCTGACAAGGAGTACACCAGAGAGATGATTTAAATCACTTATATGGGGGCAGTTTTTCCAGGTTTTTGTTTCCCTCTCACCAATCATCTTTCTTGGTTTTCCACATCTGACCTGACCCAGGGCCCTGCCTGATATGCGCATGCATCTTTTAGCCAAAATGTATTCCAGTGAGGGGGGTCTCAATCTGGGAGATTGACAGAACAGAGATTATGGGTTAGTGCTCCCTCCCTTTTTGATGCCCAAAGGAGCTTTTTTGTGCATGGGCAGTTGGGGAGGTCTCCTTGACCTCAAGAATGAAAGATGTGGTCATCTTATCTTTTTACTCCAGCAGAGCTCAGCTCGCCTCTGCTCCTGCCACTACCTTTCCTGTTGAAATATCAGGGGGAAACAAGTTTCAATTTACTCCGCTTGACAAACGCCAGCCACTCAGCCCAGGGGCCCATCTACATCCTACCTCAATACCACATTTTGCTTGTCCCTTCATCTGTCAGTGGACACTGGGTTGCTTCCATAGTTTGGCCGTTGTGAATAATGCTGCTACAAATGTGGGTGCACAGATATCTCTTTAAGACTCTGCTTTCATTTCTTTTGGGTATATACCCAGAAGTGGAATTGCTGGATCATGTGATAATTCTATGTTCAATTTTTTTAGGAACTGCCATATTGTTTTCCACAGTGGCTGTACCACTGTCCATTCCCACCAGCAGTGCACAGGGGTTCCAATTTCTCTGCATCTTCATCAACACATGTTGTTTTCTGTGTTGTTTGGTTTTTGTTTTATAGTAGCCATCCTGATGTGTGTCAGGTGGGGGAGCCACTTGATTTTGAAAAGGATGAATTACTCTTTCATCCTGAGTTGGGGTGTTTCCCCTGCTGATAGTTCTGCTGTTTGTCCCTCTTGGCTCCCTGGTTTCCATCTGATGGTTCTCCTGAATTCATTTTTTCATTCATTCATTCTCCAGCTTCATCGTCTCCCATTCAGGGTGCACTAGCAACAGTTGGGCTGGGGGATGGGGTGGACAAGGGGCAGGCTGCAGAGATACAGATAGAAAACAATGACACAGAGGGAGGGCCTGGGGGTCCAGAGGCAGCATGCCCATCACAGAGTGGAGGTGTCTGAGAGGCTTCCTCTGGGGAGAGACCCCTGGGTTGAATACTGAGAGACAAGTAAGACTTCATCCTGTAAAGAAGGGAGATAGGAGCATGGTGCATCCAGGGCCTGGGTAACTGAGTAACTGAAGCTAGTGGGTTGGTGGGATGTTTTCAGCTGCAAACAAAAGAAAACTGTCTGAAAAAGCAATTCTGAACATCTCCTCATACCATAGAGCTGGGGAGGCTCCAGGATTGGCCAGTCTGGCAGTCCCACAATCCATTGGAGTTCCTGGTTCTTTCCCTTGGTCCCTGTGGCCATCCTCGGCACAGCGGCTGCTCTCCTCATGGTGGCAGAATGGCTGCAGCTGCTCCCAGCATCACCTCATGTGCCTATTCCAAAGCCATTTGCAGGTCTGGGGACTGGAAGGCCCATGGCTGTGGCTGGCTAGGGCTATAGAGGAGCCCAAGTGTCCAGTGTACCTGGTTGCCGGCTTTTCCTGGGATCTCTCAGCAAGACCTGGGATCTCTTGGGGAGTGTTTATGGAGGAGCAACAAGGAAGGTCTTCTGCACATGGCGGGGGCGGTGGGGGGTGGGTGGGACTGGACCAGCTCACAGAAAGGCCTTGAGTGCCAGGCAAGGAGCAGACCCGGGTGCTTCTAGTGGGGAGGGAGCAAACGGGGAGGCTGGGCTCCATCATCAGGTCCTGCTGGGTGCCCACACACTTCCATCAAGTGCTCACAACAGCCCTGCGAGGGCAGGCTGGACCCTCCTGTCTTGCAGAGTAGGAAGCAGAGTCTTGGATGATGTGGGGAGCGTGCCACAGTCCCTGGCGGGGCACATGGGAGGTGACTCTGTTTTGCAACTCCCCAGCCCATGGCTCTCCCAGCCCCCACCTCATCCTGTTTCAGGCTCACAGCCTTTGTCCTGAAGTCCTTCGCCCAGGCGCGCAGCTTTATCTTCATTGACCCTCAGGAGCTGGCAGCCGCCAAGGGCTGGATTGTCCAGCAGCAGCGGGCAGATGGCTCCTTCCCGGCGGTGGGCAGGATTCTGAACAAGGACATCCAGGTTGGCAGCCTCCCAGCCTCCTCCTGGGGTCTTGGCCTTGCCCTGGCTGCTCCCCAGTGTTGTCTGGGCCCAGTGGGGGCAGGGGGCTGTCCCCTCTGGCTTGGGATGAAGCCTACAAATCCTCTTACAGGGTGGGATCCACGGCACAGTCCCGCTGACAGCCTACGTGGTGGCAGCGCTCCTGGAGATGGGCCTGGCCTCGGAGGTAAGCTCAGGGGGCCTGGGAGATGCCGGGGGCTGGAGGAGCGAGCAGACAGTTTTGCCCTGCAGGCCAGGTTGGCCATCTTCTGGCCATCTTCAGCTTCTATTTATTCCTTGCTGCCCCTCTTCTGCTCATTAGTGAGACTTTTTGATGCTTTTCAGTGGTCACAGAACATCCAACTTCTTGTGGCCTGAGCAGAGGTGTGAGAGATTCCAGCAGTAATCACAGGGGACATGCGTGTGGGAGAGTGGGGTAGGGGTGGCTGTATCCTGAGTACGAGCCCTCCCAGGACTGTCCACAGCCCCCAGGCCCAATCGGAGAATCATTTTGGGCCCAATCAGGTTCCTGGCCAGTGCCCCATGGGCTGGCTTCAGGGAGCCCTATACAAAATGTTGGACTCATGAATGCTTTTGTGGGGAAGAGTCTAGAACCTTCAGGGACGGTACTAGACCCAGCAGGGCTTAGGTGTCCCAAGGAACTCAAGGGCCATCGTCACTTCTGTGAGGCTGTCCCAGCTGGATGCATGTCCCCTGCAGTGAGAGCTTAGATGGATCTCAGCCGCTGGGGTAGGGACTCCACCATTCCTAACCTGTGTCAATTCTAAATCCTCTGGTGATGAATTGTGAATTGTGGTACTTCTCAGAATTTTCAGCCTCACCATCCCGATTTGACTGTGTCTAGGCTTTGGTGTGACCTAAGACCCTCCACATCCCACACGCTTTGCCCAGAAAGCCCCTTGCTTGCCCTGTGTTAAGGGGCTGAATTGTGTCGCCCCCAAAATTCATATCTTGAAATCCCAACCCCCATCTTAGTCAGCTCAGGCTGCCATCACAAAATACCACAGAGTGAGGGACTTCAACAACAGACATTTATTTCTTATGGTTCTAGAGACTGGAAAGTCCAAGGTCAAGGTTCTGGTCGATTTAGTTCTTTTTTTTAATTTATTTTTTATTTTTGGCTGTGTTGGG